>NC_058119.1:6937500-7247777 GCF_914725855.1 Thunnus albacares
GACATCATTTTTAAATCGCTTTTCTTGGCTCGAGGAAAGTTTTACAAATATAAAATCTCCATGGCTCAAAAATTCACAATAGAAAGAGTCATAATTGACCTTGTTTGCAGTTTGAGGTGTCCTGTCCACAATTTTAAAGAAGCCTCTTTTACAGTGGTGGTCTATGGGGAAAATGCTTTTTGAACTGCAGGGGGATTTTTTGCTGCAATACCGTGACTGGCCACTGGGAAAAATTGGCTGAGCGGTGGAGCCCTATCCAGCTCTTATAATGTGATGAAGTTACACCATTGGTCAGCCTGAGGCCACCAAAGTTAAGTATCCCATAATACATTTCACACCAACAATGGCGAAGATTAAGCTGTTGTAATATTTGCTGTGAAACGGTTAATATATCACTTTGTTAAGTTTTAACATTTTTTCAGGTGAGAAAGTAACCATTTAGATTCCAAATATGTAGTCAGTTTATCCAAATAACACCTGTTTAAGAGGAGAGGATGTGTGCACCGTTGCCAGTGTAACTTCCTGTAAATTTATGCATGTTACATACGTCTAGTGTCTTTTCAAAATAAAGCACTTCTGTGTTCATGGTTAATAAAATAAAAGCAATATAACAAATATTTGTATGAATGCAAACATTACACACGGAACACACTGTATTGGGGTCATTTACACTTAGCATTAATGATTAACTCGACAGTTACTGTGTTAAAACTATTTTTGGGTTGTGTGTAAGTGAAATAAAATATAAAACATAAAAATAGCCTACATCTTAACTCAACCCTTCTTACAACAGCACCATATAGTCTGCATCCAAAATCTGATGCAATATTTTTAATGTTTTTCTTATGTGTACAGCACCTTGAGTTACAACTACCATATGACAAGTGCTATACAAATAAATAAACTTAAACTTACATAAAAACAAACAACTTACAAATGCTGATGATGTCAATGACTGATGGCAACCAGGTGACATACAAATTAAAAGTCCTCGAGTGTTTAATACACGGTTCAGCCATATACTAGGTTTTGACCTAGTCTTGCTGCTGAAAATAGCTGCCTGCTGTAACTAGAAACAGGGTCGATTGGAGCAGTGACCAAAACAGTAAAGCTGCGGGCTATGAAACCAAAACAATTAGCTAGGAGATGCTAAAAAGTTCTGTAGAGTTGAGGGGAACTGCAGAGTTGGGTTCTAATTCTCTGTGGGTTTATCACTACAAGTGACCTCTTCGTCATTTGGTTCATTGTTAATTAAGAAAATCCCAAATAATACAGCTTTAATGGCATTACAGGATATTAACGATATGGCCAAATGTTTACTTATTTAAGTCCTGACTTCATACAGCAGCAGCAAACATGGCTGAAAGTGAAAGTAACCTTTCTGCCAGCTCCTCTGTGAAGTTAATTTTTAAACAGTGGTAGTGTGGAAGTGGTTATGTTACAAAAGGTCAGATCTACAACAAACTGTAGTGATATGTAAGCAGTTTCAGAACATGGCAACAGCAAAATGCAGCAACACAACAACCTATTTCTCCATTGTAACAGACAAAACAAGTACAGGGGGAAGCAGAAATCATGTAAACAGAAACAGTGTGCCAATGTACATTATTCTGGCTTGCATTGTATGACAATGTACTTAAAAATATTGTTATACAATGCGTGACAGAGTACTTAAAAAAAAAAAACAACTGTTGAATATTTGAGTGGTGAAAAAAGTCTAAGCAAAGAACACTGGTCCCTGTTCCTACTTCCTCTGTAAGTCGCCAGTCCTCTCCAAGCCCCAAATAAGTCTTACCCGGCCCCTGAAGTCGGACTGAGCCACAATATGAGTCATCCCTCAACCAAAACACTTTCATAACTGTACAGACACACATCGCCAGCAGTTTAATGTGAAGCAGGACGGAAAGTGACAAGTATCTTCCATTCTGTCAAGCTTGGAAGGACGTGGAGAGGCCAATGACCTCTTGATGCGAATCCCACATTTATAAATCACCCCTTACACAGTCCACGCGACAGTAGGACACACTCACACACACATGCAGATGTGCACTTGCTCTCAACCTTGAAGCTATTAGTGCTAAGAACTCTGTCACCAGGTATCTGTCCCAAGCTCCCTTGCCAGCTATTATGAGGAGTGTGATATAAACAGGATATTTTAGCAGTTTCCCTTGGAGCTTTTTTAAGAGAATGGAGTGGGGTTTTTAAATTAGAGTGAGAGATGAATTCTACACAGATCACTAGTCCCACATGTCTCCTCCCCTTACATGGCGGCGTCCTCCAGCCGCCGTAAGCTCATTCATTCCCCTAAAAGGATGCTGCATTTTTCCTGCTGGCTTTGGATATTAGTAGAGCCAAGCCTATTCAAAATAATCCTCCCAAGCTAAAAAAAAGGGGATGTTGAAAAATGAGAGTGGGGGAGAAACTGGCAGATATTTCTGCAGGTCCTCCAGATGCAGCATATTACCATCTGCCTATGGAATGTCAGTTATTTCCAGTGTCTTTAATAGCTTCCCTAATATGACACACAGCAGCTCCTGGGCCAGCAGGAGTGATGTAGAGGCCAGGAGGAGGGTGGTGCTACTCTGATCACCTGCCCAAAAGTGACATCTGAGAGGCAGTGCAGAAAAAGAGAAAAACTTTCACACTCCTCGGGTACTCATTCAAGCAAACAATTTTTCGGTCAAAACTCCTGGTGCCCTGTGATGGAGTCATTATATACGGTATGTTTCTTTCTGTGAGATGACTACAGGAGGTTGCTCAGATAAACAGACCCCTCCACGCTCACCCAGCATGAGCCACGAATTCTTGGTAATATGACCCATTACAAAACGTAGGACAGCGAAAAGCACCTGAGGTGATATTTATTGGTGTAGATTTTGATGTCTGATGGGAAAATCTAGATTATGCTCTGAGAAACTGCTGTTACCTTTAGGTGGGAAGTAGGATTTGCTCTCAGCTTTGTGGGGCCAGTCAACCACCAGGTGTCCATAGCGACGGAAACTGTTGGTGATTTCATCTATGAAAATGAAGAAAAGAGGAGAAGAAAAGACTTAATGTCACGTTTATAAAGTGATAAGATAACATTCATGGTTATATGCATTTGAAGGACACCATGCTGAGCCACACTCAGTGCCGAGACAGGCACAGTTTCTATTTTTTGCTGTGTTCCTGCTGCAGAGGTAGCCACTGCATTAAACAGGAACACAGGCTGGGCACATCCAGTCTGCACTAGGCTGAATCGTGCAGTGGAAACTCATTAATTTTTCAACCAGCTAAGGGCACGTATTGTGCATCCACTCGACATACGCTTGTTCAACTGTGTAGACACATGAAAGTAAATATTCCATATTAAAGTTAAACTCCTTGGCAAACTCAAGAGTTTGTGGAAACAATTGCAGGTCCATGACATAACTGGTAGTCACAGACATTACACATTACACTAAAACACTCAAGACCTAGAAGACACAGATTTTGAGGTTTATTTTTATTGCTAGCTATTTTAAACTATACAGACATTTCTCTGAGGTACAAAAAAACAGGAATTACTGATTCTTTGGCTCTGATTAGTTCGACATTTTGGGAAATGTGCTTATTTGCTTTCTTGCCAAGAATGAGATGAGAAGGTCAATATCTCTCTTGTACTGTACAGTAAATATAAGGCTAATGCTAGCAGATGTTTAGCTTAGCTTCCTAAGTACAGGTAACAAAATCCACCAAACAGTACCTCTTATAACCACAAATTAACATGTTACATTTTGTTTGTTTAATCTGCACAAAAACTGAAGTGTAAAAACAACTTGTTATGATTTTATGGAGGTTATGTGCTGGAACAACTTCTTGGTCATTTCCAGTCTTTGTGCTAAGTTAAGCTAACCTGCTGCTGGCAGTTAAATGCCTACTCTAATAAAACATCAGAAAACTGTGAAAAATGCCCATCATAAGGCGATGTTATCAGATGTCTTGTTTTGTCTGACCAACACTCTAAAATCAAAAGATATTCTATTTACTACAATGTTGAGACAAGGAAAAGCAGCACATTCTCACATTTAAGAACCTGGAACCATCAACTATTTGGCATTTTTGCTTGAAAACTGACTTAAACAATTAATCGTTTACTTTCCTGTTAATCAACTAATTGATAAATTGACTGATCGTTGCAGCCCTACATAGCACAGACATGAGAGTGGTGTCAATCTTCTCATCTAACTGTCAGCAAGTAAGCAAATACGAGTATTTCCTGAAATGTCATACTATTCCTTTAAATTTGATAAACTATCAAAACTTTTTTTTTGATTAAAACTTATTGCTGTAAAAGTACTGTACAACAAAACCCAGTTATATATTTAAGCAATACAAGTTTACAGTATCTAAATTGAGTGTAAAATGAATATCCTCAACAAGAACTGTCAAGAT
Organism: Thunnus albacares; assembly: GCF_914725855.1. NCBI lineage: Eukaryota > Metazoa > Chordata > Actinopteri > Scombriformes > Scombridae > Thunnus > Thunnus albacares. The sequence continues at coordinate 6,941,914 of NC_058119.1, forward strand.
GCCTTTAAACAAGGCTCACATACTTGAGTGTAACTGTTAGTGGCAAGCAGCCAAAGACAAGACATTGAGAGGTTTCCAAATGTGCATGTTCTGTACAGTATGTATCAGTACAAGCAGGGCGTGGCTGAAAAAGACTGATGGTGAGTAAAAACCCTACTCTGGATAAACATAAAACGATTCTTCATTTACCTTCATCTATATCAGGGGGAAGGCCTCCGACAAAGACCTTCCTGGAGTAGCGCTCCATCCTCTCTCCATTCTGACAGCGGGTTGGGGAGTTCAGGCCGGGGGTTAAGGAGGGGTCACCGTGGCCATCGTCGAGGAAACCATCTTCAAAGGGAAAAAGACAGGAACGACCTGGGCCGAGAGGAAAAGAGAGGAATACCAGGAGGACAGACAGGGTAAACAGGGGAAGACAGAGAGGTAAAAGAGTGTGAAGTAAAAAGGGAGGGAGGGTATGAGAGACAGACTGAATTAATCACATCTGGAACCTATTATAGCTGCAGAAGCAGTTTGGATATCTGGGCCTTTCTTCAACCTCTTAACACATGCAGTCCAATTCTTATTTTGTAAGGATGTTATGTAAAGCCTGCTACCACAAGCGCTGGATTATATCTTTAAATCTTTCAATATCATTTAATAGATTATAAATGCAAAAGAAACCCATAGATTAAAAAACAAAAAATCAAATACACCACATGACTTACAAAAGTATGTGAACACCCACGCACATACAATGATTCCCAGGTTAAAGATATTAATTCCCATGATTTTTGGAATGAGATGTTAAACAATCACATACAGGTGTAATATTCAGTTGTCCACATACTTTTGGTTTTATAGTGCATATCACATTATAAGCATGATATAATTATGTCATCTTGGTAAATGGCTGGTCACTCCCTGTCCTAATCGTCATTACAATAACAGCCTTCCTGACCTGTCGGCAGAACTGCAGCACATGATGAGAATGACAGTTGATTATCCAGTAATATGCAAGATTATGGTATTCTTTCCTAGTCAGACACACAATTCCTGTATATGTCTAAACAAACTCCCACAAGGAGGTCTCTACTAGTCTCTTGACTATGGTGTTGCTTGTTCAAATGCAACATGTATGTTCTATCCAGATATGTCTGTCTATGTGTCTGTTTTTTCAAAAACACTGTAATCAAATTAATTCTTACATAGGAAGGAATACTGCACTCTCAAAGTGGTGTTTCTTCCTATGTGTGTTCATGCCAGCCCCTTGTGAACACTGCAGTGTGTTTTCATTCAGTCCATTATTAACTGCACTTTACCAACTTTAACCCTCTATGACTAAAACATAGAACTGAGTGACCTTACTAATGTCACACAGCGGCGTTCCTCCTTGCTGAAGAAAGACAGGATTAGTTAAAAAGCACATCAAAACAGAGATGAGCCATATTTGAAGCACCCATCTTTGCCATTCAGATGATGAATCACTTCTGAGTCAGTGGAACCCTTGAGATTCATTTGGGGAACACTCCAAACAAACATGTCATAACATCTAAAAAGGTTGATTGTGATTTGGTGGCAGCATCACGCTGCCCCTGGAGCAAAGAAGTGCATCCATATTAAGAAATTCTGAAAACATATTGTACATGATTTGGGGTTTTTTTTGTTTTTAGTTAAACAGCTGTTATTTTTCTTTTACAATGTGATGCATAGGCAATACATCCCTAATTTGCATTATTGTGCTTATTATAAATATTACAGGTAGAACACTGACTCAGAATAGAGAGAAAATAAAATTGAAGAACAGATTTTTTTCCCTCTCACCATCAAGCAAAACAAAGTTCATATTGACAGATTTGGTGAATCCTTTCCCCGTCCTGATTAAATGAACAATGTAAAACAGTGTGTCGAAATTAATATGATTTCATTCAAATCACAGCACAGATGAAAAGCAGATAGTGACACCACACTAAGACCCCCCTCAGCCTCGGAGAGACATGGCCGGCATGGCAAGCAGAACCCCAGAGAAAATGCCACACGTTACCTCTTCTGCGGCCATAGCTCCGGGCTGCTTGTCAGCACAGTGGGGGAAGGAGAGAGACAGAGGGAGAGACAGAGGGTTGGGGCAGGAACAAGGGTAGGAAAGAGATACAGAGACATGGGTTTTGTGGAAATAAAACCAAACCAGGAACATCTCTAAGGCAACAGTGAAACCACAGATGGCCACACCTAAGCTTCGGCAACGGGAGGAGGATGATTATTACAGCCTGGCACCAGCCCACAGTAAACCTGCTGCACCTGCCTTGGCAACAGACGCATGCAGATGCCGCATGGAAGGGAAGGGGATAGGTGAGCTTTAGCCACGGAAATGGCCGAGATATTTAGCAGCATAATGCGACGCCCCGTAGCAGGAGATTGTAATCGCAGCTTAATGAACCCACAACGGCTCGAGTTCGTGTTAATCTTCTGTGAATTTTCACAAATGAGGCCATAAAGCAGAGTGCACACAGGACTGAAGGTAGAGCTGGTTAGTCATTATCATGGCCTTGGTGAAATATTAAAAAGTTGCTCTCAGGTCAGGTATGGCAGGCCAGGTGCAAGTGGAAACTTCCCACAGGATAAGGAGAGGGTATGGAGATGGCTGGCAGCCTAGGGGCTTTGAAAGGGAAGGATAATGTGCAGAGAGGAGGGGGGGGGTAGAGGAGAGTAGGCTATGGTGTCATAGCTGAATAGATCTAAATCTCACTTACATCTAATCAGTTGGTCATCATGTGCCAGTTCTAAAATTATCTTATCTTCAGATGTGTAAGGCTCATTTCACTGGAAAGACTCAGGAAATCTAACAGATTTTGTTTTTGATTAAAAGGAGACAGTGTAGCTCTCTTTAACAAAAATCTGAACTCAAGGTCAACTTACTAGCTTTTTCTAGAGCTTTCAATTACTACACAGTCTTCTCCCATTTACAACCAACTGTTATCACGTGACTGATTTTCCATACTTATTGTAGGTGAGTTATATCTGCTAAGGAAGACCAGGAAATTCGATTGAAAGAGCTAGAATAAGCCAATAAGTTGATCTTGAATACATTTTTTGTTGTTGTTCTTGTTAAAATTATTTCCAGTTAGTTAAAGGATAGGTTCACAATTTTTCAAGTGTGCCTTAAAACAACAGTCAGGTGCCCATACCTACATTGAAACAAGTTTTGCTTGCTGTAATCATTCCTCCTGTTCATCTGGCCATTAAGAGATCCTTTCATAATGTCCTTTCAATGTAAGTGATATGGACAGTCAACAGTCTTTGAATATGAGATTTCAGTAGTTTGAGTTAGCCAATTAAAGTAGATATCTTCCAACGTTAGTCTTTTCAATTTATGCTACTATGTTTTTTTTCTGGAGCTTTCAACTGCATTTCACTGTCTCTCCCCTCATATACTGGATGAGCAACTGTTCTAACGTGACCAACATTCAATACTTAGTGTAGATGATGTGATGTCAACTGAGCTTTCTCCATGACAACTGCCGAGAAGACCGGTAGAGTCAATTGAAAGCCCTCAAAAAACCTAGTAAGAGGACATTACTTTTTTATTTAAATTGTCAAAATGAGCTACATTATTTCAAGTTCATCAAGGCCTACTTTGTAGCCATTTCCAGAGCTTTCAAGCACATCTCACAGTCCTCCTCCCATATACAAACACCTGTTACCACTTGATAAAATGCCCACACTTGTGTCACATGATGACACCTGAGCCATCTCCATTACAACTGAGCAAACTCCATCTGCTGAGGAAGACTGGGAGATCTGTTTGAAAGTTCCAAGAAAAAGCTTGGAAGTAGACCTTGAGTTAAGATTTTTTGTTCAAAATGAGCTTCATTCTTTCTATCTAGTCAGGGTTCACATTCACAGTAGCAATTCCGGTGCTTTCAACCGTCTTCCCTTAATATACGACCACCTGTGTAACCAAACTTCTATACTAAGGTCATGTGATGACAGCTGAGCTCTCTCCACAAGCTGAGGAAGACTGAGATATGGTTGAAAGCTCCATGAAAAACTATAATTGAATTAATTATTTTTTTGGTTAAAGTACTGTTTCAGAAGTCAATAATAAATTTACACGCTCAATGCAGCTCATGTTATGTGTGTTAACACCACCGCATATTGTTTCAGGAATGAATTCAAGTGTTTCCCTAGACTCTGAAATGTTCCCACAAATGAGCTCAATTTGAATCTCGCTGGGCTGCGAATGCAAACCAAAGTAGAGGCAAAATGTGGCATGAGACTTTGTAAATTCCAGTAAACAGCAGGAGGGGTAACACAAGACTAAACAGATCCTCCTGCTCCTCTAAACTCATCAGTCACAAAGCAGACTCATCGCTTCAAAAACCAATATGGGCCTTTGCATTGTGAGGGTCCTATTGTGTGACTTGCCCCTCTGGCTTCTCTCTGGGAATATATTGTCTCTGAGCCTCTTCTCCCTTGCTATGTTTTCATTAAAAAGATCTGCTCCAATCCAAAAAACCTGGGCAGTCTCTCTGCAGCTTTGCCCTCTCACCGTCTAGCCTTGGCAGAAACAAAGTCACCTAGCAACCAGGGTAAAATGAAGAAAACGTTGTGCTGGGAAACTGTCAGATGCCTCACTGAGGGAGAATAAAACCCGCAAGGGAGAAGAGGAAAGAGAAAAGTGAGGGGTTAAAAGTAAGTACCAATCTCTAACTGTGTGGTGTGTGGGAGAGAGAAAATGTTTAAAAAGGAAGCCGGGTGATTCCTCTGGGCATGATGAGTTTGATATCTCCTGCTCTGCTTGGCTTCAAAGTCACGGCAAAGAGAAAGCCTCAGACACTTCTACTAAGCTGTCAAGTGAACAACACCAATGAATCTAGATAGTAGACCTATGCTTACTCCTCTCCACCCTTTCTTCCTCACTTCAAGTGCTAACACCATCCGGAGAACGTAGAGCCCTTCAGGTTCTCACAGCGTGAAGCCTCAAAGCTAATGGGACGAAATGAAGGAGAAACACTGAGTAAAACACTTCTAAGTTGAAACCAAAGCTTCCCTGTCTGCACACATCACAGGCTACAGCGGAGAGAGCCAGTTCTGACAGACTTGGAAGATCTGGGCAGATCTGTGCTTGCCTGAGCGTAATCCCATGACACAACAGTTTAACATCAATCCAAGACATGTTCTCCAAGGATATGAAGGATGAAAAGAACAAAATGAGGAAGGGGCACTAGCGTTGTCAAGATGTGACAGAAGAAACTGCTTCACCAAGAAAGTTTTTCTATGTTAGGCATCCTGCCTTTCCCCATTTCTATACCCTGTAGGCCTGCACAACATGGGCACACAACACAGCGCTTCACAGATTTGGTTTGATCACAAGTCAGTCTAGACATCCCTGATACTTTACTGAGGTTTGGACAAAAAGAAGGTAAACATCCCTATGCCATGGCCAAAAAAATAGAAGAGGACAGTGTTAACCTAAGGAAATCATGTCCCTGACCCCATCCAAAACAAATTAAAGACCATTTGGAAGGGTAGGCCCCACATAGAAAACTGTGTAGCATCCATGCAGCAGCATGAGACCTGATTTCTCTCTCCGTTCAATGTTGGTGATCTGCCAGCTGGTGGGACACTGAGGGGAATCTAGTCTTACATGTTGGGGTATTTTTGGAAGTGCTATTCACAGTTCAACTGTGCTTAGAGGTCTGTCCTACGTTTATGGTGTCAGGGAATCCAGGCCTTAGCAAAGGGTAGGCAGGTGTGCCCAGTGAATACTGGCATGGGCCCCTGTAGCTAAGGCATATGTGTTCCATGGGAACATGCCACGAAATACCTCCCATTCTTTATTTTTTCAAAACACAGAAGACAAAAAGCAGCAGTAACACTTTTATCTGAAAAAATGAAACAATTCTGATTAATTCCAAGAAGATGATGGGAACTACAATGAAATGTGACTTACTATTCAATGGCATTATGTGGTCTGCTCCAGGATGATGAAAGTTGATGCCCATACGTCCTGTGGGGGAAAAAAAAGAAAAGATTTTACAAAGGAGGGAAAACATGGAAATTTCTGATAAAAGCCACCCTTTTGACAGTCATTCATTTTAATCTCCCACTCTACTGCTGGCAATGGGAAAATGCCAGCCATGATGAAATGTTTAACATGAATAAACAACACATTTACCCAACGTGATACAATGGTAGAAAAGACGACCACAGAAAACAGATGTGAAAAACGAGGTAGAAACACGCATTCCTTTGTTGGCACATATCTCATATGCACACGCTCTCTCTCACACACACACACACACACACACATACACACACTAACAAAGGCAGCTATAAGGCTAGGAATTCAACAGAGCGTGCATTCTGCTATGGTGACAATGTCTGCATGTTACAAGGGCCCATCTGTCAGTGCTTTCATGGGGAGAGGGGTGGTGTGGGATGTCTAAATGGAAGTCTTCCTTGTTATGTCCATCTAAGTCATCCAACCAGTACAACTGATAACAACAAAAATACACCTAAGCTGGGGCAGAAATAGCCTACCTGGACAAAATTTTGCCACCTCACTGTCAACATCATTTACAGTGGCACCCACAGAGGCACACCCTTTATCCCTAACCACTTAAAATTAGGGCCCTCTGTCAAAATCTGCCTACACCAGCTTTTTACTCAACACACAGCAAGCAAGCAGCCGAGCTAGATTCATTAAAGAAAGACAGCAGGTGTAGCAACATTTTCTCTAGGATATCTTTGAAATCGATATTTGGAAAATAACCTTTGGATTTAATGAGGCGCTGCCTTTGTAAGCCTGCCCATCCTCTTGTGCAGACCATCACTTCAACATTAACCCTGGGGCAGCTGTGGGGATAAAGGGTTATGGGGGTTAACTGCAACAGATACCTTGCTTTACTGCTAGTTTAGGTTTCCCCATATGTAACATGGACTTTGAGAGACAGACCAGCTGCATGTTGCAAGTTTGTGTGGTGCAAACAAGATGACATGTCAAAAGTTTCAAAATTTGGCCACAGAAGGCAGATAGTGGGACAGAGAGGGGGCCTCTTCCTGGCTTGCAAACAAGAGTGGAACTAGAAGTTAGACCTGGTTGAAAACCTGAGAGGCAAGGTAGGGGGAGGACAAGGGGGCAGCCAGTCAAAATCCAGGCAGCCGTGGAGCTCCGGGGCAAATGGAGTGTGACAAGCCCATACATCCATACACATGTTTGTATTATCACGCAGATATGTGTGATATATGCATGGTTATGTGTCCTAGCGTAACAACCTCTTTGCCGTTACTGATTCCCATGTGAAGATGAACATTTTGTTGGCAAAGATTGGACACATCCAACGGCAGGAACCTCCAGTGTTGTCTCCTGACACTGAGGCGTTTTCAACTCTCCAGAAAATTCTCCAATCATCTACTGCTTTCAATCTCACCAGTCTTACATCTGATCATCAAGCCAGGCTTTCATCCAAGTTCAACAGCCCTAAGGGATAGCTACATGAAATCATGTGTATTGGTAAATGTGTGGGTGGTCTATTTGTTAGTCCTCAAACCAAATTACAGGGTTTAAGCTCAAATGTCTCACTGGCTAAAGTGTCCTTGAGAGAGCATCCCTTCCAGCTCAAGAGGTGGTTCTCAATAACAGCTCATGCACTTTGACCCAATACCACTGGGTTTGGTTGAGCAAAAAGAGGAGAGGATCAATAAAGTACTGCATCCACAATCAAAGCTGTGATTTTGCTGATAGGAGGGCAAAAGTCGCAACAAACACTGTGGTCTGTGATTGCCTTTCTGTCTATATTAGTCATTTTGGGTGACAGAGGGGGACAGTTGCCCTCCCGAAGCCTTAAAATAGCTTTGGGCATGTGCCATCTGCTTCCCCCAGGAGTTGAGTGGCAGGACCTGAGGGGCCCCTGAGTTGCTGCTGCTGCTGCTGTTTTGGTGACATTTCCTCACCGAGAGCCTGAGCTATTCTCAACCTACCCGTGATGGCTGAGCAGCAGCATGGCCACTCTGGATAAGAGCCATCCACTTCCTTAGGCACGGATCCAACAGCACCTCCCCTTCTGACAATCTGCAGACTGGACAGTGACCTCGCTGTGACCGCTTTGGTAGAAATGGGATAAAGAGTAAGGGATGGATTAGCTGGACATAGCCAGTGGCCATCAATTTGAGATTTGGTGCCCCAATGGGGGTGCTCCAAAGTTCTCAGTGTGGGGGGGTACCGAGGCATCAGAGAGGTTTCAACAAAGCAGTCAGATTAATAAACTGCAAGAAACCAGAGGTCAAATGAGGTTAAAAGCAACATCAGCAGTATAGATGCAACCAACTTTAGGTCTCTTGTCTACATCTGTCAGTAACTGAGAATTTGGTCTGTTGAATTTGAGATTTGATTCCAGTTAAGTAGTAGGCTAACCTTGTATAAAAAGTATTGGTAACAATGCTTTCTCATTTGCTTTATAGGCTTGATGACAAAAAGTCTCATGGTACCATCATCCTCATTTTTTAAAAATGTGAGAGCATAGGTAATTACAGTATGGGCAGGGAAGTGAGTTTTAACAGCCACAAATGTCATCCTCTGTAGAAGTAATTGCTGAGTCATTGGATGAACAACAACCCCATCTATCATCAAAGATATAGTATCATTAAGGTTGGCACAGCATGTGTTCCTGCCTAGGGTTCACAGGGAAAAAAAGAGGATCAGGCTGTATCAACATGAATGCTGTGTTTCAGGTTCCTCAGTGGTTAAATTTTCTGTAGATTCCATGCAGCGGATCACCGCCGGCTGCGCCCCACCTGGAGCTCTTCTCAACTGCTTTGGCCATGTTTTGCTCCCTCTGGTCCGCATTATAGCACAGACTGAAAACCCCAATAACAGCTCTAGGTGAAAGCCCTGGCAAAAGTTATGAGAGAAGAGTGGGTGTGCCAACAGCAAGGTGTGGAAATGTTAGCCCTGGTGAAAAAAAAAACACCTCAGCAGCAGGGTGCCCCAAAGCTGCACTCTTGCAGACTATCGGCAAAAAAACTTTCAATTACCGACACAACACTAGCAAAAAAGGGGTACAAAAAGATGACAGTACCCACTGAGGGTCATGTGTTTATCACACACCTGACAGATAACTGGAATGATTGAGAAAGGAAACTTGCTGAGATAATTATTTGGTGTGTTTGTGTTTGTCAGTATGGCCTACTTCCTCTCCTTCATACCAGCTCGAGCTGAACTCAACAACCCTGGACAAGATACTTACAAAAAAGGGCCAAAGTTGCTTTAGCTATCAAGCCATAACATGTAAAACTATAGAGAACTATGTGTAAAACACAAATGGTCACACAAGGGGCATATTTCTAAATTAAAGCCAAAACTTACTTCAACCATTAACTTCAATCAGTCATTTAATGTTTCATAAAAGTAATAATAATAAAACAATTTAATGCCTTTCATAGCCCACAATAATAGAGGATTTCCAGAATCCAGTAAAGCCTGATGCACAAACTTGGCAGTGATAGTAATGCTTTCAATAGTATTTCATGGCTTGTGAGATCTGGACAAACCATGATTTTAATAGACAAAACAAGCCCAGACTTGTTTTGTTGCCTGGACTGGATTAGCTCAGTCATGCTTGCAGGAGTCATGAATTTTCCACCATAACAAAACATGGCACTCTGACAGCGTAGTTTATTGGAAGCAAGGTGCAATTTAACCTTTAACACAACCAACAAAACATTATCTTATCTCTGTATAGTCATTACAGGATGTTTAAAGTACAGGAGCGTCCCTCTGCGGGTGAGATCATCTCAGGAGTTGTCAACTACGTGGGTTAAAAAGTTAAGAGGTCAAGTCCAGCTTGTCAGCCAAACTTTGGACCGTCCAGCCGTTTCAAATATTGACCTTTCACCTTGGGTTAAGTCGGTGTGACCCATCTCTGAACCTGAACAAAGACAAGAACCCCCATCGACTTCCTCTTCCGAACAAATGTGATCTTTTAAGAGCCAACTTAGGAGAGAGGAAGGAAGGTTTTTTTCTTTGTCAACGCTGAATCTTTAACTAAAAACTCAACTTTTACCCTTAACTTAAACCTTACTGAAGACCTTTACACCATCGTGCAACAGCTGGGCTCTATGTTTGCAGTTTCAAGGAAAGTTATACACCCACCTCTTCCTATAATTGACGCACCTTGCCTAATCATACTGTAACTCATCTGACCTGGACTATGCTTGCAACTCTTGTTTTCCTCCTGATAAAAGCCTGTGTGTCAACTCTTATCCATTGACCAATGCTCTTGTCAACAAGCGCATAGACAAACAGCACCAGTGTTTGCTCTCCCTCAACTACTGACAATTATATTCACTGGCAACTACTATCTTTCACAACAACATTATGCTTCATACAGACTGTAACCAACACATGACAGATTGACACCCAAACACAACAGACTGTAAAATCAATTAAAAAAAACTGTGTCAAGAAAAATTTGTTGGTTTTACCAGCCAACTACCAAATCACCTCAGCAGCAGCACCTAATCAATTACAGTCCACAAAAAAATAGTCAACAAGAATTTTAAAGAAATATCTTGATGGGGCCAGTAACTTTGCTCCGTTGATTTCCTAGCAGGTGGTCCCAGCGAAGAAAAAGTCCAGCACATAACCCCCCTCTAAAGAGGTGAGTTGCTGTTTTTACACTTTGGTTTTTGTATGGATGGAACAAACACATTTTTAATTAGTGAGCATTGTTTGCCAGATTTTATTACCTTTAGAGAGAGCCAGGCAAGCTGTTTCCCCCTGATTCCAGCCTTTATGCTAAGCTAAGCTAATCCGCTGCTGGCTGTAGCTTCATATTTAACGGACATACATGAGTGGTATCAACCTTCTCATCTTACTCTTAGCAAGAAAGAGAACAAGTATATTCCCCAAAATGTCAAATATTCCTCTAAATGAGAAATTGAAAAAGTAATTATGAAAAAATATATTTTCCTTTATTTAACAGGGACCATACAGATAAATATTGTTACATAAAGATAAGCAATGCAACAGAAGGAATGCATATAGGGTGTCTAGCTGAAGCAAATTTACAGCCCCCGTCCCTGGTTAGACTTATAAAACTATGCTCAAACAAATAAATCAATAAATTAGAATCAGGATCCAAACAACAGGACAGATAAAACAGGCTGTGTACATACGTATATGAATGCGTCTATACATGTATATGACTAATCAAAAGTTGCAGCTCTCCTTTGTTGCTTAAATTTGGACTTAAGTTAATGGAGTTCAACCTTGTAAAAGCTGCACTCTCATGCACAAAGAGACAATGCAAACCGTAACTGACGCATGAGTAAGATCATGTGAGTCAGACCAGCTGAGACCGTGTGTGTGTGTGTGTGTTTTTTCAGAGAGAGAGAGACCATGTGGGTGGGGAGGGATCCACACATGCACGAGGACTTAAGGACTCATTAACGCTTTTGAGTATCTCGAGTGATAAGTGACAAGATTGAGATTGTGTTTGCGCTGGGAGTGGCTGCATGCTGCAGAAACAGTATCGTGTCTGTAGAGTCGTCTTTGCCAAAGACAAGGATGAGCGACAGCCTGGAAGAGTGTGTGAGGTACGAGTGCTTTGCATGGAATGTCACAGTTGATTTACATGTCAGAAACAATTTGGTTGTGTGTATCTTGTGTGTGTGTATGTGTGTGTGTGTGCATGTGACGCTGGTGGCGGCTGTTGTCAAACTGGTGGTGTTTTTCCAGGCCAAGGGGAGAATCTCTGGTGTGTGTGTTGTTTATGTGGGGGCACCTAGCTCAGCTGACCCAGTTCAGGAACTACATGCAGACCAGTGTGTGTATGTGTGTGTGCGTTGCTGCAGAAAGGGCCCGTTTGTTCAGACGTCCCTGCGGCCCTGTTCCCCACACACAGGAGTAAAGAGCTTTTACAAAGTTTGAGAGGATCGAAAGAATAAAGTCTCTCTCACAGACAACAACACACACACACCCTTTGAAGCTGACTCTTCTCCAAATAAGTGCTTTGGAAGAAAACTGGTTGAATCGAGATGGCCTCGCCCGCCTTGACGAGGAGAAAGAGTGGTGTGGGCGGGGTCACCTCACAGTCTCTTTAGAATACCCACCGATTCTCATTCGCATCACAGTACAAGTGCTTCTCTTTCTTTAAAACCCACTCACACACACACACACACACACATATATAGAGGAACCCATAAAACACTCAAGGAAAAACAACTATTCCAGTCACAATGAGAAGTATGCGAGAAATGTCTGTGATGGGATGGATGTGGGTGGGACCCATTCAGTTGCGAATGCAAAAACTGGGCCTACTGGGTTAATTAGCTTTGACTGGTGGTTCTCAGCTGGCGGGTTGTATCCTCAAAGTGGGGATGCCAGACTTACGACAGTTGCTGGCTTAGGAGACAAGTTACTGCAGATTTAAAAATATGAGTTGTGTTTTCTCATCTAATCGTCTAATCTCTTTTAAGTAGGCTTCAGTTGAGAAATACTGACCTATATTAGTGATTCCTCAAGTTAGCACCCAATAATAAAGGGAATAGCTTAAAAGACAGGTTCCATTTTTTCTTTTTCAAGTCTGTCTTGATACAATACTGATGTGCTATTATGTACATCTTAGTTGCTGTAACAGTTCCTGAAGCTACTCTCTCAGAACACGACTACACTGCAAGAAATAGGAGCCAAATTTTCGCTCTAAACAGGATGTAACTTTGGAACATATCGACTCGATTTAGCTAACTGAGGCTGCTGAAGCATTTTTGCACAGCACGAGGGCTAGCAGAGTGGATTTTGAGACATCAAGAACTAAGCCTTTTGCTGTTGATTACACAGCAGACGGAGGATCGAGGCATATGGCCCTTCTCAGACGGTGAGTAGGTATGCTAGCAGGGTGGAGCTGCTCTGTGGTTGGCACCGTAGCTTACAGCAGCCCCGTGCCGTCTACATGACAACGAGAGAGGTAAACAAGCAAATATAGATGCAGGAATTCACAGCCGTGTCCATGTACCAACCTCCCTGTCTTTGCTTGTGATCTCCACTGTCTCTGTTTTGCATTGATAAACAATCGCGAGGGAAGCCCTGGAGGACATTACAACACCTTTCCAGTGTAGTTAGGCCGGGCCAGGATGGCCATTTTGCTATAACAATGCTCTCTCAGCACAAGATTGGGAAAACAGACTCCACGCATGAGAAAGCGACATGCTCTACTCATTATATACCCCTCCCACCAATCTTTCCATTGTGAAGATGGGAGGATGGGGGAGCATAAAAACCTTTCACCCAACCTGACAGGGCCCCATCTGGGATCCAAAGTTTTTACAATAGACACGTGATCTCTGCTACACAAATATTGGCTTAGAAGGCCTGACATACATTGAATGGCCTTAAAAAGAACGAAGAAAGACTACATAAGTCCGCCATACTTTTCCAGACATAAAACTGTGTGATGCCATTTCATTTTCATTTTACTGTTTTGAAAAGCTGCATCTGTGTATTGAGGTTTCTTAGAAACACTGATTGGATCTTCTGGCTGTGATTCAGTGATGACAAGTCTAAGCCCATGATCACACACACACACGCACACAAGCGTACACAAAAAACACAAAATAAAAGTCAAAGTATGATCTCTGAATTCTGCTTTGTGGTGATCTGGCAGATGTGGATCACAAATCCTGTCAGTGAGGAAAAATAACAGTAACTTGTCACTCTAAACAAACATGTAAAACAAAAATGTATGCAGTCACTCAACATTCATGGTCACAATATATTTAGTCAGAAAGAGCACAGTGACATTCTCTCTTCACTCAGTGATTCCAATCAGCAGAAGGAAGAAGAAACAGCAAAGGAAAATACAGGTCGAAAGGAAGACCACATCAGTGCACCTTGTTGCACATCTGGTCCACCACACACACACACACACACACACACACACACACACACACACATTAACACATACAAATACACACAAACAAAAAATATGCAAGATTTTGCAGGTAAGGCTCATAAAGTTAATTATTCATTTCAATTTCAAACAGAACATGATGATCCATACTGGATTGATTGGCAAACAAGAGATTGTTAAATATTGCAAAAGAAAAAATAAAAAGTACCCAGAGATGATATATGCCCATGAAGCAAAAAACAACCCAAATAAGCATGGACGTATGAATATTCCTAACCTGCAAAATGATTCCTCCATATAATATCAGCGATAGTCATTGGTGGGCCACCGGCAGGGTGTGGTTTACCTTTGTCATGGTCAGTCCTTATCATATCCATTAAGGAACTCTCCAAAGAGTGCAAGCTAAAAGCATCAAAGGGCCGATTCCGGTCCTGCAACACAGCAAAACAGGAAGTGGATACGGATTAGATTCATCAGTGCATGATATACAAAACAAACATAGGGAAGGACATACTTCATGTTATCATGACAGCTACAGTTAGAGCTGCTGACAGATATGAGGCAAAGCATGTAAATATTGTGCGTAGCATGAAATATTGTTCTGGATATTACAAAACGGTCAATAACATGTAGTTTCTGAATCACCAGTAGAGTGGGGAAACTGTATGTAGAGGATCTGAATTACCACCTTCAGAAACAGGCTAACTTGCACATTTAGCCTCACTGTTCAAACTCTGGTTGGTAGCCTTGCACAAGGGTAGATCACTGGTAACAACTTGCATGTACCGACAGCTCCCAGGCTTTCTTAAAATAGCAAGACAGGTCGGGATGCATTCTTAGCTAATCTAGACTAATATAAATTAGGGAGCCGGGACTAGATATTACAGGTATAAAAAAAAAAAAAAGAAAAAGTCGAAGGTATGTGTCAGCCCCGGGGATGATGGTAAATGCGGTTGATATTGAAAAGCAGATATGGATCTTTGTCGGAGGCTCTTAAAGCCTTTTCATATCAAATAGCTACAGTTAAAGCACAGACAAGTTTCTGCCCTGAGGAACCCCATCTGTCTAGATTTATATAATTTAGTGGAAAATATCTTAAATGTCAACTCTGTAGGTGGAGAAGTTGGGCTATCTTGTCATTTTTGAAGTATTCTTCATTTTGCTGGTGACGCTGTGGAGGTTCCTGAGACCCAGTTTCAAAACTATCAACTCTGGGTTTCATTCATTTTGACACATTTAAAATACAATCAAAGAGGATTTTTCAAGAGTACATTCACTTACTGTTGTATTTCCCTTAGCCCCTTAACAAGCTCCCTGTTTTTTATGCAAAAGCCCAGAAATGACATACCCAAAATAAAAAGGTTACTGTTCTTCAATCTTTTTAATTACAGCCATGATCATGGTCTCATCTAAACTCTTTGAATTTTACCATTAAAAAAGTCATTTTGTCCAAGTGAACCACATTTACAAAGGCAAAAATGGGGGAAAGGATTTTTTTCTTGCCCATTTTTAAAATCTTTATTCCATTTTTTCTATCTTTTACTGTTCTATTGTGTATGCCCTCCTGTTACAATATAACTAACTGTTATACTGGTGCTGGCATCTTAAAATGGTTTACAAATAAAATCATGAGGCTCTGTGCTTTCAAACAATGTATAATTGATCAAGGTTGAGTGAGGACTGTCGCTCCCAAAAAGCACAAAGTCCATCTGACAGGGACCCAGTTCTACCCGATACAACTGGTTTTGAAACTGCCCTCAGAGTGAAGCTGGTTGATGTGGCTATAAAGGATTCATCATTGGCTGCAGCACGTACAGCTGAGTGTCATTTGTTGCGTATTTTGACCTGGTGATTTATAAAACCTCTCCAAACTCATGTGAAGCAGACCGGTCCGCTTGGACTGGACAAGTCAATACTACATCAAACACCTCAAGGTCAAACCAACCCCTCACTGCTGATGAAACGCTTAGAAGCCAACTCTTTGTGAATGAATTTATGAGAATGACATGTGTGCCAAAGGTGAGGCCTGAGAGTGCGCCTAGCTGGAGGCTACAGGCTTGGCAGCTGTGTCCTGTGTCCGCTGCCCGAGCCGGGGCCGCGTTGTTTGCACACCAGAGCTATTGTTGCCCATTCGGCTGAGCATTCAAAAGTGTTATTCCCCCCACTCTGGACCCGACAGCGCCACGTAGATAAAAATCTGCCCACTTGGTACAAACGGTAAACACTTAAAACGCTGAGCTTTTAGTTTCCTCCCCCTCCCCTCCTCCCTGACACATGTGGATGAACACAGCGTGGGGCGGGGGTCGGAGAGCTCACTGTGGTCCAATGACCTAAAGAGATAATATATACAAAAGTCCCAAACAGATTTTTACTGTTGCTTTAATACTGAACATCACATACAGTAGGATGCCCAGAGTGTGGAATGCAGGCTGAAATTGTTCCTGTCTCCACTGTTGCCTATGCTGCAGCTCATCTTTCCTCTTGACCCATAAACATGATACAGGAGTTCATTTATGAGGGAGAGCTTTATTAGAAACAGACTAGGTTAAGATGTGGATGAAATACCTGGATTTAATCAATAAAGTCTGCGCCATAAGGTTAAGTGCTGCCAGATTCAGAGACAGATGGTGAATTTATCATTTATTGTTTTTTTCCCCTTTATAAAACTGTATAAAGTGCAAGCAGCTGTGAATTCTTCTGATGTTAAATTAATATGACCTTCAAAGCCACAAAATCATTCAATCAATCAATCAATAGGAAAAGGCCCAAAGCAAAACAGCCCAAGGGACACAGGCGAATATATATATATATAGATATATATCCAAGTTGATATTCACATAACATACTGCATTGACTCTTCCCTACTGTTTAACTGAATTGTGGATTTAAAGCCTGTTTAAATCATCACCCAAAATATACAGAACTGGTGTGATTGGAAAGTTGATTATCTGTTCAATTAGACTGACAATTATTTTTTCGATGAACTGATTAACTGTTAAGTCTATTATATGTCTCAAAGGAGTAAAAAAAATGTCCATCACAATCTTAACAATCAGATGTTTATCTGACTGACTGTCAAGATCTTAAATTAAAAACACAGCAAATCCTACTTCCAAAATCCTTAGAGGTTCTGGAAAAACTGAATGTTTGGCCTTTTTGTTTGGATAAATGACTTTTAAATGATGATTATCAAACTTGATGGCAAATTATTTTCTGTTGATCGACTGCATGATTCATCTGCTTAATTGTTTCAACACTAATGTGAGCATTCCCGTTCAGACGGCATGATCTAACGTGCCCTCTGCTCCCTGTCACCTCCAGCGGTTGGCTGTGGCTTCAATCTTAACCATAATATATACTGTAGCCTATCTAAATTCATACAAGGTTAAAATCTAAGTTATCTGTAAGCTATGAGGAACACAAGTACTTTGGCAAAGTACAATGGCATGTTAAGGAGACAAACAAAGCAATAATGATACCAGAAACCAGCTGAACCACATGAAGTTCCTGATGTAAATGACACTGGTTTCACCCTCAAACTTGTGGAGGCTCCTGCTGTTTTGCATGACCATCAGACAGCAATGAGACTCGCCTGTCAGTCTACGAAATAACTTCTAACCTCTTGATAAGCCGTGAAGTGATTACGATCACAAAAAAAGGACCACACAATAATCACCACGACCATCAATTCAAATCAGGGTATCTCCCGAGACGCTCATGTGACTTTGTGTCTCAAGCCTGACACTGACATGTTAAGATGAATTCCACACATTCCTCGGTCTCTTAGCGGCAGCCAACGGCAGGCGAGTATGAGCACATATCAGAGCGCACAGGACTCAACATTTCACCCTGAGTTTCATCTGGGGCATCTGAAGAATACTGATCTACAGAACGACAAGTACACCTGTCACCAGCTGTCCACATGACATTGCGGGGACCGGTGTGTGCCTCCGCCTGCTGCTCGGCTCAGCGATTTGCCTGACGATTCACTTCAGTAAACAGGCCCAGTTGACATGTGGCACCCTGACCTTGCATCCCGGTGATAACTCCTCTCCAATTATGGGTGTAATTGTTAAGCAGCTAGGTGTGAGCTACGGCCAGGATCACATCACAGCCCTTTAAAAAATACCTTCTCTGTCTAATAGATACTGTTCAATGGCTAAAGGTGTTTGCAGATGTGCAGAATAATTACTAGTTCTAATAAGACTTGTATAGGTTATCTTTTTTGGTATATATATATGTCTGATAGCACGAGGGCACTGTTCCAGATTTACACATAATAAGGTCAGTTTACTCATCATGGAGAGTCAGCCTGTGAAAGCAGTTGTATTATGTGTTCTGCTGCTCTGGAGGACATTTTCTAAAGTCTGAGTAAATAACCTTGATGATGTCATGAGGGTCATCTTGAGTTGGGTCAAATCAAGATGCTATTGCTTGCATTATGGGAATTGTAGGGTTTAAGCTTAACTATAAATCAGGATATCGTAGCTTTTGCTGCGCTAGTTTTGACAATTCTTTTTAGCTATGCTAGTAGCATGGCTCTAGAAATGGCAGTGTTGGTTGCTTGGTCCACGACTTTGGTCCAGACTGAAATATCTTAACAACTATTGGATGGATTGTCATGACATTATGTACAGACATTCATGGTGCCCAGAGGATGAATCGAAATGACTTTGGTGAGCTGATTTTTCCTCTAGCGCCACCAGAAGGTTGACATTAAGTGGTTTTGTGTGAAATGTCTTGACAACTACTTTCCGTGAAATTTGGCACATACATTCATGTCACCCCCAGACTTAATTATAATTACTTTGATTATCCCCTGGCTTTTTTTTAATCAAATGTCACCATCATGTAAAATTTTCAATTTGTCCAGTACTTTGGTTTATGACAAAATACCTGCAAAAGAAATGGCATCCCCATTAACCTCAAGGTCTATCTAATTATATCAGGTTGGCTTTTCTCCTTTAATATGGTAATTTAATAAGGTATCTCTGTGTGACAAGTCTTCATTTTGTAGAGAAACCTCCACATTACTAGCAATGACATGTGAAGCTGATATTTGATAATTAGATAAAGCACAGTATCAGCATGTATGCTACACCAGTGAACCAATATGCCACTTTAACCCTTGTTTTTCATCTGACACCACTTAACCACATGAAAGTAGACACGAGTGTTGCACTTCATCTCTGCCATTTGCTTGAGTTTCACTTCAGTAAACAGACCACTCTATACAGCATGACGTGCGGCCCCTTGACCTTGTCTTCTGGTGATAACTCGAGCTGTAAGCTGTCCAAGTCAAGAGAAAGAGATAGAGCCTCTCGGCAGAGGAAACCTGGTAATAATGCCTGGGAAGGCCTGACTGACTCACACACACAATCATTATCTCCTCAAAAGGCTATATGTTTCAAGCCAGCTGGAATTTCACCCTGCGCTGGGCTGTGTTTCGCCTGCGCATGTAGTCCTCTCTGCAGTAACAGGTTAACATTTTGGCTCACACTCCGTTCTCCAGAGAGTTTGCTTTGATCGGGTGAACAAGTACTCATTTTTAAGTAAGCCAGTGACTTCAGGGGGGAGTGTTCGGCTGGCTTTTTTTTCCCTTTTTTTTTTATGCTGGCTTGTTTTTCAAGCAGTGTAAATAAACACGGGGAAAACACATGATTGGTCATGTGAAAAAAGCCATACAGTATGGGACTGTTACTCTGTAATCAGACATGTCAATCAGGGAAAGATAGCCCACTGCAATAAAAAAAATGAAAATGAAACAGACACAATGCTGTCAATTATAGTGTGGGTGAACACAGCTGAATTTATGTGTATTCATATATGTCTAGATAGATAGATAGATAGATATACACTCAAATATAAAATATGAAAATATTATAAATACAACTGATAACTTCTACCAATGTGTGGCCCAATGGCAAGTTAGCATTTTGTGTATAACCCTGTCAACTATCAGTGTGGAGCACATTTACTTTGTCTTACTGAAACTGTCATAACTTATTGTTCATTAAAGCAACTAACAGGACACTCTTGCCCTTTCCTCTGTCAACATGTATTATGTTATTATAGCTCACAAATGCTGGCAGAAACACACACATTATGTCAATGTCAGCATTGTATTATGTTAAATATTTTACTATAACCAACAATAAGAGTTTACACGCAGAGTTGGATGTGTTGGAAAGTGGGGCTACTTGGTTTTTGTAAGTTGTAAAAGAAAAAGCTCTTCATCTACCTTCCAGGTTGGACCTGAGCCTCGTTTCCATCTCAGGTTAAACCCCGCCCACCATCCCACTCCAAACCAATAATATGACAGGATTGATGTTGCCTTCATGTACCGTCGAAAATCTTGAAATTAAGAGGTGAGCGCAACTGAACTACCAACATGTTATAAATAGGGAGAGAGAAATGCTAAATTATATTAGTTTTTTTCATCCTTACATGTAATAAGCATCAACTTTTAATCGTCCAGTTGTTGTCTTTTTTGCCATGTAGTCTGCCCAGATTTAGACAACACATTTCAGTAAATGGGCCACATAAATTGAAAAAGTTTAATGACTAATGTAGATTTTCCCCGGCACATTTTCTGCAGCTAACTCTGTTCGACAACTTAGTGTTATGTGTTCTTATAAAATTACTGAAAACAAGAAACCTTTCCTGACCATTAGATTGGATAGGTGATGAATGAAGCGCGCATATTTCGGGCTTCTTAGTGAGAATAGAGGAGGTTACGAGGAGCACCTGAATGCGTCATGTGTCCTTTAAACCCCACGGAGTGTGAGCTGGCAGAGCGAAGAAAATTAACCATTTAGTGCAATAAACCGTGCACAACGACTATTTTAAGAGGACCGACTCAGAGTGTTTATCTGTGAATGCGTAAAAAAAGCTATGATCGATGATTAATGGCCTATATCAAGGACTCACTCATTTATTTGACCTCAAAAACACACACCGGCAGCATACAAGCTTTAAAAAAAATGTTGACAGCAACCGGCAAAACCCGACGGTCATTTGTCAATTCAAGTAAAGCCACAGAAGTCAAAGCTGCGGTGTATCGCAGGTCTTAGGAGCGATTTATGCTCGTAGGAATTACATGAATCGATATAAAATGAATTTCTCCGAAGGTCTCATCATATTGTTAACGTATGACTGTGTGGAAAAACATACTACTCATATTGAAAACATGTTGACATCGTGTGATTTATGCGATAAAATGGTTTCTCAATTAAAAATTTGTCCAATCGACAATGACATAAATAAGTAATATTTTTATGGACCTATAATGAATCGGTGGTACTGATGATTTCAGGGTGACCTTATTCTAGACTCGCCTACTTTGTTGTATTTTTATCTCAGGGATTGTTGGTTTTCATCTGATATTTGTACAGAACACATTAAAAAATGTCCTTGGTTTTGAGAGATGAGCCAGCAGAGTAAGACTGACAACATGTCAAAGTGGTAAATTTTTTTAAGCGCAGGCTGAAGCAATAAAGCTAGGCCTAGGCCTGCTGTTACTAGGAATGTATTTACCTGGAAAGGCAGTATGTTGTTGCTGTTGTCAGTCCTGAAGGCGCTGTCCTCCATCCAGGGCTTGGGGGTGAGGGGACCCGGTCTTGGGAATTTGGGGGGTGCTATAACATTGCTGGTATAGGGCTTTTTCATGGGGGAGATGGGGTTCAGGGGTGACGGTACCCCGACGCCGACACCGACCCCGACCCCTACCCCGACGCCCACAGCTCTGCGCGGGTCCCTGCCTGCCTGCATGCCGCTCCAGGGGTTGGAGGCTGTGCTCCATGCGGCGTTTTGGTGATTATTCCAAGCGGACGACGAGGCAGAAGACGACGATGACGACCCCTTGCTGTTATTCATGATGGTCTGATAAGCGTTTCTCTGGGGGAAGGGGCCTTGGCTTGGGCTGACAGGGGATCTCCTCTGCTGGGGCTGCTGCTGCTGCTGCTGCTGGGCTTGCTGTTGATGCTGTTGGGACTGGGGAGCCAGACCGATCTGCGGGGAGAAATTACCCCCGAAGACCGGGTTGACGTGGTGGGGGAAGTTCTGGAAAAGCATCGTCCCGTTCACCGAGGGTATTCCCTGGAAAAAGCTATCGTCCACGGCGTTTGTGGTTCCCGTGGACCAAGTGCTCCCAAACGAAGAGGAGGAAGGGGAGGAAAGGGAGCCGCCGGTCTCCTGCGGCTGGTGGTGGAAGCTCAACCCGGGCAGGATCGGCGACTCCATCGGCACTTTGTCCTTGCTGCTGCTGCTGCTGCTGCTGCTGCTGCTGCTGTTCAGCGCTGAAGCCGCTTGGTTGCTCCCGGTCGACGGGCTCTCCGACTCCGATGAAGAAGAAGTGGGCTCCGATGACGGGGTCGGGGTGGAGGGAGGAGGGTCTACTTGCGTCGGATCTTGCTGATGGTGAGGCTGGGCTTTGTTTTTGTCCATCAGTAAATCATCCTGCATGGTTTGCTGAGCTGCAACGAGGGGAAACAGAGACGAGGAGTTATTATTATTGTTGCAATTCAGGAGATCATACACCGGGCTCGCCGGGCTGCTGTAGTGTCTGATGAACTGGGACAACTCCGACAAGGATATGATGTTAGAGGGACCAGGCAACTGCAAAGCGAATGCGTGATCACCCATTTAGCCGAAAAGAAGAAGAGGAGAAAAACACGCTTCCCAAGACTATATCAGAATGATTCATAAATCCCACAAATTATAGCCTACACGGAGCATATGGCTGTAGATATTCACCAGATTTCGCCACGTCTCGTTTTTCCTTCCACGCAGGAACTCCGGAGCTGCAATGTGAAACTGATTCAGTGTGTGTTTTTTTGCCCAAGGACCTCCCCTATATTCATTTACATACGTCAGAAAATACAGCTGTCCTTCAACAAGGTTAAAAGACAGTTCTACCTTGACCCAAGCACTTCGACACACACGACCACGGAGCTTTTTGAAAACGAAAATGACTCTTAAAAAAAAAAAAAAGAGGCACACTTCGCCCTTTTTAATGCAGTAGAAAGTGACGCACCTGAAACACTTTATTATAGCGCAAAGATCTCTTATAGACCTATCCTTTATGATAAGAAAATGCACTAATCTTATGATATTTTATGACTTAAAAAATGAAAATAATTCCATAGAGACAAACTCACCAAACTCATGAGTGTACAATAAGTCCCAGCAGGAATGATACATAATTATTAGTCAGGGATTTTATTATAGCGCAAAGAGGGACTCTGCCCGAGGTCCGCATTGACAGCCACTGGTTGGTACTGACAGCAGCAGCGCCACTGTAAATTGCATTTGAAGTAATTATCCAAATATAATAACTTATATCTTATAGTATCTTCTATTCAAAGTTGAACCTTTCATGCAAAATGATCCTTCACTTTGCATTTCAGAGACAACGCCTTGCAAAAGACAAATTATCAAGCACACGCTCGAATATTATAACGGCAATTTTGCATTCATTTGGATCAGAAAGCCACACAGTCACAACATTATCACATTCAGCGACTAGCGTTACAATGTAAAATGTAAATAGACCACAATAATGCATGATCAATTGAGCATATTCTTTCACCTGGAGCACATGCAAGGTACAACCATAGGCTATGACAAAGTGCCAAATCATCCAAGATTAAAATTATACTCAATTAAAAGGCATAAACATTGATAAGTCTATACTCTTGTTTGTCGGAACTTGGCTGCAGGAGAGCTAACATTCAGCACTGAGGCCTTTCAATATAACAGTCCATAGACTTTGAAAATAACACTCCCGATGACATGCCGGATCATTTCAGCAGTGGTGTTACAAGTTGGACTTTCAAGGTAATCGCAATAGCCTGCATTGCACACACCCCACCGGTTAATCCGTGTTTTCTCCTCCAAGAGCTGCGCTTCCAAGGTCATCAAAGCAGCACAATCAGCAGCCCACAGTGGCTCACCTCACCGGCCCTTTTCCTGAACACACTGCCAAAACCTGACCTTTCCAGTACCTCTTTATCGCGCTGATCGAGGCATCCGACACATTTCATGAAGCTGTCTTGCCTTGAAATCCCCCTTTAATCCATATGTGTCCCCCTCCACACAAACGAACAAAACAGCATGCACACACACAGCGTGGTCGCTTCTCTGCCTAACGTGAAGTTTGAATTACCTTTATCGTTCACCTTTTTGGGACTCTGTAAATAAAGATATTTCTGTTTGCCTCGTCTGGGTTTAGATATGACAAACGAGCTACCCTTGTGCCGAGATAGTCAGCAGTTGCCTCAACAGCTGATTGACTGCGGCGCATGGATGATGCCGGGGAGGCTGTAGGGAGTTGTAGTTTCTTACTATGCAGAGGCTGGTCAACAAATATGTTCCTTCTTGACTGCTGCGGTGAGCTGACGAATACGTAAGATTACAAGACGAATCAACTCGTTGTGGCAGTAATAAAAATAGTGGTGACTGACAGCGACATGTCATGTCTCTCCTTCTCTCTCTTTCTCTTCAGTTCACATGCACACACTCACACTCACGCACGCGCATTGTCTACATGCAAAGCAATGAATATTAAGTTATAGAGATAGTTGTTGACATCAGTTTTGTAAGAAAGCATGATATGATATCCTAATGAAAAACAACTTTCACAGAAGGTGTGAATTTACCACAATTAGAAGAAGTGTTCTGCAGCCATATGTGCATCTTCATGATGATTGTCTCTCCAAAAAAGCCTTAGTGTATCCTTGCAGATGTATCGTGAGTGGATTCAGAATATTAAATTGATATTTCTGACCATATGTGGGAGGGAAACCTCATGAAACTACAGTTCCCATGCCCCTTTGCGGGGATGCCCTTGTTTTGATGACGTAACTACGCACAGCCGTTCTATTTTGCGTTACCTCATAGACGGCCAGTCAATGGAGTCAAGCGGTCACGGCGATGCTATAATATTAGTGACAGGCGAATCCGTAGCTGATGTAACGAGGGTTTTTATTTGAATAGATAACTGCTATTTAGACTGCCATGCCCGCGAAGGTATAGTTTTATGCTTAATAATTGGCTCGTTTGCAGCTGACGCGCCGTATCAACACAAAGGCCTATGTAGCTAGCAGCTAGCTAGCAAGTGATTAAACGCCAACAGCAGCTGCAGCGAATTAACAGGCGTACCGTTTTTTATATTTTATCTGTAAAGCAACCAGTCTGATCTACTAACAAGAAAGCATTTGTGTATTTTTTGGTTCTCCACGATAATGGCGGAAGAGGGTGCGGTGGTCATGCAGCAGAATTTGGACAGGTGAGTTCAAGTTTAAGGCTAACATGCTAATAGCAGCTACGTAGCCTTGCGTAAAAATCACGACCGTTGACAGAAATTAGGCAAAGTTAGCTTCGTTTTTGACAAACAAACTTCTCGACTTAAATATGTGTTATACCGACTAATGACCTTAAACTCTGCAATGAATATCATTAATGTTAGCCAGTGTATTCTTGCAGTGTTGATACAGGACGTCCTCCACTAGCTACTGCTGTCATAAAATTGCTATAATAAGTTGCTACATTAAGTGACCTTAATATCTGCATATTACTTTGAACTTATTCACTTTAATGTTATATATGTTATTAGTGTGACATTGACCTTGTTACCCTTAAAATTAACTAAAGGTCATAAGTGTCAACTGCCACCTTTCCCCAAATATTTGGCCTGTTAAATATTGACCCTCAGACCAGAAGAAAGGCTGTAATCAGCAAGATTTCTGAACTTGTCACGTTCATGGTTAACTATCATTATGGCACAGAAAGAATGAACTGTCTGCCTATCTCCTGTTACATAGATGACTGAATACAATTTTCATGGCAAGTTTGCTGTCCTCTCCCTTGATATGTACCATTCAAAGACACATGTCTGAATTATGTGCATGGACAGAGTTGGTGTTCCCACACAGATTTGTAAAAGAGAGAAAATCATATTGAGTATACCCATTTGGACAAAGTCTTGAGTGGAGTTGCTGACATTAGGAAAAGTTATGAAAGAGGAAGGATGAGCAGGTTTCATATCTGTCACTAACAAAGAACATATTTTACACTAATTAAGACAAACAAAGCAACAGAATACATATATTACACTTTGAGTGTTTTTGTTGGCCCAAATCTGTGTTTTAGCTTCCAACACCACAAACCTGATTAAAAAAACTTCATCATGGGCATGAATTTGAAGTTGTACAAGTGACAAGCATCATGAAGGAAGAGTGAGCAAGGGCAAAAAACATGGCTGGAAGCAACATAGAAGAGAAACTCCAGATGGCAACAAAGCAAAGCTGCCATTGAGGGGGGAAAAAGCTTTTTTGACCAACTCTTTTTTGTGATGTTGTACATTTAATCAAACACACTGAGCTACGCATCATGCTGCCAAACTGTCATATCTGTTCAATGCCTGTATACAAAAGTCATTGAATTTCTTTTGAAACTTGGAAAAGTGTTGCAGTGATAAGTTTAACAGCTTAATTTTCAGTCAGTCGACAGTTCTAGAGCTAAAAACACATACAATCCTACCCTCAGAGCACACAGTCAGAAACTCTGCAGGTCCTGTGGGGCAGTGCGCAGTCATGAACTTTGCTCTGCATGTAGTTCATCACTTTGGTGGTCACATTAGACATAAAGTCCAGACAAAACACTGCAGCCTAAAATTAATGTCTAATGAAAGGTTTCTCATTCTCATTTTTCGTGGTAGCCGGCAGCTAACCTCTGTAGGTGATAAGTTGAACGCCCACTCTGAACAGCATTATTCTGCCTTTTTATTTGACTTCCTGAGCGTCATTTCAGCTGTGAACATTTCCAGTGTTGTTTTCACTTTGTGATTTAGCTTTTTGTTCATGCTGCTCTACAAGGAAAAAGTGATGCACAGTCATTTCACCGTGACAAAATGTAATTCTAGAATCACACACATAAAATTTAAAAAAAAAGAGATAATTTAAAGGGCTTTACTATGTGATGTCATGTAATATCCTGTCACACTGATCAGCCATACTTGACATCTTAAGGGCATTGTGCTTGTGGCTACCTCATAACAATGTATGCTTATGACAAAAAACGTTCTTGTACTGTTAACTGCTTGGGTTGATCTGCTGTCTGAAGGATTTTATCTTGAAGCTTCGGCTAGTAATAAGGTGCATAGTTTCATGTGATGGTCAAACTGCACAAAATTTGAAACAAAACTGAAATCTCCCCACCCCCACCCCCCCTGCAGAGAGGACCAAACCCACCTTCCCACCTTTTTATTTGCATATTACAGTTTACTCATTGTAAAGACTACACTAAACCATACCAGCCTAAATTCATTCTATATATTATTGAAGTACATATTATTTTATAAATCTTCAGCCACAAGGAAGGCTAATTGGGTGGGCTGTTAGCGGTTTGAGACAATCAAGTTACTTTTACAGAGTTGTGCAGTCTTCTGACAAAAGGACAACATACATCTATTAACTAATTTTAACAGGCATTTGCAATACAATAAGTTTTACAACTTGCAAGTGCGATGAAGGCTGAATCTAGTTTAGTTATCATAATGCAATTCTAAACCAAGTTAAATGAATCTGCTAAATCCAATGTACTGCGAGTGAAAGCTCTGTCAGGACGGGAGTAGTTGTGCAAATAGATGAAGTTTGTTTTATTTGTATTTGTGTTATCAGTGCACTTGCCATATTAACGAATAAGAATAAATTGTCATTGTGGAAAGGACAAGTCATGGTATCCAAAGTGCCATCATCTTGCTCCTGTTTTTTGTTGGCATATGTGATGTCGAGAAAATTAAGGGTCGGTTAAAGGTGCCCTGTGGAATTTCCTTGTTAACATTCAGTGTTACTCACCAAAATGCATTGTGTGTGTCCTTGAGGTTTAATAAACATGTTTGACGCATTTTCCTTCCTTTTGAAACATTTGCAAAAATGATCTTTATGCCTCTGCGCATGGTCGCAGGCATTATGTTCTCTAGTCGTCCGTCCGTCTGTCCCATTCTCGTGAACGCGATATCTCAGGAACGCCTGGAGGGAATTTCATTACCTCTGGCAAAAACATTCACTCGTTCTCAAGAATGAACTGATTAAGATTTTGGTGGTCAAAGGTCAAGGTCACTCTGACCTCACGAAACACCTTTTTGGCCATAACTTAAGAATTCATACACTAATTACAACAAAGTTTCACACAAATGTCTAATAGGATAAAATGATGACATTTTTATATCCAAAGTGTCAAAGGTCAACTTCGCTGTGACATCATAATGTTCAGCAAAAACACTTTTCTGGCCATTATTTAACGGCCATAACTCAGGAACAGAAGGGGAGATTGTGACCATATTTCACATTTGGTCAGACATTGTATTGGTGACACTTATCTTGGTGTCCACATTAAAACTGGTGATTTTTTTTTTTTAGATCTTCCGTGCTGACGGGTTGAAGATGTGTGTGAAGCATCCACGTTTTAGAATTTGTAGCTTTGCCGCAACATCCATATCTGAAGCATCGTCTACTATCATGGCTACAACTTTGTCTTCTATCAGAATCAGCTTTATTGGCCAAACATGTAAACACATACAAGGAAAATACACTTTTAAATTCCTTCAAAGTCTTCTTTACAAATATTATGAGTCTGGACAGACATGGATGTAAACTGCAACTTGACTGATTGATGGACGTATACTACTGCAAGGTGGTATTTCTAATTATTAAAAGTTTGAAACCTGCATTGTTAACATCCATGTTAACTTGCTAGCAGTCTTCTTCTTCCCTGCCCTTGTTAGCATTGACATTGGCATACAAGTGTAACCATGTGTACATGCACAAGAACAAACAAAACAGGGACACACATACATAAAATATTGCTCCACAGTGCAAGTCGTGGTCCAAAATTCCACAGAACAATTTAATGCCTCTTCTCAAAATTGTGAGGATGAGTAATTTTAAATTATTGTAATGAGTTCTAATTTAGTGAGAATTTAATGCTTTTGGGCTTTCAACAGTTTTCATATGCCTGGCAATATACAACATTCAAATGCAAACAAAGCTTTTTATGTTGGACTTGACCACACAAGCCATGCTGAATTAGATTAGATCTGATAGGTGTCATCCACCAAGTAAAGAGGGAGTGTTATTTTTACCTCAGACAATGGATGAATCTCAAACATTTTTCTCAACTGACCAGGCTAATGTCTCCTCACATTTATTCTGTTTGTACAGATGGGTGACAAATTAGGAAAAAACGGTACAGGTCTGAATGCTTGACCCCTATAGTGAGGGGATCTGGTGGCTCTGTTATGCTGTGGGGGGCATTTTGCTGGCATGGTTTGGGTCCACTTGTCCACTCAGAGGGAAGAGTCACTGCAAATCAACACAAAGTTGTTCTGAGTCATCACCGTTATCCTATGATGAAACATTTCTATCCTGATATGAGTGGTCTCTTTCAGGATGACAATGCCCCAATTTATATGTTCACTAGGGAACACTGAATGGTTTGAGTGTGAAAATGATGTAAATCATATGTTATGGCCTTCACAGTCACCAGATCTCAACCCAATTGAACACCTAAGAGCTTTTGGGCCAATGTGTCAGACAGCGCTCTCCACCACCATCATTAAAACACCAAATGAGGGAATATCTTTTGGAAGAATGGTGTTCATCCCTCCAGCAGAGTCCAGAGACTCGTAGAACCAGTGCCAAGGCACACTGAAGCAGTTCTGGCAGCACATGGTGGCCCAACACCTTACTAAGACACTTTATGTTGGTTTTTCCTTTAATTTGTCATCCATCTGTAGTTATAATAAACCAAGGGTTCATAGATATGTTAGCTGTTTTAAGTCAAACAAAGCCAGGATGTCTGCTTTCCAAGCATTATCACGCTAAACGTCTGACCAGAATTTTCCATCTTCTGTGTGAGAGGTGGTGAGCAGATGCTGCAACATTCGGTCCAAGCACATTGGTGTGCCGTTTCCCTCAAAATAGTCCCTGGCATTTGATAGCTTTTGCAGTGTGTACTAAAAAGGCATTTGTAGGCATTTGACGCAGCACTTTCTGTCAATATTGAACTTTACACTTTGAAACCATTTCCCAAGCACATGGTACAGTAGCAAAAAGAAAGGAAGGGCATGTGAGCTTTGTGAAATGTACTTCAGCTGCGTGCTGCGGGTGTGTGGCAGAGGCAATAACCCTGACAGTGTTTGAGGAGTTGATAGCAGGAAGATGTCATGTCCCCTTGCTTCTAGACAGTTGTGCACCCAGCCTCTATCACTGACAAACATAAGGCTCCACAGGCTCTTATCTGGGCCTGCCACAAGCAGCCAGCTGCCCCTGCAATGCAGCGTTTCACAAATAGATGTGGGGGACACATTTTAGTCCCGCCTGACCCTCTTATTGGCCCTCACACCACCTCCTTGTTTTATTCTCGTTTCGAATGCTTTTGTTGTCCAGCTTGCTGACCCTGTTGCTGCCTGTATGAATGGGTCAAATATAAAATGTATAAATTATAGCTTAGTTATATTGATGTAATGCAAATATTTTTCCAGACCATATTATCAGCTATTTCTAATATTTTCCTTTTTTTTGAGGACAATATCATGCAGCCCTTGTTTGGATTAATATAATAATATGAAAGCACCTGTAGTCATGGCCAAAGTATCATCAAGTTATTGGTCATTTACTCTAAAGCATCTTAGGTTATTGGACATATTCTCAATATAAATCAATAGCTGGTCAGCAGTTCACCTATCATGGCTTTGTAACCTTCAACTTGTGGAAATAACCTG
Source organism: Thunnus albacares (assembly GCF_914725855.1). NCBI lineage: Eukaryota > Metazoa > Chordata > Actinopteri > Scombriformes > Scombridae > Thunnus > Thunnus albacares. The sequence continues at coordinate 6,972,586 of NC_058119.1, forward strand.
CACAGTGTGGCATTAACTGAGCCAAATGACTTGTCTTAAGCTAGGTGGTTTAGCTGACAGGCCTGAGTTATTTGAACCATTAGTCATTAAAAGTATCCTGCGTAGTTTTTGCCAAATGCAGCAATACAGGAAGACGGGGAGGAAAAAGACTGCAAGCTAGTAAACATAAAAATGCAGCTTTCAAAATGATTAAGAAATTGGCTTTGTGTTTTTGGTGAGAAACACTGTAAACAAACATAACTCCGCTGGGCACCTTTTAACTGAAGGCCATCATGTTCACTTTGTGAGCCTCAAACTCACGGTTGTATCTAGAACTCTTTTCAATGCTGTTCCACCCCTCACAGTCTGTACACTGTGTACATTTTCATATTGCACATAAAGATCTCCAGATAAACATAACACGTGAGACATGGAATGTAAGCCAATGTGAATCTAATGACTTCCATAAGAAATAAAGCTTAATAGCTCAATAGTGACATACCATTCATCATAGTCTTCTTCACTTTGGAAGCCAGCCATTTATGGGCCAATGAAAGCATAAACAAAAGCCTTTTCCTGGTTGTGCACACGTGTTAATGCAATACAAAGGTCACAGTGCCTCTACTGCTGGTTATACAAGTACACAAGTCTGTTATGGGCTAGTCTGAGGCTGTAATAGAAGTAGGAGGCTCCTGTGTTAGTTGACTCTGGACAAACTTTACTTACCTGTTAATGACTGATAAACAACATAAACATACCTCCCGGAATCGGGTTTATAAGTCAGTTTCTTTAAAGTACTGTAGTTATTTTTGATAGATTTCACAAACTACTCCTTAAATACAAAGTACATGCAATAACTGAAAGACTAATATATTTTTGTTAAAACTGTCAACAAGGTGTTGATTCAAATCTGGTTATTTTTGAAGCTGGAGATTCTGTTTCTGTATAGATTGCACAATATTGTAAGGACACCCTGTTATTTTTGTTGACCTTGTGGAAAATGCCCAAGACTGTAAAACTGTCATCTTGTCAGTCGGTCTGGCAGCTGACATTCACCAGTTTATCTGCCAAAGAATAATTTAACCAGAGGCTGACACTTGGGTACTTACTTACACTCTGGTAGTTGGTAGTTGGATAATATACTCTTCCAGGGTGGCAAACACCCCGGGGTGTTGTTTAACTGACTTAGACAAGACTAGTTTGTTATCGAGTAGAAGCAGTTAGACATGGAGAAGCCCCCTAGGCCTTAACGTTCCTTTAAGATCTTTGTGGGCCCGAATCTGGTGCTCCTGTGCCCTGCCTTTGTGTTGAGGAACCTCCAGTTTTCCCACAGTCACGTGACCTTTGCTGAGTGAAAGGAGCCTTTGTGGGGTGGCTTATGTGCTTCTTAAAGAACGAGAGCCTGACTTGTGAGACGATGTGAAAGAAGCTATGCTGTCACACTCATCTTTGTACACAGTGTCAATCACACTACCATCCTGTATTCCTGTAGAGCCCACCACCAGACCCCTTTTTTCTGTGTCTGTGTCTTTATGATACAGTCTGCTGGGGTTGAGTACTATTCACATTTGAACCAATATGGTGTCGATACCTTGAATTCGGTACAGGTACCCAACGGTTCCTTTTTTCGGTACTTTACTCTCTCTCTAATAACAAAAATGTCATTTCAATTGTAAAACTAAATCCAAATTTCTCAATTTCAACATTGTTATTTATTAAGAACATATTGTTGTAACACCCAACACAAAATAAAACCCCTCTCCCCTCCCAAAGCCGTCCCTACAACCTCCAGCCTGTCGCAGTCACTAGGGCATAGCGTGAGAACACTGTCGTCTGTTTCATGGAGGACGCACATGTGATATCCTTCCCAAGATCTAGGAATCATAGCAGCGAGGTTAGTTGCTAGTGGGGTTGGGGAAAAAGGGGAAAAATGGGGGGAAAACAGTATATTAAAAAAACAAAAACAAATGAACAATGGACAGGGTAAAAAATATATATATATTTGAATGACAAATAAATAAAGGTATTGTATTTACAACTTAAAGTATAAAACAAACTACTCTAACAATGAACTACTTTTGTGTTTGATGGGTATTTCCCCTGGTTAGATGTGTTGCTATGGCCTGCTTTGCATTTGGCATCACAAATATTGCAGTTTGGAAAAGTGTAACCACACTTGCGACCATTTTCGGCTCATTATTGCCCTGACTGTGTTGGACTTGAACAAGTTGTAGGTTTAGGGCAGCGGTAACGCAGTCTCACTCTCTCTTTTTCTGTAATGATACTCTCTCTCCCGGATGTGCAATTGCAACAAGCAGTAAACTAGGAGGGATTCTCTGAAAGGCTCATAAGGAATCTAATCAGTATTTATTTGAATTCACAACACAACCTGCTCTCAAGGTACTGAAATTTGGCACCGATTGCTCTAATGTGAATAGGTACTCGGTAATACCGACACAATTCAGTCAGTATCCTTAAAAGTTCTGAGTGTGGTACCCAACCCTACAGTCTGCACTTTCTTTGATTGTTGAAGTTACATCCACAGTTGAGGTGAAACACGTGATGTTGGCCAAGCTGGACTGGAAGGATCCACAGTCCTTCACTGCTGCACATTCTTTTGATCCTGGCAGCTTGAAGGTTTTTCAAAATAACTAAAATAAAAAGGATAATACACACTGCTGTTCACCTGCCCTTGAAGTTTCAAAGCAGTCGGTTAGCATTAGGTGGATTAAAGCTCACTGTAGAAACAGCAAAGCCCCACTTGAGTTTGCCTGTTCAACATGTAAATAAGCGGTTGAGACGGCAGGTCACCTTGCATAAGCAGTTTTCAGGCAAGTCGCCATCATCAGATATCCTTTTCTTGAAGGACATTTTCATGGAAAGCTTCCAGATGTTTTTAAGCAGTGATGGGGAGATGTGGCAGGTGTAGGAGCACCTTTGAACATGAATATGTGAATATACTGTATCAGGAGTAGCGTTGTGAGTACATCGAACAGCAAGTATTCGTTACACCTGATAATATACTGAATTTGTGTAATTGATTAAATCTTAGATTGTTCTTCAGACTAGTTTTATTACTGTCCATTGTTTTGAATTTAGAGGTTTACAAGCCAAATCAATTTGCGCTTAAATTCTTGATCTGCGGGAGATCATTTTGTACATGTGCAGCGTAGGCTTATCTGGACAAGAGTTCTGTTAAACAGCGTTGAGGCAACAGTGAGTTGGAGATTAAGGTTTCACACAGAGGATAGCATTTCGATGGTGTTGTATTAGGTCCTGTCATGCTGTGGGGCTGGGTTACAGGAATAGGAGCCAGTGACTCTAAGGGAGTGCTGGGTTTTGTTCTACACTGTTGTACTCCTGTGGAGGCATCTGTCCACTTTTCTTTTCATCCTCATGTTTTAACACTGCCTCAGTATCAGCCTCTGAACCATCTTTTGAGATCTTAAGGCCCCCAGTGTAGGACATGGGAACTGGCCACATCCTTTTTATATAACCATCAAAACTGCCCTGCACTCTGTACACAGTGCAAAAGATTGTGATCACTGAATCATCACAAGCAGCTTCGTGCATGCTGCAGGTTCACATAGCTGACAGATGCACAGAGGAGGAGGGCTGTTACGGGATGGGCCCTGTGAGGACAGTAGACAGGAGTGTGAATGGAGGGTTAATGTTTCCATCACACTCAGATTCTCCACATGTGCCCATCCTGGCCCTTTAGCTGGCCATGACACCTGAGCGCCTCGACCCAAAGGCTCCTCTCCTGCATCGTCATGTTTTATTCAGCACCAGGGGAGTATTGGAAAATCATCCATTGCAGGCAGACAGGCAGCAACCTGAGCAAATAATCCAAGTTGGCCATCTACAGTCTTTCACAGAGGACCCCCTCAACTCCCCAGTGGCCCCAGTAACAGAGCACACCTAGACCTCAGGATGACGATGACAGAGGGCCAGAGATTTGACATACATTATTCAACTGTAGGAGCAGGAGGGTTGAAATATACATGGTGCTCTATGGGGATTCACTGAGTCAACTACTGAATAAATGCTGAAGCCAATGTGAACGTGCTACTATAAAACCCACCAACCTCTCCAAAAAGCATTTCAGTGAAGAGGCAGTTTTAAAAATTAGTCTTCCATTAAAAAGAGAGCGTTTTTATAGACATGCTTCTATTCATTAACAGAATTGAGTTTCCATCACAATGAGCCTTTGTGGTTACCACAACTCAAATTAAGTGCCAACAAGGCATACAGCAGTAAAGCATAACTTCTAGATTTAAACCATCTCCTCAAAAAGCTATGGGTGACATCACAGGTATCTAGACATGTTCATGTCCTTATGGATAAGTTAAAGCAAAATGTGAGTGAAACAGGTGAATGATTGTACAAATACACTGGGACAGTGTGGAAAAACTGGCAAAATCCTCATGGTCACAGGCAGTGGGTAATTTTAGTGGAGTATAATTTTTCCTTGCATAATGATTGTCAGTGAACCCACCAGACCTTTTCCATACTTCAGATGCATTTATGGGGTGCCACCTTCATTCTGGGCATAGGTTTAGCAATAATAGCTATAGCTGATACCACAGTTGGATGTTTCTATTATCCCTAATGTGGTAAGAAACATTTCCTACTTCCTAGAGAGAGTAAAAAGGCTCCAGGTTTCCTCCATTCCAGGCATACCTGTCTTTAACGGCAGGAAATGGAACTGAACTGTAGATACGTCCTAGCAGGTCAGAAACAGGCAGTTAGTTGTCTAAACTTTGAAAACTTCAGAAAAGACATCCTGTCCTGTTTAATACCTCTCAATCTGTCTTGGGTCCAGAAACCATGAAAGTGATGATGTATGCTTACTGTTCCCTAGATTTAGTTAAGATTTATCTGCCAAGTTTTTTATTGGCACAAATGTCTTGATGTGAATGACACCCAAAATGTACATAATCCCAGCATGAGAAGAAAAACAATCATCTCTATTACAATCTGTCTCTCCTTGTTGAATTTATGCCAGGGATTTATAGGAGGTGTGTTTAGACTCATCATTGTTTCATTCATCCAGTGAAATGCCAACTGTTCAGGGTTCAGTGTAATTATGAAAATGAGAACGTAAATGTCACAGACGGATAGGCTGCAAATGGGTCAACGGCAACCAGTCAGCCCTCAAACCAGTGGATCTCCTAGCAATAGACTAGTCCCAGGGTTAACTGAATGTGAATGAGGCTTAAAGGGAAGTCTTTACATTTTGGTTTTAGTTGGTTATTTTTCTTCATCTCAGCAATAATCAGACAACGTGTAAAAATTGCACTTGATTCATGAGAAGTGATATAATTCCTTAGTCATAGTTTTTGAGAATGGCCCAGTGTCACTGATCAATTATTCAGATCTAACCTATGACTATATTCACTGGTACTAGCAGCTAAAATAAGAATGTCACTGGTCTAGATTCTTGAACTTAGCCACATGCAGTGAGACACATGGGTGGTGAACCTTCCAGCCAGCCGCACACTGCTGATTAATTATGGAAAAGCAATATAATGTCACAGTTGGAGATGTACTGTGGTAAGGTCAGGGAACTTGGATATCATATTACCTCCCAGATGTTGGACAGACATGGAGCGGAGAAGAGCGAGGGGGTGTATTGTTCACAAAAGGAGTCCAATTAATTGGAAGACTGTGTGCAGCAGACAGGCCAAACATACTAACTAATGACTCCATTCCTGTTAGGAGGCACAAGTTTGAGGAGGTGTACTCATACCCCTTTTTTAAACGGAGGAAGTCTTTACTCTGAAGGTCTTTCAGTGTGTGGGACGATACAGTTTCAGAGGAGGGGAAGGAGGATGTGTTGGGATGCTTGTGGGCGGGAGGGGGGATGTTAAAATATGGTTTGGCTTGAGGCCAGAACACAGCGTTTGTCTGGATGTCACACACAGGGGAGACTGTCTCCTCAGTTTGTCTCCATCCAACCCCCCCCTCTGCTTTCACTGCACATCCTACCTGTGGTTTTTCAGAATATTGTGTTCACCTTCATAAGGTTTCTCTGGTGAATCTAAGTTCGACTAGCGATGTGATCAGTCCTGAAAGCCAACATCAGAAGAATGTAGCTCAAACTAGAGGAAAAGCTAGTGGCCATAATCAGTAAAAAGCAAGAGAGGGGTTGTCCCCATTTTGAATATACTGATCATAAAAGTATTGGTTTTTGATAAGAAATGGTATCTGTAGTTGTGATATGATCTGAAATATAATCATCTGGAAATTCTTTCCTCGTATCCAGATGGCAGGATGAAGGGCCTCTTTGTTGGATGGAGAGTTTGCATTGAGCCGTTTTTGTGGTGCTGTCAGATATGCGTGACAAGCAGTCAGCATCACAGCTTGTTTGCCTATAGGCTTTATGTATTGATCTTGGCTGATTTCATGCAGAGTCACTGGCCCAGAGTGATTCGTGACTCAGATACACACATACACGCATGTGCCGGGTACATCTACATGGCCTTAGACTGCAGTCAGACATTTCGTTGTCCTCATATGTAGAGGGAATTTAGCTTTATCTTGATAGACGTCAGTTGCCAGCATGCACATACATGGACCTGTATGTCCTTCACAGGATAATTATGGACTTCCAAATGATTTTGACCACCTAAATGGTATTATAAATATGTTATAAAACCCAGCCTTCATTTGACATAGAATCTCAGGTCATATTGGTGACAGGCAGTTTTTTGCTAGCTGGCCCTCCAGATGGCCTCTGCTTGTCTGTCAGTGCCTGTGGAGAGAAGCTCTATCTATTAGTCATGTCTCATTACAGATCACATTATCAGTCAGATTCATTTAGATTTTTTTTTCTCAGTGATCAAGGTGTGTTTGTTTCATTGTTTTCATCCCGCCTGTGGGTGTGTGTGTGTTTGTTTTAGGAGCTGCTGGGTGTGTTTCGCCACAGACGAGGATGACCGCACAGCAGAGTGGGTGCGTCCGTGTCGCTGCCGCGGCTCCACCAAGTGGGTTCACCAGGCCTGCCTGCAGCGCTGGGTTGACGAGAAGCAGCGGGGCAACAGCACAGCGCGCGTGGCCTGCCCACAGTGCAATGCAGAATACCTCATCGTCTTTCCCAAACTGGGTGGGTTGCATCTCACACAGGAGATAACCAGGGCTGCTGAGATGAGCTGGAGGCTTAGAAATAAGAAGACGACCTTGAACAGGCACTAGCTTAGCTTTGTATTTTATTTTAGTTACTGATCACTGAGCAGGGTTGAAGGGGCTTGAATTTCAGAGCAAGGTTTCTGTGCTTGTTGAAATGTTAGGGAGACAAGTATCCCTTTTTAATTAAAATTTCCAAGATAAACCGCGACTGCACATACCTTTAGCTAGCTTCATGAATTAAGATTCAGTTTTTCCTGGTTATTAAAGGACCAGTGTGGAGGATTTAGTGGCATCTAGCGGTGATGTTACAGATTGTAACCAACTAAATACCCCTCACCCTCCCCTTCCAAACATGTAGGAGCAGCTACAGGGACTGTGAAACTTGTGAAAAAGGCGAAAGGCCCTCTCTAGAGCCAGTGTTTGGTTTGTCCATTCTGGGCTAATATGGCTTCCTATGTAGATATAAAGGGCTCATTCTAAGGTAACAAAAACACTGATTGTACACTAAACAAAACATACTTGTTATATTCAGTTTCTACCAATAGATCCCCCTAAATCTTACACACTGGTCCTTAAAGTGACAATTGGCAAAATTAGGATCAGGTATAATAAAAGAGTGAAAAATTGCCTTCCTGCTGGTTGTTGTTGTTGAGAACTAAGACATACTGAGAAACTGCCAAAAGTTTCAAACTCATAAATCTGAATTTAATTAGTTGTACTGTCGCAATGTCAAGACAACTCTCATTTTCCACCACTTGTCAACACTGAAGCAGCATTATAGAGCAGCTTTCCATGTAAATAGACTGCTGAAGCTCCACAGAGGGCACTCATAATAGTCGTTGCCTGTAACTGTACTCTAAGCTCTGAGAGCTATTCAGTTTGTCTTGCCTGAGTGCATGTTTATTTATTCCAGGGCCAGCATAGGTTCTGTGGTGATCTGGGTAAATATTTCCTTGCAGCCTAATGAGGAACAGAAGGGTGCTCACTTGTTATAGGGCTCAACTCCTGGCTGATTGACCAGCAGCAGTTTAGGGAAGCGGCTGCTGCAATTATCCTGACACGTCAGAATGACGAGGGCTTCAGTTGTTCCCAAACATCAGCTATGACTCATCTAGTGAACACCAACAGTGCTTATTTGGCCAGAACCTGCTCACTTTTCAGTTTCTCGCTGTTTCAGATCCTTCCATACATTTCTAAGAAACAAGTGACTTGTCCTCATGCTTTTTGTTTCACAGCAGTGACAGAAAATTCTAGGTACAACAGAGATAAAAATGTTGGTTTTATCCCTTTTTATAAAATTCTTACTGCCAAATGTCAAAACTTGCACATATTAAGGTTAATTCTGGACACCTGTCTCTACATTACCCATCAGTCTCTGGACCATTGCCATTTCAACCTCAAAGAGAGAGAAGTTGCAATTTGAGACAGGACCTGGCTCTAAGAAAATGTTAGTCTGCAGGAGGCTTGGCCCGGCTGGTAAACAGGTTCATGTATATTTATAGGGACCAAGGCTGCGCTGTCACTCACGTTGGCGCTATAAGCAGAAGGTTCAGCTGAGCTTCTTTAGACACTTCCTCCTCCTCATTAAATAACCCTATGTATGTGTGTATCTACCACTGAGAGCTGATTATTGGCACTTGGCTGGTTGCTGGGTATCTCAGGGTGAATGTGTCTGTCATGCTCTTTCCTTTTGTATTTAAGGTCGTGTTGATTGGCTGACAGGTCCCAATGGGCCTGTTAGTTACTGCTTTATTAATCCTTACATGCAGAAATAAATAATTCTGTAGAGCAGTCAAACAGATCTCGATAGTTACATGTGTTCAGTGATAATATATGATTCATTAAGGTGTCACACAAATTGAGAAACAACTTGATTAATTACTGAAAGATGCATGTAACTAATATAGGGCCGTTGACAAGGTTGTAACAAGGTCATGATAAGGTCAAGTATTGCCAAAGAATTGTGCCAAGTAAGTGCATTCACAGGTTTTGTACAGATATCTTAATGCACCCAGTGTTTGATTTGGAGGTAAAGAGTAACACTATTACCATAGAGTTCATAAATGTATACCGAAGCACAAAGAAGATGTGCGAGAGGTTCAGTGAAATTGAGGTGAAGCCATGCCTGACTAGTTGCCAGGCAACATGGTAAAAAGAAGTCTGTACTGTACGCTACATTGGAACAAATTGCTCACAATCTGGGATGTTCTTCATATTCATGTGCCTTTTCCTGCTTGTGTGGTTTTATTAATCCAAACAGATTACTGTGTTTAGAAAAAATGATTTAATTTTAATGTATATTCAGTTAATTGATGACTAAATAAATATGAAAACTCAAGCAAAATTGAATTCAAATCAAGTGTAGTTTAGTCCAAGAAAACTTACTTGACTTCTTGTCCAAAGGAGATACATGGCCGTGCTTGTGTTATCTAATCTTAGTGTCTCTCTCACATGCTCTGGCTTTAAGACACATTATGAATTGAGTCTCTGTTTAACAAAGCTGCATTTGAAGTCATGCATGTTTTGGCATAATGTGTCAGTGTTATTCTTACAGTGTGGCACATCATTATGATGTCTCTGTGGTTAGTTATTCTTGGCAGCTCTTCTCTTTTTTTTTATTTATTTTTTTTTTTTTATTACAACAACCAATGAATAGTTCTGCTTCAAAAGGTAAAATGTTTACCCTGAAGCTCATCAGCTCCTGACACCCACTCCAAAGTTTGTTTTTGAAAGCTCAAGTGGTTTTGCCAAGAGCAGCAGAACATTGTGATGGATGGGCCGGTGGTTTATTTTGAAAGGGAACTTCCTCTTCACTGTGGCTGATCTGCTGAGTAATGGTACCCTTAGAGAAAGATACAGCAGGCTCCTGACACCATCACTCATTCTTTATTGAGGTATATATATATATCTATATATGTATATATATATATAAGTGTGTAACCAGAGGCTTGTGATACCTTTGTCTTAGCTGTGTGTAACTTTCTTTGGTTTCCCTTCAGTTCAGATGACAGACTGAGCAGATGTGTGGGAGGATGCTGCACATCTCAACTGGCTGCCTGTTGTCAGTTTTGCTTTTTTTTTTTTTTTTTTTTTTTGAAGTGAGAGAAGGTCTAGTAAGGTTCAGCTGGATCTTCTGGAAATCAGTGGGATATCTATCCTATATTTAAAAAAAAAAAAAAAAGGATTAATTTAAGTAAGTGTAAGACCTAAAGAGGGGGGTAGTGAGCTGAGGAGGTAGGATGTATTACTTGGAGTTTAGGAGAGAGCTATGAGAGTGCTAACCTTTTATTGCCACCTGTTCTCACTTCCTGTTAATAGATGGAGAAATCTAATAGATGGAAATCATAACATCTACTAGCAGGATTTGCTCTTGTCTGGTAACCAACCACGATTCAGAGATTCATTCTTTTTATTAAGAAAAATGTTTTTGTTCTGACAAAAAAAGGTTTTCACTTTCCGTCCAGCAGCTGAATGTGTCCGTACAGGAAGTGGATTAGTGGCTGCTATATGCAGAGAGTCTGAATTTTACCTGAGAGGCTCCTCATCCACTGGGAAAAGTGTCGTTAGCAAGTGTTAGATAGAGGTGGCGAGGGAGCCGGGCAGAGATGCTGGATGTGTCTGGGAGAGAGGAGTGGGAGTGAAATTGGGTCATGCAAGTAGTCAACGCTGCAGCTCATCAAAGGCTGACAGAGAAGAGTGAAGTGACGCCGCCGCTCTGCTGATGAATTTATGAAATCGCAGCTGTCCTTCAGTGTTTCCCTGTGACTTTAACATCACATTCACACATCATTAGAGCTCTGCTCGGTGATGGTGACGTTTCTAGACCATACAGAGCAGGATGTGCCTCAGACGTGATCCTTTCCAGCAGAGCACAGCATGCAGACGTTGCATGCTGATTTGCTAATTTTGCATTTCTGGCACTGAATGTACCAGACATGGACTATCTAGCATTTGCAAATAAGTATCGGTATTTTATTTAATCTCCTTGGAATACCATATCTGCACAGACTTGTATTTCCAAACATCTGTATTCTGCATTACTATCGCTTAAACCTCAAATAGTTGTATGAATTTTAAATTTAAAGAGTTCACTATATCTTGTTCTACACTTATGTACCATCTGAGGAATTTCAGTCCCTTGCTGCAGGATAAGCTGGGCATTAGTACACTTCAAAGTAGGAGGAGTAGAGAATTGTCTGTTTTGCTGCATCACTGCTGCAGTGTGTCTTTGCCATTTTTATTCCAGCCCTGCATTCCTTATTGTGGTAATACAGGCACAAGACTGCCTAATATTTATCATTTGCCTGTTGTACAGACAGCCAATCGCTGCATGTGTATCGTGTTTGTTAAAAAAAAAAAAAGCTTTAAACACAGATAATAAATTCTTTTTGAATATAAATTTCGTGGCTTGGCTGCACAAGCGGTGGTATTTGCAGCAGCTTTAATTAGCCCTCAGAATAATACTTCACCGCTCGGTGACAAAACAGAGATGACAGATTTCAATTTGGGTGATAGAGGCTAAATTGTGGACAGGTAGAGGCGGGGAGCGCTGTTGGGATGCTGCCACAGTAGTTATTTTCTCAGGGTTACTGCTGTGGCCAGTTCATTTCTACTGGCCTGACAGGTATTACTCATGTTTGGCTCCTGGCTGGGTCCCCTGCCTGCTGCCTGATCAGACGGGGGGTTGATTCGGACCCACAGATCACCTTTTCCATTAACCTAGGTTTTGATTGTTTTCACTGAATTCTGGCACAGGAGAGACGGAGGCTAGAAAGACTGCAACTCACAAAGATGAGGGTAGTTTTTTATACTCTTCTGGCCGTATTCCCACCAGCACCTGCTGCGGAGCCAAAGCCAGCCTATCATGCTAATTTGACTGGCAATATAACTCCGAGGACGGCGTGTCCTTGCTGCTCCTTCTTTACCGACGCTCTGCGTAGAGAGGGTAAACAAGCCAGCTGGAACAGCGTGCCAGCATGCATGCCCACTACTGAGGAATTGCAGTTGCACTTTTCCCCTCTCTCCTTTACTTTCTCCCCCTCCCTTCTTTTTAATTATCTTAATTATGGAATCTGCTTCCCTTCGCTGAAATGAATTGCTCAGCTCTCCATCCTGCCAGCGGACCATTAAGGGTGACCCAGTTCCCTCCGGCCTGTGATGGTGTAATGCTTAGGCAGGGAGAAAGCGGAAGAGATTCCAACACTGTCATCAAAATATGCCATATTAATGCACTCGAGCATTCTGAGATCAATCCGGTCGGCAAACACAGGTGCAGTAAAATGGAGCTCTGGACAGCATCAAGAGGTTGGCAGTGGACAAGACGGAGCCACTGTGTTTATAACTACTTCAGAAATAAAAGTGTGATGTTTCCGTTGTGTGTGAAGTAGCTTTAAAAAGTGCCAAACGCCTCTTGCTCGCTTTTGGTTTCATCCTCAACAAGTGGTTAGCAGCCCTGCTGTCTATAGAGAAAGACTTAGAACTGTGACCTAAACTCAGAGCTTGTAAACAGCTAAATGTACTCAGTCGCTAACAGAGGCTGAATTGTATACTAACTCGTGGCAAGTACTTATGGGTAACAGCCTCATGGTGGCCTGGCTGTACAAACAGCTTAATAAAGTCTGTCTTATTTCCAAACTGTAGAAACCCACAACCCCGAAATAACCACCGAGCCTCCGAATTATTTTAGGAAGCTGCTTCCGTTTTTACACTTGATGTGTAGTCTAGTGAAAATGTTGTTAAAGATGTTACAGTTAGCTTTGGTTTCCTCTGGAGGCTCATGAAAATATAGCCGCTCAGGTGTTTGCTTTAAATTTGTCCACGTTCTAAATGATGATTTGGAGATGGCTCGGCAGCTCCTGCCTGTAATCCTCCTCCTCCACCAGCGGCCTGTAACCAACTGCAGCAGTCCTCCTTATCTTTAAACGATGGAAGCTTTCCGCGCTACAAGGTCGCTCTGGTTTTTACTTAACACCAGCCTGTAGCTCAAATGAACAGGATAATATATTTATCAATCTGCTGCTGACATGTTCAGAGGGGAAAGTGTTCTTGAACCAAGTCCTGCTTTCACAACCAGCAATGACTCAGCACTTTGAACACCACCTCACTGCCTTATTTCTCAACTCGACAAGACATGTGTCAAAATCACTATTTTAAAAATGTGTCACTCATCTCCAGAGAGACACGTTTTTTAGAAAGCTGATTCAGATGACCTTTGAATCACTTTTAGAAATATGTGATTGTTTTACATCTCTGGACGATAATCCATGATCATATGTATGAAGACAGAAGGTTTTAAACAGCTCGTACTAATCAGATACTGTCAAATTGTTTCTGCAGACAATATTTGAATTCTGGTGAATATATTTACTTTTGCTGGTTAAAACGTTCCAGAAAACATGGTTTCAAATATTAAGTATTCTTCTATAACATTACGAGTAAATTAGCAACAATTAAAGTTTAAGTTCAGGAAACTGTGCTTAGTTATTTAATTTGACTCTAACGCTCAAAAACTCCAGCAAATATTACTAAATCCTGATTGGTGGATATCACCATGCCCCGCCCACTTCAAACCAGTGAGAACATTTACTAGAAAAACATAATTAGAGAAATTTCTCATGTTAAAAACCCCAAACTGTTGCTACTTTGGCAAAACATTTTGCGTTCATGTAGCAAAGCATCCGGTACAGTGAGAAGGTAAAACCAGACTCTGGAGTTTGGGAGTCGGTTCCACTGCAGCACATCGAGACCCACTGGTGCGTTTCTGTGCTCAGTCCCTGTGGCGGCGTCCCCACACTGCTCTCCTCCCACTGACTCCTGGGTTATTAATAGGATGCGGATGGCTCTGTCTGAGTGAGGAAATCAGGTTGCCTTCCTGTAAATATTGCATGATTTCCCTCGAGTCAGCCTGGAATTCCAGAGAGGAGGATGCAGCAGAGAATTTGTTTTTTAGGTCCTGCTCCTCATGTCAGACAGGGACTTAACTGCTCCGAAGGCCAGTTTGGACTTCAGATTAAGCCTTATTACATGGTTGATGAGACTCAACCCAGTTCTTTTTAATCTAAGTGTAACCTGCCTGTGAGGCATACAGCGTCCAAAATTAACACACGCCAAGCTCCAAACGCGGGTAGATTTTCCGTTTTGGCGAGTAAATCTCTGAAGGCTATCTGCCACACTGGTGGGTCAATGTTTGTGCCAAAATAGTCATCTAATAAAATATCTGGCGTGATGGCTCGGAGGAAATTACTCATGTTTGTCTCTATACAGTGTAGACACGCATCCCATATGTGTTTTTTAATCTGCATCTAAACAGTGCTGTGAAACAGGTGAAGGAGCGTCGGCCACAGACTGTTTCAGCGCTCTACCCGCATTTGGTGCCTGGCAATACCTTATCATCTCAATGACATGTACTGAAACTTACGTATATGTGACACAAAAAGGCAATTTATTATTTTGGTTGGTAAAAAAAAAATATGCGTGGATTTTTTTCATCTAGCAGTCCCCGTGGCAGGTTAGTCAGAGAGTTAATTTTGGACAGTGGAAACATACCTCCTCCCTGTCTGTCAATAAAGCTGCTACATACAGTCTGCACCCACCTCATACCTGGCCTGCTCTAAAGTTTCACCGTGTTAAGGAAGCAAGTTGGTTTTAACATGGCTGCATTGTTGTCATTTTTCTTTTTGCACTAGAGAACACGATGTTTATTTAGTGTGAGCTTCCTCATGTCTTCACTTCTTTCAATCTCGTTTTTAACTTGTTTAATTCAGCGTAAACAGCCGTAGGCAGGAAAGGAAAATGTGCGGTTACAGGTCAGTGTTGATTAAATTCCTGAGTCACTTCATCTGCCAGCTTGACTTTTACACAACATGGAACATGCGAGCAATGGCGACCTCCTTTTAGAAAGTGTTGTATCAAAACAAGTGAATGAGGAGGAATCAGTCAGTGTTTCTAATGAGCGTTGCTGTTTGTCTCCATCAGGTCCCGTGGTTTACGTGCTGGACCTGGCCGACCGGCTCATCTCTAAGGCTGGCCCCTTCGCCGCCGCCGGCATCATGGTGGGCTCCATCTACTGGACTGCCGTCACCTACGGAGCCGTCACCGTCATGCAGGTCTGACCAGAGATCCTTCCGGAGAGGTTTTGCTTTATAGCAGAGCTGTTCATACTTGTCAAGGTTGTGACGGTGACTGTTCCTGTGCACTGGATAATTAAATCATAATGTACTGAAAAGCAGTTCTGCAAGTCATGCACATATTTCTATTAAGGGGGAAAAAAGAGAAAGTAAAAGTTATATTGTTAAAATTCAGCCTGCATTATAAATCGTCACACAGCTGCTCTTACACCCTCTGTGCAAATACAGTTTTTGGGTTTTTTTTTTTGCTCCTTTATTGCTCCTTTCTTGGATTCTTTCTAAAAGTGAACCAGTTTGACTCCTCTGCTGTTACTCTGCATCATAACGTCCCCCCTGCTCTCCAGGTGGTGGGCCATAAGGAGGGCCTGGATGTTATGGAGCGGGCCGACCCTCTGTTCCTACTCATCGGCCTGCCCACCATCCCTGTCATGCTGATCCTCGGCAAGATGATCCGCTGGGAGGACTATGTCCTGCGCCTGTGGAGGAAGTACTCCAACAAACTGCAGATCCTCAACAGCATCTTCCCAGGTCAGAACACACACTGTTGTCTTTTTCAACTTTAATTAATCAGTTAATATATTCAAATGTCGTCATGCTCCTGTTTTGTCTTTTGTAATGTCGGTGATCTTGTTCAGTTTTTCCTTTCATTGTGAGATGATGTGAATAAAAGCAGGAGCTGTAACTGTATTCAGACTGCAGCCTCTATGGCTGGACAGTATAGTGAAATGAACGAGACAGATATGCAAAAGCATAAAACAATTACTTCCTCAACAGAGCAGTTTTATAATATCATAAATCCATTTAAGACCCAGAGGTTGTTTCAAAATGGATCCAGACAATGAATCAGAAGCTCAGTTACCACAAGCAGCTGTGATGTGAAACACTGGATACGAGATGTTAGTAACTCTGCATTACTGGTTGTGATGAACGGCTGTAGCTTATTGATTTTGAGTCGTCATCGTACACAGTAACTTCATGTGAAATGAACATAAAAGAGTGAGAGAGGGTTCTGTGATAAATGATCAGCTCTCATCTCAGGTCTGTACCGTCCAACAACTGACATCAAACTGTCACTTGGCTGCTGCCTTGTGTTTGTCTCTGCAGGGATTGGCTGCCCAGTTCCTCGCATCCCGGCGGAGGCCAGCCCGCTGGCAGACCACGTGTCTGCCACCCGGATCCTGTGTGGCGCGCTGGTGTTCCCCACCATCGCCACCATAGTGGGGAAGCTCATGTTCAGCAGCGTCAACTCCAACCTGCAGAGGACCATCCTGGTGGGTGCAACGCACATGCATACATGCATATAACATAAAACAAGATACATAGATGAGTGTGTCCTGCAAGTCAAACTCCTGAGGTCACAAAGGTCACGATAATAAAGTCCAAATTATATTTATAGTAATGCAAGTAAGTTTCCAGTTAGTAGAAAGTGAATTGTAGTCACATTCCTCTCGTGATTTGAAGGAACCACAGCATCAGTGAATAAATGATTCCAGTTTAGCTCGTGTTACTGGTGCAACATTTGAGTCACTCTGGAGAAGCCTCACATACCAGCTCACCTACTGGTGAGGACAGCGAGGTAACCAGAGTGGCTCATGTGATCCAGGCTGCACTGATACCTCTGAACACTCTGTCCTCGTCCTCTCAGCTCTCTGACTGACAGAAAGGCTGCCGCTGCTGACGGAAAGCTTTGTGTCTCCAAAGTTTGTGGCGGATAGACGAGGAGTGCAGCTGCATCGTTAGATTTAGCTGTCACGCAGAGAGGAACAAAAGAATTCATGAGTCCGGGGGAATCTGCTGGCCTGGTGGTTAAAGGCATCTATCGTACGACCACAACCACCCTGGTTTAATGTCGCTTTAATGTTGCTGTCAAATGCAGGTGAAAATGCCCCCCCCCCCCCCCCCAAAAAAATAGGAGAAATGTAATTTTTAAAGGGAATCTATCAATTTTTTTGTCGCCTCCTTATTGAGTTCAGCTTTTTTTTTTTAATGGTAAATCAACTATAAATATTCTTCATTCTAGTTCAAATAGAACATAACAGCTACTATAAGGGCATAAAATTAGCACCAGCTATCAGCCAAATGCTGGTAAAATATGCAAGTGGCAGGTAGATTTGCTCTCATCTATAATAATATGTAATCTATAGAATGGCTGCTAAAATTTGAATATTCACCAGCCGTTTGGCCGGTGGACAAAAAAGTAAATTGTGCAGCCTGGCTACTATAATGCAGCAGGAAACAACCATGATGTTAGATATAAATCTGTCAGCTCAAAGTATTGAGCCAACAAGTACAAATGAGTAAATGTATTATAATATTCCATGTTGATAGCTGGACAATAAGAAACTACGCAGTATTTTATGGGATCATAGGTGCTGAGTAACAGTCAGTGTGGAAATGAAAGTTTTCTTGTTTTCTTTTTAAGTCGTAATTAGGAAAAAAGCTGTGATGTGTATTTAAGCCTCCTGTCAACACACTTGTGTTTTCCCTACAGGGAGGCATCGCCTTCGTGGCCATCAAGGGGGCGTTTAAGGTGTACTTCAAACAACAGCAGTACCTGAGACAAGCCCACCGCAAGATCCTCAACTTCCCCGAGCAGGAGGAAGCCTGAGGAGTCTCCGCAGTCCGGAGGGAGGACGGCCGGACGAACCACACACCTGTGCTGGAGGGGTGAGGGGGGTGGGGGGAGGAGATGAACTGTCAGTCAGACTCTGAGCAACAAGTGCTGGTGAAACAGACTTTTAAGATCAGCGTCACCCTCGTTATCTACTCCTCAAACCGCCTCTCCACACCTCCTCACCCCTTCTGTTCTGGAGTGATTCATCGCACCGCCGCTGACATTCACGCAAGGATTCCCCGCCACCGCCACTACACCTTGTTTTTAAATTTTTGAAGCTTTCGTAAGGAGAAGACGGATAAGACGTGTGGACACACTGGAGCACGCGTGCAGTTACACACAAAGATCTCTCCCAAGAACTCGAGGGAGGATGTTTCAACAATCACATAACTAATACGTATTGTAGACTTACTGTATTTTAAGAAGAGAAAATGCGGGGCATGTGTAATTAGAAAGTTTTATAATAATAATAATAAATGATTGTTTTATAAAGTTTATTTTGCAGATTTGAAACGTCCCCTTTGCCAGCGTGTTAGGGGTTTCTATTGAATGATGAATCATTTCCGTGTATGGAATGTATTAATGATAAACAATAAATGTGTTTAACAGTTGTGAATCATGATGCAGTACATTAACCACAAGCAGGAAGTGTTAACTCTTCCTGCTACTCTAAGGTACTCCAGTAACACACTGACCACAGCTCATGAATTCAAGTAGAGGTGTGTTTTTTTAGATCCTGCATTATTCATGGGTTGTTGCATTTTTCTGTTGACATGCCTTGGCAGTGTTCACGTTGATTCTGTAGCTTTATCTCTATTTTCTAAAATGCTTTTATGTGTTGTTTTAAAACGTCATTTGCCATCACATCCCTGCAGGAGGAGCCTGCTGTCTCCACCGCGTCCAGGATGGACGATGCGACACGGATGCTTTTGGTCCTTTCAGAGCTTTTTGCAGTGACGGGATGTCAGACTGGAAGCATTTTTAAAAGCTTTGAGTGAATTGCACACAGAGCTTTGATGCAGCACTTTTCACTGGGAGGCGTGAAACTTTGCTGAAAGTTGATAAACGTTTAGTTTTTTTGGATTTAAACATGGGGGTTCATTTTAATATAATTATAGATATACATATTTTTTTCTTTTTCCTCTCTCTCTCTTCTGCCTCACATGTGATGGGATTGTTGCTGCCTGAGTGTGAACTGTAGTCCGGGTCAGACACTGTGGGTCTGGGGTAATTACCAGGCAGATGTAAGTGAAACTTGGACACTGGCTATTGGAAATGAGTCATTGGAGCAATTTGGCAGAATGTTTGTGTAAATTAAAAGGTCAGTTCACCCAAATTACAAAAAGAACATATTTTCCCACTTTAGTTTTGATTTATCTGTCGGGGAGTTCTGCCTCCACCACACAACTGAGATGAATGGAATTTGGTTGCACCGAAAAATAACCTTTTAAAAAAAACTCAACTTAAAATTTCATGTAATTTGAGACTATTTCTTTGGCAGAAAGTTAAGAAGAAAGCTTGACAGTAAGAAGTTAATTTTGATTTTGAATGATTTGAGCATTATGAAAAAATTCATTCACCTTCATTGTACTGAAGTAGCAACAGAAATCTCATTGATATCAAACATTACTGCACAGTTAGATAGTGAGAAACAAATGCCTTTTTACTAATTAGGGTGAACTGACCCTTTAATCGACCCTTTTGTATCACTCCTGATGAGCAGGTTGGCACCTTGCACGGCAGCCTCTGCCATCAATGTATGAATGTGTGTGTGTGTGTGTGTGTGTGTGTGAATGAGTGAATGTTGGCATGTAGTGTAAAGCGCTTTGAGTGGTCGAGCAAGGTGCTGTATAAACAGTCCATTTAACATAGCCATAAATAGTAAATAAATAATATAAATTGGGAGCATGATGTGATTAGCAGTTTCACTTTTTCATGTGGCAAATATTTCCGTTCACAGGGCTGTTATCAAAACTGAACCACAAGTCTGTGTTTTCTGCCTCTGAGCGAACAAGAACATTCAGTATGTGACTTCCTGTGAACAGGCATGACTTAAAGCTGACCACTTTGAATATTTAACCCGCACGTGTAAACTGTGCCTGCTTTGCAGGTGTCCTACTCTCTGCTCTCCCTCTACATTCACTGTTAAGTCTCAACTCTGCCAAAAGAGACAGTGAAGTTAAAAGTGTGAACTGTGTTGTACAGACATTTGCTTCTGACTTTGAAGAGTCACATGGTATCAGTTCTGTGAATAAATGTATTTTTCCAGTTATTGACGTGGATGTGTTCTTTGCATCAGAAACGCACACTGTTCCAATCAGTTGTTTATTAATTAGAAACACACAGGAGACAATAAAAAGAACAAACTCAAAACGTCAGCACTCTGGTATCTCCGGCCCATGAACCCAACCAGCCAATCAGGCTTTTTATATTGCCAAAGACATCCTGAAATTAAAAACACGCTTCAGATTTGCTAAATGTAAACCAATCACTAGTTAACTCACAAGGTAAACGGTGCGTGGCCCACCCAAGCCTGATATGTAATGTTGCTAATCTCATATGAACACAGCTTCATCACGGCCCCCCCAGACGCTGTCAAGCTACTGCCTGCGGGAGTGAAAGTCTACCTAAGGCATGCTGCTGATGCTGGTTGTCTTTGGGTTTCCACCACAACAGGCATTAATGCCCTTTAACACAGTGGCAGTTGATGAAGCAGGGCCTTGTTTGTAAATTTAAAAAACAACAACAAAAAAAAAAAAGTTGAAATGGTTTTGATCTGGTTGAGACGTAGTAAAATGCTGGAAAACATTGAAGAAGCTTTTTGATACAGTACAATCATACAGGTACTCCTTTATGACTTTCTATGCAGCACCATGAGTGAGCAGTGAACTAGGCCTGAGAGCAGGTATGGTGGGGAAGGGAGGAAAAAAATAAATCAGAAATCTGTTTTTTTGGCTCTTTGAACAGAGTGGTTGGCGGCTCCACCAGCAGCAAAGCTGGTTAGCACCTGAGAGAGCAGGTCACGCTTATGCTGACATCACTATCCATGCACCATTAACCAATCAGAAGGGACAAACAGTCCTCTCCCTGGTTTATGCTGGAGGGAGGCTGGGGATGGGGATGGGGATGGGGGGGGGACTCGTCTGCTGCAGCTACGCAGCAGCGCAGAGCCACGTCTCACTCACACACTGTCCTCAGGTCCACATCATTAGGTTTATTGCTTTAGTGAGAGAAGTGCATATATTCAGAAAAAAATCCAGACTGGAGTGTTTCTTCAACCCCCTCAAGACATCAACATGAAATGTTTCTTTTCAGAGAAAAGGGCTAGCTGCTTTTTTTTTTTTTTTTTTTTTTTTTGACATCTATGCTGTAACAGCCGGAGCACAGTCCAGCAATTTAGAAGGGGGTTTAGACCCTCCAGGATTCTGCCCTGAATCAGACCAGGAGCAGTTCAGTGCAGCCACATACAAACTAACGGATGCCCCCCTGGAAAGGCACAAGCTGCAGAAAGTCTCACATGCAGACACAGAGAGTAAGAAGAAAGACAATCCTCCCAGAGCTCACAAACAGAAAAGAAAAGAAAAAAAAGTTCATCTCTACAGCAATTAATTCCTTTCACTTTTACAAAAATAATTTAAAGATCAATAAGGATTTGATCACATTTAGTGAAGTGAACAAAGTACTAATGTAGATGTAACAGATCAATAAAAGTGTTTTTATTTTTGAATCAATCACTAATAAAATTGAATGTAAAAAAACAGCATGGAGGTACCCCTGAGATGTCTGACTTACATACTGTAAAATGCAATAAAAAATAAAAATAAGAACAACCTTCATGGGCATGGTTCTTAGTGATCAGCGATTTAAAACAGCTCCTCAAAGGGTCCCAACATTTTACCAGTTTACAAGCAAAAACATTTCAAAATCTGCCCGGAATAAAACCATAATTATAAGGCAGATTATTCTTCAGAAATGCATAAAATTGAATAAAACACTCCTTTTGACCGAGTGTGTCTTTTGTGAGAAAGTTGTGGTGCCTCCGACAGTAACATGGCAAAGATCTACCAGTCCAACAAAACAAAAGAAGACCTTCATGGAGCTTCTGTCTTAAACTTCTACAGCCCCCAGTTCACCAGAACAAACCCGCTATCCATTCTCAAAGCAGCATGTCTGAATATCTCAAATAAAACGCTTCCTACTGTGAAGCATCTGCGGTATATTTGAAGTCGTTTAAAGGGATCTGAACCCTCATCTTTTTTTTTCTCTCTTTTTTTTTTTTTTTATCATAGGTTGTTTCTATTACCTCTACAACAGCCTACACCGTGTTGTGATGCGTGTAAGTGTTGCGTCTCCTTTAAGAGACTTGAGCATGAGGTGAGTCTGGTGTGACCTCTATCGTTATCACAGCTATGTCGACAACCACACGGCTAACTTTGTGATTCAAATACACGCATTAGTTTCCAAGCATCTCTTCTAGTGGCTCCAGCCTGCCACACATGCACTCACACACACACACACACACACACGCATTCACATGTCTTCGCCCAAACACACACACACACGCTCATGCAGGCTCGGTCAGATGAAAGTCTTCCTGACAGGAGGGGTAGGTGGGGAAACACCTCCCGCCCAGCGCCCTCTCCTGCTGCTGCGTGTTGACCTGCCAGCCTCGCTCACAGTTTGGCTGCCATGAAGTTGATGTGAGGCTTGACCAGAGGGAAGAGAGGAAGACTCCTCTTGAACTCAGTCATGTCCTGAACCAATGAGGGCTGCCAAAACAAACACAAGATGTTAAGTCAAGAGTGAAATCTTGACACTATTCTGAGGTTAAAGTCCTTGTTTTTAGCATTTGGTGTTGTTTATGTTGTTTTTACAAGTGGCTACTGTGTCTGTTGTAAACATATCAACCCAATCTTGGCAACGCTGAGCAGAAAGTGGGACTGTGACTGACAAGAGACCCTGCCCTTCCTCACCTAATCACATGTGTTTATTTATTTATTTCTGCATGACCTGCATCATGAAGACAGATCAGCAGTCTGTGGGCTCCACTATGGTTTTCCACTATTAGAGACTGGTTCACTTTTTTAAAATCGAGCTGGATCACCATGGTAACCTGTGCTGCACAGTCGTGACCATGTGACTCTGGGTAAATCAAAATGCAAATGATCAATATTGCTGTATGAGAAAACCAAATCATTTTCAAAGCCACAGAGAAGAGAAATATTTCATTATGTTCATTTTGGCTTCAGTGATGCACTGAATGTTTGGTTTTTTTTTAATGTTTTTCACTGTTGTGTTCAAGTACAACACGCTGCCACTGTCAGTACTACATGTTTTTAGAGATTGTTTTCAGTCAGGAGCGCATCTTCATGCATTCACTTCTTTTCTTCAGGTCAGGCAGCATGGATCTGTTTTACTTTCAACTGTTTTTAAACTACAAATCAAACTCTATTTCTGAGTGACCTTTCAGAGAAACTGCTCTACGTGCAATTAAATTGTTTTCTTAACTCTAACAATAAGTTAGGAACGTCGCTGTCTGATGTTCAGCCTCAGTGGAAGTAGTCAGGACAAATGTAGACGTCACTAAAACTTGATCTGAGCTTTTGACTATTGATCACAAAACATACTGGAGGAACACACTGGACTGTCTGGAACTCTATCTGACGGCTCTGCTTCTTATTTATCTGGCACAAAAAAGCACAAATGTCATCGTGGTAAATAAATTAATATTACATTTATTTACCTCACTTACTTGCTTGTATAAAAATTCCCACTTATTTATAGGCATAGTCTTTAATGTTTCTATCAGTTGCTTGCTGTAAATCACCAGTATCACTGTTGCATGTCATACTTGGTACTCCAGTGATGGTTGTGTTCATGTTGCAGGTGACTGAATTGTAATTAAGAACGCCTGCTTTTTCATGTGAATGTGCTCAACAGAAAAACCAGAGTGAGCCAGTTGATAACCAGTCTATACCAGTTATCCAGGATCACAAATATTAGGCTCAGTGAAGCTAGATTTGGTTAAACTAGCTTTGTGGTTCAGGAAAAACAAAAATCTGAACAGACTGAACACATGTTGGTAGTGAGTGAAGGGAGAAGCATGAATTAAGAGCCTGATCGTTACTGTACCTGTGGCAGAGAGGGAGCAGGAGCCAGGTTGACATCATTCTGAGCGGGGAACTCTCCCACTATGGGACCTGATAAACACACACACACAGTGATGTACAGGTCAGCCTGACACTGAATGAAGCTGCTCACCTGCAGCGTCTAAATAAAGCTCATGTGACCAACATGTGACCAACATGTGACCTCAGATACTCACAGGAGTCCATCTCTCTGGACAGGACGTGCACCGACACCTTGTGTCTCTTTGGAGCCTCGACTGTCAGCCGTTCCTGCAGGGACACAGATGGACAGGTGGGGTGAGGGAGGAAGATTTGATTATGGTTGTTTTTCTTTTCCATGTCAAACAGCATCATTACCATTAAATCCATGCTTCAGACATTATTTAAACGTAAGAAAAAAAACAAACAGCACATGAATAACAAAATATGTTATAGTTAGTTGGAATGACTTCTCACTGTGTTCAAACTTTTTAGAAAAACAGAGTTGCTTCCACGGAAGGGAAAGACTCATTGTGGCCCAGCTGGCTGTGTGTTTCTCACAGTGAGTCTGGGATCAGCTCTGACAGGCCTGCAGAGATTTAGCTGCAGTCAGACCTCGTCACTGTCTCTGAATGGAGGATTATATTAGACTAAGATTTGGCTCATCAGCAGGTCAGACAGCATCAACTCCAGCCACCAAAAAATGAAAAAAAAAAAAAAAAAACAGAAGAAAAGAAATGAAAATGATTCTGCGATGGCTGCTGATATGACATTAGAAATGCATTAGGTTTATTCTGCATGAGGCCTGTAATGGTTTCTGCTGGGCTGAGATAATGCCAATTCTCTCGCGGGCCATGTGTCTTTGGCCCTTTATCCCCCTTGAAACAGGGTGGCTGGCTGTCATTATGGCGGCTGATATGCTGTGGGCGTCCTGTGTCAGTGTCACCTCCGTGGCTATGAATAGAAGCAGGAGGAGATGAAAGCTAGGAGGGCAGACTGAACCCAGTAAAACCGTGTGTGTGTGTCTGGACACACACACACACACACACACACACACACACACACACACACACACACACACACACACACACACACACACACACACACACACACACACACAGATTTAAAGGTAGGTGGTTTTGCTCATATCAATATTGTCCTTTTATCAGAAATGTAATTATTATGCCATCACTGCTGTGTAATATATATGATGAATATTCATGTAGTCTGATGATATTTTTCTGTTGTTAAGCTGATCAATACGTAATTTATAGAAAGGAGATAAAACATCATCATTCTATGGTCACAATCTATCAAAAGCACCATCAGCTGTTCATTTACCAGCAACATCTATAAAACATGCTAAATATATTTTTTTTATTGCCAGAAACTTATTATTCAACCTCTTTTTTGGGTAAGTAGGGCTCTTAATTATCAATAAGAAAATATATGGGAACATCTCAAACACTTTAAAAGCTGCTGTAATAATAATAACAATAATAATAATAATAATAATAATAATAATATAAAATAGTAATAAAAATGAAACTCATGTTGATAAGTTCAGATCGGTTTAACTGTGTATAGAGTGCAGTGGCACCATGAAACAAACTGTTGAGCAAACATTCTCACTACAAGGTCTATTTAGTAGCTGTTCTGGGGCTTTCGATCATATCACATAGTCTTCACAGCAGATGGAGTTTCCCAATTGTCAAGAAATTGTAGATAAATGTTGCAGTCGAAATTCTAGTTTCCAGTTCAGTCTTTGATTCTCAGCTTTTAAGCCGACATGGACGAGAAGTCCTTAACATGCTCAAAACCGAAATCTGAGCTTCCATGACAACTGTGCAAACTCCAGCGTCATATCATCAAAAACTCCAAAACAGCTACTGAATGCAGCTTGTGCTTTCATCATTTTCTCAAGTGCTGTTTCCAAGGTCAAGAATCAGCTTTGGTCCTCAAATAATGAGCTGTCAAACACAAACATGTTGTTTAAATCATCACACTGACCAAAATATTCACTCTGTACGTCTGTTACTGTTGTCTTTCCATGAGATGATCAAATATTGAAGTAATATCTAGTCAGTACATGTTGAAATATTTTAACAAATGGAGGTTTAGGGTTATGCCAAACTACAGAGGCTTCACATAACACTGGAGTTATTATACACTGAATTTTATTATTACAGAATTTTATGACTAACACGTCATAAAATGTAGGATTATTGTCATAATTTATGTAGCTGCCTCATAACGAGACCTCTGCTGTTGACGCAGCGTTAACCACAACCACAAAGAACCACAGTTAAAGTCAGATCATCATCATCATTTAAGGCTGCGCAAATAAAACTGTCAGTTTGGGAAGTAATTCTATCTTTGTTCATTATAATATTATTTCATTATTTCCTTATTTAATTATAGGTTTAAATTCTCAAAGCTCAAATTTGTTTGGTGTTTATAGTTTCAACATCTCATTGATGATTAGAATATCTGACCTTCTTAATTAAAAGGAAACCATAAAACTAAAGTGATTCCCAGCTAACACCAGCAGCTTCATCATCCTATGTCTCTACAGAGAGTTCAAAATGTCCCATGATATGAATTGTGTTTCAGATCTGTTTTTTTGGAACATCAGACTTTTCTGAAATAAAAATGAAATGTACTGGTGCTTCCAAACTAGCAGATAATATCTATTCAAGAGCCAGACGGAGAGCTGAGAGAGCAGAGCAGCAGAAACCACAGATGTGTCTCCGCGCTCGCTGTCTGTTACATGTACTCAAGGGTAGACACTGTGATATGAAGTTGTGCTACTTACTCTGTAGAAGTGCATTATGTTTTCTTTTGTCAAAGTCTTCAGATAGGCCACTTCAATGTTATCTGCAACACAACAGGAAAATGTAAGTGTTCGTTTCAGGGACATCACTACTGTTTCATAACATGAGAAGAGCATTTAAAAGACATGCTGGATAGTACGTAAAGTAGATTGTAGCACATTTACTCAACACATTTGTCTTCGTTTCATTATGTTAAAAGTAAAGTTAGAGAGAGAGAGAGACAGAGAGAGAGAGAGGGAGACTTATTATATATGCATTATTATGTATTATCCTTGATGCTTTGGCAATATTGTTCATCTGACATTCATGCCAATAAAGCTTACTGAATTGAATGGAAAAAACAGAGAGAGAGAGAGAGTGAGAGTGCAGTGGTGGTTGAGCGAGCCAGTGAGTGAATGAAGAGAGGGAGCAGCGGTAGCCGGAACAAAGCAGTGAATCAGATAAGTAAAACGTTATTTTCTGATTGTTTCACAGCGGTTACATTCTAAAGTACAAACAAACAAACACGCCCACACCTCCGCACAACCCTGTGGGAAGGTGCCGCATTACCGGATTTAGTGTGAATGCAGCCTAACACTGCTAGTATCAGTAATCACCACCACTCCCTTGGCAGCCTTTCAGGGAGCCATCACTGAGGGCTTTAGGCAGATTACCAGTGAATCGGGTCCATTACAATCCATTATGGCACTCAGGAGAGTGCTGCAAGAGAGAGGTGTGCTACGGCTGCAGATTATTTCTGGCTTTAATCGATCCCAATTTGTGCAACCCTAAGAAACATTCTGCTCTCCTCTGGGTCTGTCCAAAATATGGAGAAATCTCAAAGTCTCTAAGCTTTTCATAATAACCAGATAGATCAGAAAGCGTTTTTTAATATATTCAAATATACCTGTTTTTGGCTTGAGGCCTAAACAGAATGAATAGTTAGCAGTAAGGTGAGGAGGACTGTCAGGAGGCCTCACCTCTGTCAAAATTATACTGCTGAGAGATGATCTCTCCCCAGTACTTGGCGCACTCAGCAGACAGCTTCTTAGGCTTGTCCAAGCGGCGGATGGCCAAAGCCTGGATGTGTTTCTGGAAGGCTTCCTCGCTCATCTCCTCCACAGCCTTCTCCATAGTACACAGGAAAGCCTCTACACGGCTCTCCAGGTAGTGGGGCGCCTTCTCTGACTGGATGATGAAACGCAGGCCTTGGACTCCGTTGGCCCGCCGGGGCCCACTGAACACAATGTAGCCTTGGGGGTGCAGAGGAGAAGACATGTAAGAGATCAGCAGAAAGGACAGACAGGATACCTTAGCTTGTTCAGAAAAAACTGTCTCTGTATTTATCTTGATTTTGATTTTAGGTCTGGCGCTATTATTACAGCACTCCTTCCAAGGCTATGTGGTATACTTCAGTCCCCAAGTTATTAAACATCATCATGGCTGACAGCACTTTAAAAACTTCACTTACACGGTTTCTGGTCTTTATAGAGCACCATCTAATTACCGGAGGCAGATTAAAACGGCACAATTCTCAAAGAAAAAGGCCTGAATAAATCATAAACATAAAAATAAATAAATATAATCTTAGAAGCAAATTTAACACAACTGCAACAGCTTTTTCTTATCTCTCCGCATCTTGAAAACTGTGTCGGAAGATGCTACACAAGCTGTGTTCACCATAATAGTTTGCATTTTGTGGGCTCACCCAGCTGCTCTTTGGTTCTCAGCGTGTTGAAGCAGGGCTCAGAGATGATCTGACAGAACAGCTCCAGCAGCATGTTGTCGTGGGTGGTCTGCATGTCTGTCTGGTAGTAGATCTCAATGCCACAATTGTTGTGCACCTCATTCCTCTGCTGGTAAACGTACCAGCCACCTGAGAGGAAAAGGAGAATATTTGTTTAAGTTCTTTATGTAATGCAACCATCTAAAATAAACACATTACCATGGTAATGATTTCAAGCTGGGCCTGAAATAAAAATCCATTTTTTATTCAATTGAAGACTGAAGGCAGAGATGGTGCAGAAATAATAGACATGCATTTTCATTCTAAGCAGCTACTTTATTTTGTTGCATATGGTGTTTCACATGTAGGGAAGAAAATTGAAAGTTGATTATCATGCCCAGGGGTAGTATTGTGATACATGTATTGGACACAGGTAATGAAGGAGTAAGGAAAAAAGTAATTTCTATCAAAATATTGAAAAACATTTTTATTTTTTTTCCTGGTAATATATGTGTGCAAATTTAATTATGATTAGAAACCTGGAAAAGCTCAAAGCGATCCTGTCAAATGTGACTAGACTTTGGTAAGATAAATATATCTAAACATATGTCGAGAAGTAACACTTAGCATGTAAACAAACAAACAAGCTGTTCTGTTGACCCAGTGATCCATGAGCTCAGATAAGCTATGAAATAAATTTTGCCAGCCCCCCTGAACACCCTTACATAAACCTTTCCTACAGATGATCCTGTATGTATAATCAAGTCTTTCAAAAATAACCAATCTGCATACGGTAACTTTCACAAGTGTTGCCCGCAAAAAAACAGTTATGTTTGAGCACTTTCCTTGCGGCATAGATGAGTGCAACACAATATAACAGGAAGGTTCAGACAGAGGACAGTGGTGACGCTCTCCAGAAAGTTAAAGACGTACTGCTGAATGCCAACATCATTTTTGCTGAGTTGGTCTAAATTGGACTCTTGAAGCCTTTCATCTGTTCTTTAACTTTTCCTTTGAGCGTAGCGTGGAGAGGGGCCCTCCATTCTAGCATGGGGAAACCTGGTTCCTTTAGCACTCAACTTGAGTTTCTTTGAGTCCATTGTGATCAAGCTTACTGTGGAGTTGAGGCTGGGTAATGCAGGTACCTTTACATACATGCTGACCGAGCACTCTGGCTCTGCGCTTCGGGAGTGTCATGACCACAGTTTTTATTCTTCTCAACATGTCAGGTTTTCTAAAGTCTACCAACACAAATTTAACTTGAAAAGTGATCAAAAACTTTTTGAGGCAATAGGGTCTTTGCTTAATCAAAGCATTCATGTGAAGGGGTAGAAATTTCAGGCTTGTGTGTCATTGTGTATTTTGTTCTGTCACAGCAAGTTAGTGTTAGAGCTGAAACTGCATATTTTCTTGCTACACAGTTGCAAGCTTCACAACTAACTTACTGCTTTAAATGTTCAATCAATTTTTAAATATATAAATTACAAGTATGCAAGTATTTTGTACCTTTCACAACTGATTTTGATTTGAAAAAAGTGATTTACTATTTTTACAACTATATCTGATATAAAGATTTCTATAGCAACAGAAAAACCATAAGTTGTATTGTTTTGTTGTTGTCTAGTGTTAGTCATTGTATTAAAAAGTAAAATTTCTTTCTATCGTGACCTATGCTCAACAGTGAACCTGAATGCCTCCTGTGTAATCACTCGCCGCTGATGATCTGCTAAACGTGCTGCTAACACTACGCTTTCTGTCTAGACACGGGGTAAGAGTGTCCATTCTTGATTAAAAGCTCTGGTTTAGCTGTCTACTTTTCTCTTTTTAAAACACTTTTCTCTAACTCGTCTCTGGTCTCTCCCTGACATGCTGGAATCAGTCGGCAGGGACCTGAAGCTCCGCCCTGACCCTGCACAGAGTGGAGTGGCTCGCTGATAGCTGGTTTATTCAAAGTTTATTAATATCAAACGTATAGCGTGTCCAAATTGCACCAAAATTCGACATTGCACTCCCTTGCATCCCCAGCCATACACCCGGCAAGTGTGGAGTTGATCGGATGAACGCTTCTCAAGATATGCGAAGGACATACATACATACAGAGATTCCTTCATTTAGTAGAGAGATGAATGTGTAACCGGCCACAGATTTAAGTCAACTTTCAGCTCTGAAGCTTTCAGCTGCAAGTGTGATAATGTGTTTTTTGGACAGACTGTCGTTCTTTTAGTGAGCCAGTTTTGTGTTTACATCCTTTACGTCCTTCTCCTGCACTTCTGCTCTGCATATGACTGGCAGTATGGAGCCAAGCCTGGAAAATGTCTTGGTGGGCTACAGGATGTCTCCAGGTGGCCCTGGGCAGCTCTGGTTTTCCTCGCCACATCACTCAACTTTCCTAATGTAATCAGAAAGGCAGCACAGGTGCTTTGCTTTGCGTGTGTGTGCATTCGTCTTTGAGCTGCTGAGAGGAAGGCGTGTGCGCATTTTGCTTAATGACGTCCATTTCCACTCAGTGACAATTATGTTCCTCTGAGGAAAATGTGGGTTACTGAATTTAATTAAGTCTTTACAAACGCAAGACAGCGTCAGTGATGACGAGGGCAAGAGCGCTGGATAAGTACCCTTCTGCTTGGTCGCCGTGGAGACAGTCATGACTGGCGGATGATGATTAAGAGTGCTTAACTGGTGTGTGTATGGGGTGTGTGGGGAGTACAGAACCTACCGTCTGGAACCTGCACCTCTCTGTAGCGAATCAGTTGGCTTGGAAGGAGGGGCTTTGTGTGAGCGTGCTCAATGAGCGTGTCCTCCACCATTTGCATCATGCCAAGAGCAGACTAGAGAGATAACAGACAGGGGAGGGAAAACAAAACATTTTAGTTGACAAAAATCTGATTAAGGAGAATTCCACTCCCAGAAAAACATTATGTATCATTTAGCTTGGCACTCCATGGATTTGCAATTTACAGATGAGAACAGACTGGAGCACACAAAGACCTTTGATTCTGATGAAGACAAAGTCGTGTTGAAACATTGGTCTGTTTGCACTATTAAAGGCTGCTAATCAGTGTGCTCCAGTCTTTTCTCATCTGAAACTTGCTGTTCCTCACCTGAGAAGCACCTGATTCAGCTGCATATTGCTGGAAGATGTGCAGAGAACCTCTTTCTAATTAGATTTGCAATTTACCTTTGTGTTGTGCACGTTTTCCCTTGACCTGGCTCCTTTTACTGTTAGTGATTTTTTTTATGTACATATACCAGAATTTCTTCTGACAACCCCCAACAAGCTGCATTAAGCTGTGGGTTCTACGTGACCAGAATTAAGTTATCTTGACACTGGACATTTTCCATCAATTTCTTTAGCAAATTGATTGTACACATGGCTATAGCAATGCAGTCAACTTCTTCTTTCACTAACTTGTCATGAAGATATGTTTGGTTATATTTGGAATAGTGAGATATTCGCAGTGTGGTTAAAATGATTTTGTTTGTGACTCCCAAAGCAATGTACGTTTCCAGAAACAAAGTTCAGTGTAGTGAGGATAATCCACAGACACTTAGTATTTTTTCACCTTCTGCAGAAAATAGTTGGAAAATAATGAGTTCTGTGGATTATCTTCCTGCAGCAGAAGTCTTTGTAGCAGATAACTCACAACCACTGCAAATAAAACCAAAACCACTGGGGGTTTATGTTTTTCTCTAATTTAGATTAACAGAGCATTTGAAGTTACTGAAGGGAGGAAAAAAAAAAAAACATCAAACATAAAAAAGTTGGGCTTGTGGAGCAAAAGTTTAAATATTGGAGCAGAAAAAGCACATACCCTGCATGGCAACAGTATTTAGCTGTTGTTGCCATTAAACCACAAACTGGACACAGTCATTAAAGTTACATCACCAAAAGCTGTTTTTAAATCATGTTTTAAGGTGATCTTTTCCAGCTTTTTAATCTGCCTGATTTGATGAGGCTAATGAATACAAATTTCTCATCAAAACATGACCACGCACAGTCTCATAACTACTTGGGTCACTTCTTGCTCTGATGTTTCAGAAGCAGGTCTACACTGCTGCTCTGTGATGACGAAATGGATCATTGCTCTCACTGGTGAATCCAATTCTCTCTCCGCCAGACTGTGACGCTGTCATCATTACGAGGCGTAAAGCCGGGTGCTGCGACAGCTGGGACCTCATATAAAGTGTGACTTGATCGCAGGATCTTATAAGAGGTTTTCCACAATAATCCTCTGTGATACCATTGGGAGGCTGGAGGTGATGTGAAATGTTGCTCGAGTAAAAAAAAAAAAAAAAAAAAAAGGTGTATTTTATATTCACTAAGTAAAAATGCATACACTTATTTTATGAAACTTACTGCCTCATTGTGAAGGGAAAGCTTTACTATTGTGAATCTACAAATCCATCAAGGCAGAGATGTAACAAAATTCAGATTCTCTCAGCTGGCAGTAAAAACACAGTGACAAACCTCCTTGGTGATGTTGCCATGGAGAAGGGCTTCAATATGTAACCGGGACAATAGCTGAGGTATGAAGGCCTTGAGGCGTGGGAGAGTTACATCTGGAATACAGATCACAGACAACAGCAATCAATCAGAGAGCAATATCCCAAGCAATTTCCTGAGCTGCTATCAAGACAATCAGTAAGAAAAAGGAATAACTGGTCTGTGTGTGTGTGTGTGTGTGTGTGTGTGTGTGGCTTCTCCATTGTACAGCAATAGTCACACAATAGACATTCACACAAGTCTGGTTACACACACTAACACATTCACTTACACATGCACAAAAATTAAGTCTGTCTCAATGTGGGCTGGGCAATCTGAATTCAAGCAACGTCTGACCCAGATTCAAGGAGCTAAGCTACTACAGACACACACACACACACTTTATCCAAATGATTGTTTGTCCACAGCACCACTAGCACACACAATCTAGGAAACGAGACTGAAAGTGTCTCACAGATCCCAGACAGGGGACGGCGGGAGGGTAAGGACACTGATAAGGGAACAAGCCGTGGTAATTGGAGGCCCTGGTGACTGGGCTACAGGCCTGACCCTGCAGGTTAATTGAGTCTCGTGTGAATCCGAGGATAGCCTGTGTAAGCTCTGTGGTAAAAATATAACAATCTGCCCTTCAGGTTCCAGACTGGCACTGCGGAAAGGGAAGACTGCAGCTAGGGAGGCATCTGCTGGAGGACAGCCTCTGCATTCAAATGAGGATTTACGGAGGAAAACAGAGGGAAGAAGAAGAGAAGGCAAGAGCTGAGGTGAGAGAAGCAAAAGAGTAGCCCTTTATCCACTGCAAGCCCAGAACTTCAGCCTAGAAACTGAGAAATAATGACATTTCTTTCTGCCATTGTGATGTTTGTTGTAACTATTCAACAGAATGTATGTATTTTTAGGCCTCTGCTGAGTTAAAATGTTAATTTCAGACACTGCTCACTATTTACAAAACTCCCCTTTCTCAGTTGTAAACAGAAGAACTCAATATGTGTAAGCTGCATTTATTCTGTGTTGCAGTGAACTCAGTTTGGCCCACGGTAGAAAAGAGGCTACTGAGTACAAGGGCTGGGACTTTGAGACAGAAGAGAGACAGAGAGAAATTAAGAGCAGTGTCTCACCATCCAGAGCCTCTCTGAGCTCATCTTTGGTCCAAGCAACCTCGGTCATTAGGAGACGGAGGTAGTACATGGCGTGCTGGTGAGGCTGCTCGGCTCTGAAGTTATTCAAAGACCTCATGTACTGCAGACAGAAAGAGAAAGCAAAGTCAGTTCCACATCAACACTTTATGAACTAGATAAAAAAAGAATATCAAAACTACTTTTGTTACTTTACTTTTCTGTGCTATAAACCAGGATAAAAAAAAAGTGCTGAATCAATCCAGTAAATTTCTAAGAGTCCTTTAACTGGCTGATTATGACTTCTCACTGATGACGGAGTTGCAGTCAGAGCTTACCGCTTCCTTGATGATGTCAAAGCGCTTCTCATTGATCTCAAAAGTGGCCATCTTCTCAATGATCTTCTTCAACAGGATGTACTGTTTGTCATTGTAACCTTTAACAGACAGCTGCGGCAGACAGTGACAGAGGAAAGGTGGTACATCATCAGCAAACGGAAAAATAAGGAGAGTCTAGCATGATCAGTGGTCTTCCTAAAGCATTTTACAGATCTTACTTTCATTGTTACTTGATAGTTTTGATGCATTTATTTGGCTGTCGAGAAAAGCCCATCACCCAACAGCTTAAGATGACTCTTCACTACCACAAATAAAGTAAATCACTGTAACAATGTGTCTGTGTGCTATAAAACCGGGTACAACATCTATATAAGAAGACTGATCTAAAAGAAGCATCGATCCATCACCTCCTGCAGTGCAAACATACTTCATTATAGTGTCTCAGAGAAACATAACAGAACTAGGTGGTTGATGCTTAGGTTTTTTCTATGGAAATTGAATATTTTAAAAATGGAAAAGAGCAGTCAAGGTTATTTAAAGCCTCCACTTTGCAGTGTCATCCACACCTTATGGCCCTTCATGATTCAGCAAAACCTCCAGCTACATGGCTATGCTCTCAGACTCATCCCATTCCTCGCCTCTCCCTGTCGCTAAGTCCCTGCGGTGACACCTGTTAAAAGTAATCTCTCCTAACATCATTAACCTTGACGAACGCCCAGCCAGCCACACCAATACTGCTGACTCAAATCAATTACGTACAGCCTATCATAGTGTGTTGAATTGCCATCCCTAAGGACAGACTACAATCATGAATTTACAATGGTAAAAAGGTACTTGCTAAAAAGGATCTATACCAGGACAATGAATGCAGGTCACTAGGTCATGTGACAAAGGGTGCAGAGTGTTAGTGAGAAGGAAGTTAGAAAGATGAAAGCAAAGAGGAAAACACCACCACCGCAGTTTCATTCACAGGCAGGTTGTTACTTTACATTGAAACACTGAATCCCAGAGTAAGACTCACACACACTAACAAACTGCTGTTATAAATTGGGGGGGAAACACAGAGGTTGGTCTTAACTACATCCATCAAACCTCCTGAATACAGATCTGCTTCCAACTTGCTTTGTGCACTTGCATCAGCAGAAATATGACTATAAATATCTCAGAGAATCTGAATCATTTGGTTTTATTCCTTGTGTCTCGCTACAGACACTTTTTAATGTACGGTCTCTATGACACCAATACGATGAAAGCTACACAATGGCAGCCAAAAGAACACAAAATAATTACACAGAGTAGGTAAAGATGCTCCTACTGCTCTCTGCTGTGCATTGACTGTCTTAACGCATTACCCTGAACTTTGGAAGTGAGCCTATAATTTCAGTCACTCATGTGTCTTTGGACAAAAACAGTGTACACCGGAAGTCTTCACAAACCTAGAATTTGCTCATTTTAGTGCCTAAGGAACTAAAGTGAAACCCAATTTAACTAATCACGGCATTTCAACAACACCAATCTTAATCGTAGAAAAAGAAGTGACAAAGAGCTTTGGAAAAAAAAAAAAAAAAGGATGAACAGATGTGCTCTCCTCTGAGGATATATAATAAAAAGATTCTCTTGTGATAAGAGGTGAATTTCTTAATCGTAGTTAGAAATAAAACTGCTTATATCACATGCCCAGAGTGCTGTAATCAGCCATCTTAGTTAGGTGATAAATTTAGTTGATGTGGGCAGGGAATGCAGTAGCAAGCAAAGATTTCCCACAAATCCTTCTAGTTGGAGAAAAAGGACACACAGCACTTCACATAATCAAACCGAGCGTAGAAAACCAGCCATTTCCACACTCTCTCAAAGCCTCAAAGTGGACCCTTCACTGTTGCCCCGATCCCTCCAGACTTCAAAACAGCTTACTTACGAGGATGGCATTCATCCCTGAGGCTACGCCATACACCAGCCCTGCCAGGCGGGCTGCATATGTATACTCTTTTAAATCATCCTTCAGTAACCTGAGTAACAAGTAGGTCATGTTGCAGTGCAGGGGGTCTGCATATAGGTAGCGACTAATGGAGGGGAAAAAAAGAACAAAAAACAAATACATGTTTGTTGGGAATGTTGAAGGGGTTGTCCAAAAAAAAGATAAGACAGCACAAGTACAAGAAGAATGATAAGATGAGTATGTATATGCAGCCTCGTGACCGGCTTTCTATTCCGTAAAAACAGACAAATATATTCTACGGAGGACTCGTGCTCTGTCTAGCGCCGGCTTCACCTGATGTGATAACTACAGGTGTGCAGCTAGACCTAATCAATCTAAAAGACAGAAACGACAAGGATCCAATCTGCCTGACCACATGAGGAAATAAACACCTCTTAAGTAGTCATGAGGGTTTGGTGGGAGGCGGTTGAGCAAAGAGGGGGAAAAAAGATTGATGAAGAATGAAGAGGAAGATGCAGATGGAACAGAGGGTAGACTAAGACCAGCCAGGTCTGGGTCGGAGAGTTTCTGCACACAATTTATTTTGGTTGCGACATGAGAGTGTTGAGGTATTACAGAAAATAATACTACTAATAATACAATGATTTACCAAATACACTGTGTTGTTCAATGTCATGTGACCTTCTCATTTAGCCACATAGATGGCTTTAAAGTACTCGTCAACCCAGGCCTGGCCTGGCCAAGCTACAGTAGCCAAGTCTGAGGATGATAAAGGGTAAGGGGACTTAAGGTTTGGTTTGGGATGCAGCATGAGGGCGACAGGGAGAGAATTTGAATACTTACATACATCCCATAGACGGTATTTTGGAGGTCATAGTTCAAGCCAGCTAGCTCGGCTGCATATGCATACTCGTTGAGGGAGTCCTTGAGGAGCTCCAGGTATAAATATGCCATGTTACAATGCAACGGGTCCACATACGCAAACGGGCTGTAGAGAAAATGGCAGTGGTCAAACAAACCATAAGCAGCGTAGAGATGTTTGTCTCTACATTTTTTTTGAAATATGAACAAAAGCTAGCACATACAGCTCGGTCCATGATTCTAACATTCACTTGATTGTGGTTATTAGGGGTGTAACGGTACCACAAACATTTCAGTGCAGGGCAGTTGGTTTGGTATTTGACAATTGGGTGCACACTATGAACCAAATAATTGCAGTGTTAATAATAACAACAGAAAACTTTGGGAGTGTATCAGCTGTCAACTATTGCCTAAACTTTGCTGGTACAGACTAGCCCAGCTCATATTGTTAATACCACCTATGTGGCAACTGTAAATGAAAATCCACAGCTGTTTTTGGAAGCATTATGGCTCCCTGGTAAATTATAGCAACACTGGACGAGGAAGTCAGTTTAAGTCTTCTTCTTTCTTTGTTCTAGAGTTGAGCATTTCTTAATAAATCCTGAAATCCTCTATCGCCATTGGCATCATCCTGCCTTAAAGAGCAGCTGACTCTATATTGCTCACATTAGGTAGTGGCAGGCTTTCAGTACTACCAAGTAGAAAGTTGATTTACTGGTGTAGGATGTTGTGCTCAAAATCCCAACAGGATTATGATGGTTCAAGTTAGTTACGTACCTGAAGAACTCGAAGTTCAGGCATGCTTTGGGCAGGAAGAACTTGTCATCCTGCTTGAACCACACCTTGCTCATAGCAGTGTCCTGGTAGAAATGAAGGCCACACACAGGCAGTTCTGATATTCATATTCATTGAAAGTTCTTTACGCTCAAAGAAAACAGATGGCATGAGAATATGTCAGCAAATGCAGTTTAACTTCACAGAATAAGCATATAGTGTGCTTTTGCTTATAAATTCAATGAAATGACTTTGATGTCAACAGATCACAATGTGGTCTTTGCACTCAGCAGTAACGATGATGAAGAAAAAGGCACAGCAGCTTTTATTCAGTCTTTCCTTCAGAGAATGGAATATGCAAGCTGTTGTTAATAGCTCAGTTCCTCTGATCTTAACATGATGGCAACAACAGTGCTAAATGCTTTGTCTCAGTCGCAACAATCCCTTATTACCATATGAAAACATAAGAGATTTTTTCACAATACTCATTTAAGCAAAGACTGTCTAGTCCTGTAATGAAGAGTGATGCTACTTTGATGATAAAGCAGTACAGTGAAAACACTTGCCTTGATTAAAGTGGGCATGGATGGAGAGTCTTTCTCAAGAGGGTAGATCTCAAAGTTGGTAGGGATGAACTCGTTTTTCATCGGTAACTTGAACTTCCCATTGAGGTCTGCATTTTCCCATTTCTGAAACACAAATGTATAATCAGAGACCAGTATCTTCTAAAACTTAAGCTGTTGTCATGTATTTATCACAAGCTGAACAGCCAGACTGCTAGTATTGTGTGATTTGTTGAGAGCAGCATGACCGCAGTGATTCACCTTGATGGTCTCTTCAGAGATGGCCTCCTGTTTGTACTGTGTGCCATACCATTCTTCTTTTTTGTCTGTTTGCCCTTCAAATGACTTTGACACCACTGCAACTCTGGAAAAAAAGGAGTCAACCTGGTCATTTTACATTGATATAAAAACCTCTCTAAAGAGCTGATTAGTTACTCTATTACTGCTATACAATGTGAGATGTGAGCACTTTTCTATTAGTATTCCACAATTTGGATCGCGTTCAATGCAGCGGAGATCTATTGACACACTGTCTGCCTGTAACAGATGAGCTTTGTTTAGAATTCCTATGTCTGCAAAGTTGAAGCCCTCAGTGTGCTGCATTTAGAGTGTGTGTTTCAATGGTACCTAAACATTATTTATTCAGTCATAGTGTCAATAGAAGGTTACTGTTTGTTATACAACAAACAACTAGGACTCAATGTAAAACCAAATTGTGTATCGACCAAATTTCCAGCATTTTAGTGATGCAACCTAACTTGCTGTAACTTCACTGTCATGAATTCCAAGCAGTGCTGGCAAAACCCCAAGGTTAAATAGCCACTTCAGTAGAAGAGGAGACTGGCACGCAAACTGTCAGGGTCAGCCAATGAGTGCATGCAATTTCTTCCTTGGTGAGCATTAAGAAATGGACTAGTTACTACAAGTCTGCACTTTGCTTGAAAAAACAGTAGCATCTCATAAAATTAAACTGTTAAAGCTACGCCAGGCAAGACTGTGATGCAAGACTCAAAGTGCAGCTGCAAAAGTAGAGACTGTGCTATTCCCACCAAATATGTGCACCATTTCTTCTGTTTTCCAACATTAATCTCATGTTGTATATGGTCTCTGGTAGGTAATCCTCTTGCAGAGGTTATAAACTGAACAGGAAAATTGAAAAGTTTCTCAGAGTTCACTCCTCAAAAATCTAACCTATTCAGCATGTTTACAGAGGACAAAAAAGATCAGACTTAGATTTACATCATGTTACAACCACATAGTGTTTAGGTCCAAAACACACAGTAAACTCTGGCTACCAACTATGTCTGCCAGCATATCAAGTTGTCAAGCTCAAATACAATTTGATGTGCCAATATTTAAAATAACATGGGGCATGTATAACAAGTCAGAGAAGATTTCATAAATGGCCAACTTGTTCATGTGAAACCCTATTAGGACACCTGTATTTCCAATTCAAAGAGAAAATCTTGATAATGTATTCCTGAGCACACATATCTCCTGATATAACAAACAGTCCCTTTTCGAACCTGCAGAGAGAATCAAATTTGTAAAGTTGTCTGTCATCGCCTTCAAAGTAGGCCAACAACACTTTTATTACATCTGGCAAGCAACAAAAAGTACTATTTAACTGTAAGCACAGACACTAGTTTCAAAGACTTCAGTATTTCTTTGGTGTTTTATACATATATAATGTATTGTGTCTATTTGTGCAAAATGCAAATGTAATAAATAAAGCAAATTCAAGGAAAAAGGTAATTTCCTGCAAGTAATATACATTACAGTGTTACAATTTATCACACTGATCACATAGTGCCAGATTTAGTGAAGTGGTGTGTTAAAGCATTAGCCTAATGTTACTGTGGAAGACAAACTATTGTAATTGTTGAGGTACATAACTATGACTGGTCTTGTGGTAAT
The DNA here is from genome assembly GCF_914725855.1 of Thunnus albacares. Lineage (NCBI taxonomy): Eukaryota > Metazoa > Chordata > Actinopteri > Scombriformes > Scombridae > Thunnus > Thunnus albacares. Next base: position 7,013,087 of record NC_058119.1, read on the forward strand.
TGATCATCAAAAAACAAACATTTATTCAGGAGTTGAGAGTTTGCTGTGAAATTAGTCAAGTCAACCAGTACATTATACTGGAGTAAGGAAAGTGACCATAGCTGAAAGCACATGGATGGCATTGATTTTCTGTTCATGACCAGAGACTGATATTCTCACACTGACCTGACATGTTCTGGTCTCAGCTTATCCAGCACCATCTCAATCAGATCTGGCCTGAAGTCCTCCAAAAGGTACTCTGCTGCTAGAACCTCTTCAAGAGGGTAGTACTGAAATACACGGAGAGCAATAGCATTAGCATTGTACTGCATGGGGTGGGAGGTGAGGTGGGGTGGGGTTAGGTTACTTATTGTTAAAGCTTGTGTCTTTATTGTCCATAGATGTGTGATCTGTGCACCACAACATTTTATAACTGGAAGGAAGAATGCAAACTGTTGCATGAAGAAAATGAAAGTCAGACTAAATGCTTGCTACACTGTTATTACATTTTATCTCACAGGGGTGTAATATGAGGACTACAAGCATCTTGTTATAACAGAGGGTGAGAGACAATTATTTGCACTGCAAAACCTAGGAGGAGACATACACAGAAAAAAAGCCTGTAATAAGTGCAACAGAGGCCATGATGTACTCTAGTCAATGACCCTTGCTGCTACAGTAATACAACCCCCCCCCCCCCCCAAAAAAAAAAAACATGTCTAGCCTAATATCGACCATGGCTCTAAAAAATCTCCATTCTCCAGTCTTACAACAGACCAGGAAGCCTGATGACGACAGCAGGTACAGACGCAATGAGCTGCATTGTGTCTCCCTGGAAACAACCTTTGCAGTTGGAGAGTGGACCTACATGTAGTAAACCAGCCACTTTGGAAGTATAGCCACGGGGTCGCTCCTTGTCCTTGAACCTGAAGGCCACTTTGTTTAAATCCTAGAGGGGGAGAGGGAGGGAGAGAGAGAGACAGAGAGAGCATGTCACAAGCACATATAACAACTACACACAGTTCAGATGTTGAGATAGATTCTAGAAAGGGAAAGTACAGAATTTAAACCAAGAGCTCAGTTTTGTCATTTTTTTGTATGTTGCATTGGAATGTAATATTATCCACAAGCTAAATGAGGTTTGTTTGACGTGGCTAACTGTACAGTCAGCAGGTGGGATGGAATACATCAGCCTCTGCTGCCTGTCAATTAGTTTTTCCAGTAACCAGACATAAGGAGGGTCAAGTTTGTCCTGCCCTTCCTGTCTGAAATGTTGTCACTGAATATACATCATTAATTACCTTGCACTCCTCAAACACCCACGCCTGAGGTCCCTCGGTACGCAGTTTCTGAATGTACTGGAACATGTGGAATATGATGTCCTCAACGTGTACTGCAGTGACATGTAGAACATGCGTCAATGCTCATTGTTTACATTTAATTTACCCACACATATACCAGTCTGACCACAGTGGGGAATAATTATAACCACATGCAAAGCACACCAGTAAATGGTGAATGTAGCGAGCACTACTTACAGAGGCCCTCCTCTGTCAAGTCCACATTGATGATAAAGAACATGAATCCTTTGGCTCCTTCTTTCTGCCCACCAACAAGTGTGTTCACCCAGCCTAAAAGAATAATATTCATGGTTATTGTCATTTGATCATCAGTAGATTGACTTTAACTTTTACAATATTCCTGAAATACTGAAAAAATATATTAATTATATATTTAAAAAAAGTGTGTTGTGCTCTGTGTTGGCGCTACCCATTAGGGTTGAATGTGTTCCTTAAACACAAAGCTGTTTAAGACATTATTGTCGATTATCTTGAAGCTCTACTTTGTGTCCCACCTTTAGATTTTAGCTCGGATAACAAACTTCCGGGTCCTTCATGACCAATCAGATGTCCCAGATAATGTCCTGGGTTTGACTTGTAGTACTTCTGTAGGTCTGGGATGGGGAAAGTCACATACAGATTCCTGATGTCTTTGATAGGCACCACTTTGTAGAATTGCTATGATAGAAAACAAGAAAAAAGAAGATCAAGTTACTAAAGAAGTGTTAAAGGAGAGTTTAGAAAACTAAACACATGATAAGTGATGCTGTACAGTCCAAACAAAGAAATGAATATATATTTTCATATCGCAAACAGTCAGTTCATAATGAAAATGACCTTCTCATTACTGGCTATGGCCTTACATCACACCTCTGACATAAAGAGCAAGAAACACCGGGAAAATAAGCTAGGCTCACTCTGAGATGTTCCTCCTGAAAGGGGTGCTCTGGGAATTCTGGGATAGGCACGTTCTTGTTCTCCACTTCTCCAAATAACTCGACCACCATGGAGGTCAACTCATCTAGTGATTCTGTGGGTGAGGAGGAGATCACATTTTGACCATTAATTATCAACTTCCATGATGCTCGCAACTGTCACTCTTGATATATATATATATATATATATATATATATATATATATTTTTTTTTACTAGTAAATGCACAACATAGTAGACATTCAGCAGCGTAGTAACTGAGAGCCACTGGGAGCTATTAATCATGCTAGAGTGCTCTTATAAGCACTTATGTCACACTGTGTCACTTACAATTCAAATGGCAATGACAGTGTTGCAACATTTCAGCGGAAGATGAACATGCAAGTGACACTTCATTCAATAAGAGCTAACTGAGTTCAACACCTGTAAAGAAAAATGAATACAATTAACTAAGATAAAATGGACACTAAGTGTGGACAGTAAGTGTTAAAAAGGTGCTATGTGTCACATCCCAATATCAATAATTCATTAACAATCATTCTTAAATGTAGAAAAAAAAGACCATCATTAAGAACATTGACTGTCAGTTGTATCTTAGGATATATAACAGTAGCTTTATTGGGTCATTTGTTCAACTGTCCCTTCAACACCAAGACTGTTGTAATTGACAGAACAGGAAGAGGGTGCTGTTCTTTTATGACAGGCAGCAGAGTTTTTCACAACTACAGAGGATTACAAAGGGTGAAACTAGTGATGGGCCAATGGGGAGATGATGTTAACACAATAAATCAACTCCACTGTGTTCAGCAAAGCTATAGAGAAGACAAACATGCAGGACAGGAAGAAAGGAGGTGTAGGGGAAACATGCACTACCCTTTGAAAAATTACTACAACTGGAATTAGGTAGAAGCTACTCTGTCTTACAAATGGTCTCATTTGTTTTTGGTAATTATACCAAGGTACAGTATCTCAATTGATTTGACAATGGTGTATGCTATGCTGATATACTGTATAATTATTTGAAAAAAAAAAACCTAGAGATATTGTTGTAAACATCCTTAGGCCACTTCCACCAAGTCCTCAATGACTTGCAGTCTTTGTTCCTCTTTCTTGTATTGAGTAAGAGACAATTCAAAGGGTTGTCATGTCACGAGTACTGTTGAGGTCTTTGTGACATTTAAACATGACATTTCTTACCTCTTCCTAACACACAGAGTCCCATGAGATTAGAGGAGTAGTATGTGGAGTGAAACTTCAGGAGCTCCTGACGGATGTCAATCCCATCTTTAGATGGTCTGGTCTCAAGGGTCAATTTGTTACCTATAAAAGAAATAAATCAGCCCAATGGATAAGAGTTCTTTAAAAAACTAAATACATTAAATCAATCTGCATTTGCCAGTCTAAAAAACAGGTTCATCTTCATTATCCAACTGCAATTATCAATGAGGTTTCAGTAAATAGATTCCTAAATATGAGCAGCATATTGACAGAATATTTTATGTAATATGGAGAATGGACAGATAGATGCACTGAGTGGAACAATGAATGTTCCTGTTTTCAGAATACAAAGGATGCAGCCACAGAATAATGTCAGAATGATCTTCTTGAGAACGGCATTAAATATTCAGAGGACTAAAATAGGAAACTGTGAGAACATGATAGGTCAACCAACTTGTAGTTTATGAGGTGACAATAGCCTGTCAGGTGCACGAACAAGCTGCTTCCCTGCCATTTGTAAACGATTATGAAATCTAAAACACAACTGTAACCTACTGGAACTTCTGAGGCAAGTGCTGGTGGTTGAGGATTTTTGATTTGGAACTATGCAACAATCTGGAGAAGATTATGTTTGTCTCCTCAGAGTGCAGGACTTTCAGACCTGTCTGATCCTCTTCTATTCTTAACTGGAATAAAGATATAATTCAAGACTGCCATCAGGTGGCTATTTTGAGCTGGGAGCTACTCCAAGTCCCTGTCACTCTGATCTGGCAATTCACAGAAACACAGAGTAAGCTGCTTTCATGCTACGAGATGCTTTCCCCTCACGGTTACTGTTAAAAAGGTATAAAGTGATCAACACTACCTCTGCCACAATGTTTACCTCATTCTACAGAAAGTTTCCTTTTATTTCATTTATTTGGTCATACATGCAAGGGTTTCTGTGTGTGTTTTTTGTGGGGAAATTTTCACACATAAATCAAATATATGTATATATAAAAGGGTATAAAGTGATATAAATGTTGCAGTAATGTGAAAAAATGTGTTTACCAAAATCCAAATAAGTTGAGGTATATATGCTGCCTAATATCTTACAATATCCACCATAATTATGTTGAATAACCACAACCATTGATTAATCTCTGTGTGTAAGCGCCATATATTCAAATATGACACAGCCATAGCACTTTAAAGAAACACCTACTTCAACACTGGTATGCAAAAATGCTAGTAGGCTGATCCAAAATCTAAATCAGATCATCTATGCAAAAGAGCTAGTGTTCTAAAATATATTGTTCCAGTTGTGTGTTAAATGTATATTTAGACAGAGAGAGACATACAGATGTGACAGACCATGACAACATACCATGGAGGCATGATGCAAAAATTCATGATGAATAATATAATGTGCTGTTTAAGTGAGGACTGGTGATAAGTGTGGAGAATTTCTACCTGTTCCAAATTTACTGAAGGGGTGGTTAGGGTTGCCAGTGGCCTTCTCCAACTGAAACAGCCTCCAAGCATCATTCATCAGGTTCTTCTCATGCTCAGAGTCCACAGCATTAACCTCCCGGTCCTTACAGCTCTCATCAAACAGTGGGCACAGGAAGAATTGGGCAAATCTACAGATATTGCAAAATGAAAAAACAAAGTGAAAATTAGACAGATCTATAGATAGATAGTTAAGTATGTAGAATCAACATGCAGATATATGATAACAAAAGTTAAGGTGGCTTTGAGTGGTAGCCTAATACTGTTTTGGGTTAAAATAAGGTTTCTAGTATGTAGGACCATCTGTAGACACAGAAAAGGACGTAAAGCAGAAACAGAAAACATTTGCATAAGTACAAAGAGTGAGCAACTGCCATGCAAATGAGGAAACGATGAGCCCACATATAATTTGAATGTTTTCAAAGCTACACCCCAGTTAGTTCTTGTTGTAGCTTGGAAGATTTATGCAACAGTCACGTCCAAAATCCTTGTTGGCTCTGACTAAAAATGTGCCAGATACAGTAGCTGGTTGTTTAAATCAATAAAAAGGTTTTTACAAAGCAACCACTCCATGACCCTTGGTTCTGAAATGTGATTATATTATGAGGTGCTTGCGGTTGTTAGTCTTAGTTGCACCCTCCTGTATTCTAGCTCTTGTGAAATTGTTAAGCCCATCATAAAATGGTGGGTTTAAAAAAAATATTCTGGCTGAAAATGTTCAACTAACACCACTATAGCTGTACTATTGAATAATCAATCATGTTGAATATAGAAAAACATTCAACCATCCAGACATGTACATTACCCAGAAGGTATGATATAATACAGTCATTCTGATTATTATAACAAGAGTATGGTTAAGGAGCTAATGACACGTATAATCCTTTCAGACACAATGTTTTCAAAGAAGCAACATCATCAATATTTAAGCATAACCTGCACTGTCCTTTCCTACCACTACAGTCCAGATGGTCTTCACAATTCACTATTGCAGGGGAACAATTAGCCTATGACACAGAAACAGGTGCTTGCTAGACTATCATTCATTTATAAGTGGGTAAGCTTATCCCAAAAGGTGAAATTCTGACACCACACAACTGTTCTCTCCAAACCACCACAGCTGACACGTGAGCAGAGCCCCCTGCAAGGCAGAGGACATCAGTCTCACCCTACGCCTGGGGTTTCTGGTCTGAGGCGGGGTGGGAGCTATGCTGAGGGTTACAAAAGAGAGCACAATGAGGCTGAGTCTGGTAACCAAAGATAGAAGCACTGTGTATACTGATTACTTAGGTGAACATATGACATCTGTCTAACTGGATAAAAGGTACTGTATATGCACCCAGGGGGGAAAAAAAAAGACTCATAAGCATTTTTCATTACTGTTCATGTTATATATTGCCTCAAATTCCACCAGTATCTTTCTATCTATCTTAGAGAAGCTTATCTTTGTAAATACTGTGTCAGAGTTGTTTTTTCATCTCTATGGTCATTTTGGAGACTAGTTAGCAGGGTTGATGTTCTGGAATACAGGCTGTCAGGGTCATTTGTTGCCAATAATGACTAAAAAAAACATTAATACATACAGGACACATTCAAGATGTACATGAGATGCATCTATGGAAACAAATACTTGTAAACCAATCAAATGAACACAAAAGTACCTATCTAGTGCTCCTTGCAAGTGCTCATGGGACACGTCAAAGTAGTAGTTGGTATGCTCTCCACTGGTAAAAGCATTGGAGCTGCCTGCGTGCTCACTGAGGAACTGGCTGTACTCATTCTCCTTGGGGTACTTCTGTGTTCCCAAGAACAGCATGTGTTCACAAAAGTGCGCTAGGCCTGAGATGTTCGCCGGGTCCGATAATGAACCTGTGAATTTAAGTGAAAAAGTCACAGAAATGAATTCAAACAAGCTGTATGTCTTTCTAAGATCACAGATAAAGCATCTTGACTTTTAAAAGATACCTAGTGTAATACTAACAAGTTATTGTGGTAGATTGACATCTTGTGTCATTTTCTCTCTCTCATTTATTCTATTTCATCATCATTTCCTCATCTTGCAGTTAAAGCAACCTAGTACTTGCTTAGTCAAAGTAGGAGGAGTTATAGCTGGCAGTCAGAAACAAGGTAACTGTTTTCTCTGTGAAATGGACACCAGTGGTAGAAATATTACGTTTACAGGTTTATTCGTGGCAGGAATACTGGATAACATATGGCCAGTACTGAGGTTACTCTGTAGGTGTAACTATGGCCATCTGTGAAGTACAACATTTTTTTCCTATATATCTTGTAGGAGAATGAGAGCCAGGTCACTGTGACCTGTGACCTGTACCGATGCCAAACATGTCAGACACCTGTGTCTCGACCATCTGATTCCTCTGTTGTCCACCTCTTTCTGCCACAACAATCTTATGTAAATGCTGACTACTTCTGTAATTTGAAGGGTAAAAAAATACTAACATATTAAGTGTCTTTTCCCTATTGCCTTCCAAAGTGTTTGAATGATGATCCCTGTAAGGTGGTAAGTCATGAAAAATACAGAGTACCTGTCCTGGCATAACAATAGTGATGAAAGACCATTACCTATGTGCACGTCCAAAGCAGCTGAGGATTTGTCTGTGGTTGGGTCACTGATGAGCATGGCCTTCAAGCCATTGGTAAACTCCAGGCCCCTATAAACCCGTTTGTCCTCGGGAGAGCGAATTATGTCACCAACCACCCTATTCACAGCCGGGTCGGTCATTCTGAATGGCAAGGATGACACCAGCCTGCAGTGGAGGAAATCAAATGTACAGTTCAGGAGTAGCACAGTTAGCCAAGGAGTCTGTCCAGCCCTGATTATATTCTGATTTAACTTGACATGAAAGCCTAGGGAGATTTTAGCACAGAGGGTTTTTTGATAAGGCACAGCATGTTTTGGGGACAAAAATCACATCATATGTGACATTTAGTGCATATTATTTGTCTTGTCAGACAAGGCTGACAAAGACTGTGTAGACATACTAGGTTTGGTTCCCAACTTATGCAACAGCCCTCACTAAGATTTACAGCGACTTTCAGGGGGGTTTAACAGATGCCACAATTTGGTCAACTGGACGTTCACTCAGACTGTGCAGCAATGAAATGCACCTAGCATGGATGTTGATTTGGGTATGTCAAGGTTTTGCTGATTTGACCCTTCCAATATTTTTACTGATCTCAAACAATCTTGCCATTTTAATTCCACATAATGTTATGGTTAGATCTCTGCAGAGTTGTCAGGTTTGTGTTATGCATTGTCAACTAGCTGCATCCCAGCACTAGTGGAGTCTGTGATGAACGGTGGTGAATCTGAGGCGGTTAGAATTTATTGTTTAAACGTTTCAAACGTGACAGAGTTGAAAACGTCTTCACTGGACAAAACTAACATTAGTTATTACATTTATATTTCAGGTGTTAGGTGTTTTCACGTAATTTGTGATCATTGCTCAGACATGATGTCATTTTATTAAACATCTTTATGACTGTATGCGAAAATGCTCCCAAAAGTGAAGATTTCAGGTCCTTTTTAAAGAAAAACCAAAGTGTAAGTATAACAGCTTGATTAATAAAAATGTTCTGTAATCAATCCAAATAATTATCTTTTTTGACATTATAATGAGAAACATCCCTCCCCCTTTCCATTAGTGGATCAAGAGCAGAGTTATTATTTTTATTATAATAATTTCCCCTACGTGAGCTGCAGCCACTCCTGAGCTCTGACATCACAGAGACACACAGACAGGTGAGCTGCAGCCTCCCAGGTGAGCTCAGACATCAGGGTGGACGATCTACCCATAAATTCAGGAGCTGAATGAAAAATAACGCTAGTTTCTGAGATGATTCAAAGATATCAATGAACAAACTGACAGAGCTACAGAAACTCAGGTGAGGTCTGAAAATGGTTTACAGCTGATAGTTGATTTAAACAGAGTAGCATCTTGCCTGCAGCTTTTTATGCATTGATTTCCTTGTAACAATTATAGTGAAAATCTATCATATGTTAATTTAAAATATTAATTTTAGTCTCAGTTTTGTACCAATTTATTTTTAAAGTTATATATCAGTTTAAAATGAGAGAAAAAAGCATGATACAAGCCTGGTTTCACGCAAGTCAACTCGGCAAATACATAAAAAATAAAACCAAATCTACGTCCTAAAGAGCGACTTCTGTTCATCATGGTTGATAGTTCATGGTTGAAGGTTGATGTAACCCACCTTAGTAGAAATATGGCATTTAAGTATCTCTACAAACAAAAATATTTTTTAACAGTTCTAAAATACAACAAACCAACCTGTTTATAAGTTATAATAATGAGTTTATATTGCTAAGTACACAGGCACACAGCAGAGATTAACTATCAATACACACTACAGCAGCGGTTCTCAAACTGGGGGTGGGGGTATTTTAATTTCACTATTATTTCACCGACTAGAGGTTAGCCCATGTGTAAGAATGACTATTCTGTTAATAGGTTTCACGCTCTTCACTGTTAATCTACCAACCAACAGTATAGACAGTTATGGAATAACTTAATCTTATAAGATTGGGATCTCTGAGATCCACATCTTATCAAATACGGATCCACGGCCTGATGTGCATCAATTTGGGGGGACCTTGACATCAAATAGGTTGAGAACCACTGCACTAGAGGACATGAAATAATCCCACTTACAGAAGGGAAACTAGCGTTAGCTTGCTACATTAGCATCAAAAGCTACGAAAAAGTCAGCATGAAACCACGAGGCAGCCGGGTTCGCTTGTGTAGTTCTGTAATTACCTTTAACCTTCCGCTGTTGGTAAGTGTTATAATAATAGTAATTGTACGTGGGCCGCACACAAACCGTTTTGTAATTGCCACCTTATGTACCAACAAAGCTAACTGCTAGCTTCGGTAAACCAACCGGCTTTAACTGCTACAAGGGCTAACGTTAGTTCAGTAGCTAACTTAACTAGACTGCCGTTTGGTGTGACAATAACTCAGTTATTTTAAGCTAAACGTTACGATATTAGCCAGACAACGCTTACCTAAAGTCTTGGTTTAGACAGAAACCGTTTCCTGCTGACTGGAGATATCTCGTACACTGGGCCGTCCGGTTAATGCACTTAAACATACTTTGTACCCATGGAAAACAAACCTTTTACAGCGCCATCTTTGTATAGACTAAACTAACCGAACACAGAACAGAGTGTAATTCAACATGGTGAGTTATTTGTTCTGCAATAAACTCCCCCCGCGGATGTATTTGATAATGACAACAGATATCAATTCGACATATAAATGGGCTTAAAGTGACTGGCACATGGCAAAAATATTGAGCTTATATCTAGAAATTCCGTTGCGTCATTGATTCTGATATCGATTAGAAAGCCTGCGTGTGGATTTCCACAGCCGGATCCTGTTTCAGAGCTTTGTCTTGCGCGTCATGACTTGTGCCTGACAATTTGGCTACCAAAAAAGATCTCATAATTACGAGATGCGAATGAAAATGTAATTAGAGAAAATAAATCCACAATTATCTCACTATTATTAATTAACTTTGAATTTCTTGTATTATTTACTTCTTGTATTGTTAATTTTAGGGTTTGCAACTCAGACACATGCCGACGAATGCAATGTAATGCAGTGGTAGCGCTGTTTGTGGATGTTCAGGCTATAATGTCTCTATCTTGGTATCTCAAAGGTGTTAGAGCGGCTGGATTGAATGTCTTTGTGATTTCTATGTATCACAAAAAGATATTTGTCATTTGTTGTCTCACCCTTTTCTTTGTTTTGAAGGCAAAAGATGGACAAGGATTTTACTTTTTTTATTCTGGTATTGGAGGAAAAAGCTACTTAACCCACTGATTCTACATTTTATCTCATGGTCGTCTCATGTACGCAAATAATCTTGGTTTGATTTGTCAAGCTTGCATTTTTTCATTTCCAGTTGACATTGTGGGTGTGTGTGATGATGTGCTACTGTGTGTAACTTTGTATAATGTGCCCTGTGTGTGTGTGTGTGTGTGTGTGTGTGTGTGTGTGTGTGTGTGTGTGTGTGGCTTCTTACTGTTTTGTTATTATGCTGTTATATGTTTTAATTGTGACCTGCCGAAGGGACTGCAGATGAAAATTAGCTATAAGCTAACTCTGGTTTTATTTATTTATTTTGCCTTTATTTTACCAGGAAGTCCCACTGAGACACAAAATCTCTTTTACAAGAGATACCTGGCCGTACAAAATCACAACATATTACAATAATAAATGATATACAAAAATTCACAATAAAACAGAAGAATAGCTATGCAAACACAGTGGCCTCTCAAGACAAACACAGAAAACAACAACCTAACCCCATCACCACATTGTTTATGATGCCCTTAAATTCATCAATGGATATAATCTGTTGCTAATTTGAGATGTTTTTGTATATTATTCCATGCCCAAGGTGCATAGTAGGAAAATGCAGTTTTCCCCAGATCTGTCAAAACCCGGGATACATGCGGTAATAGTTATGCTTTACACTGTACATGGTCCCTTACAAATAAAATAAATTAATGAATAAACAAATAATATTTTTTTTAAAAAAAGAAAGAAAGAAATCTACTGGCTCCGAAGTCAACTTTGTACACTTTTGATACGCACTATTTCAACATGGCACCACGATATTAAAAAAGGGAAGGCTCTGAAAACTCAGTTTATTCTGAAAATTATTTTTTTTAAATATATATTTTACAATAATGATAATTAACATCTTTGTCACATGAAATAGATGTGTGTCATCACACAGCCACTAGATGGAGACGGATTTCTTTACTTACAAAAATCAAGGCCATTCATTATTTCACTGGAGATATTATGAGAGCAATAATCCACCAATCATATCTCTCTCCTTTTTTTTTTTTTAGTTCAGTAAACGCACTGAATACTATCTTGTCATCTCATTTGCGAAACACGACAACACAACTAATTTTAGAGGATTTTTTGACAACCCATAGACAGATCCTTTTGGCTTTATATCCGACATGCAGGCGATGATTTTCTGAGTTTCTGAGTCAGTGACTTTCTTGCCTATTCAACACAAATAATATTGCTAAAGTATAAAGAGTATCTGGTCTACTGTAGGCCTTTAGAAACTCACACACTGAGGGTTAGTCAGACGCTGTTTGGCAAGCCCTTTGCTATCTGTCTGGTGTGTTTACTTTGAAAAGGGAACTGGTCCCGAGAATGTCATGCATGGGATTCACTCCGCTCCTCCTCCTTTAAATCCTTCCTCACTACTCTTGTGAACTACTTTGAAGTGGACAGCCAGTGGGTAAGACCACCTGAGAGCCCTGAGAATCATGGAGAAATCAGCCGACAGACCAAACAAGAAAAAAGTTGTAGCAGTGGTGGGCGGTGGATTGGTAAGACAAAAGTGAAAGCGAATTATTAATTCATTATAGCTCTTTATCCGTTGACTGTATAACAACCATTTCCAAGGCAACTGTCCTCTTTAAAAGGGGATGTCAGTTCTACGAAGTACTTTTAGGAGAAAGGGACTTTCATTTCTGTAAATTGCAGTCAAATAAGAAAATAAGGCAACAAAAGAGTTTTCAGGAATATGCAGCCTAATATTGACATTGTGTAGTTTAAAGATAATTATTCTTGTCTGGTAGTGTAAAACACACACATTTTGGCAAGATTTTCAAAGAACCACATTAACTCCCCTTCACCCTTTAGGTTGGTGCCCTGAATGCCTGCTTCTTTGCCAAAAGAGGTTTTGATGTGGAGGTCTTTGAAACTCGGGAAGGTAGTATTCAACTTTCTCTTGAACTTTTTTAAGTAAATAACACTGCCACGCCACTCATCTCTCTGAGAAATAGACCCACACTCAAAATAACACACATTCTGAACACCACACACAAACAAATGAAAAGAAACATTGTCTCATCTGATTTTGGTCAGATATCCGGAAAGCTAAAGTTGTGAAGGGGAGAAGCATCAACCTGGCCCTGTCTCACAGAGGCCGGCAATCACTGAAGCATGTTGGAATGGAAGATAAGGTATGTTGATTACATTGTTTAAATAATAATGTAGAAACAAAGTAAGTTTTAGGACAGACTTGCAGGTGACCCTATCTTGTTTATTGGTCGAAAAGGTGTCTAAGAAACAAATTGGGACCATATACTTGTGTAGGTCATTCATTACTGCAGCCCTTGTTATTGTATAAGTCTTGTTAAACCACACATCATAGTGAAGTGGAGGCAAGTGGGTGGAAACCTTTCAATCTTTTGTTTAGCCTGATTTTTAATAATGAAATACCAAATATGTGGCCGTGCCCTAGGGAATCTGTCCACCCTGCTTTCTTTGCTTGCAGTCTGCTGAAGATGTTTAATTCTGGCATCTGAGGTCAGCAATCCTTTTTGTCGGTCCACATTTGCTGCATTGAGCATGTTATGCACGCTTGACAGCTCTACATCAGACCCTTTTTTTTTCTTTTTTTTTTTTTACACTTGCGTGACTTTTCAGCATGACAAAACAGGGTTTTCATGTATACTTTGAAGGGCAGATACTGAGTGACCAAATGGACTAGCTGACTGTTCATGTCATAACCTTTTCCCACTCAAACTAATAATTTGACAACACTGATTTGCCAATGCAAAGTATGACCATACATAATTATTTATCCTTATTTAAACGTCAGTTTTATCTATATGAATGTGATCTTCTGTAATAATGTGTCTACTTCTCAGATTGTCTCCCAGGGAATCCCCATGCATGCAAGAATGATCCATTCCCACAATGGGAAACAGTCTCCAATCCCCTATGGCAAGAAAGGCCAGGTAAGCCTGCCGTTAGAGTTATTTGAACACATTACAACAGCACAGAAAAGGCCGGGACATGACTTAAGTGACATATTATCCACTTGCTAATTGTAGGACATGTGTCAGTTATTAAAGTACTGTATAGTTATTACACTGTTGTGATTTAAGAGATATGCTAAGTCATTTCCAAGGATGATGTCCTGCAATAAGACATTTAAACAAGTAACAAAATACACAAAAAGTTTGGATTAACTACATAACTGTAATTACTGATTAGTTGGTATTAATAACATATTTTAATGGATTCAATTATTATTTGCAAGGTTGTGCAGTTCCATTATATCTTGTTATTTTGACTTTGGTAAACTGTTTCTTTTAGGGGCTTGGTATATTAACACTATCTGCACAATTTCCTATTAGATCCAAATATCTGAAAATAGTTCCCCACTACATCTGAGTTACAAGTGTTTGGTTGTTAGTAAGCATACTGTAAGAATTGCCTCATGTACTGTGCCAGTTTGCAGATTACATATTCATTTTGCAGCTTGCTAGACAGCACATGCATTAACATAGGTGTGTTTGGAGGCACGCACACGCACACGCATACACGCACACACACACACACACACACACACACAAATAAACCACAGTATGCATATATATACGCAGAGATCTGGCAGGGTGGCTGAAATGACTCAAAGATGCACTACATGATGATCAGCATAAGCGACAACATGTGTAGACTTTACTTTTATCACATAACAATGAAACATTGCAGCCCAGGAATGAGGTCAGAATGATGTGATCTGAGTTTGTATGTCATTATAAAATGTGTCTGTTATTTGTATTTATGGTTGGTCTGTCTGGAATTCTTTGTCATTGTTAATCTCATGGGTAAATGAAATTAAACAACAATGTGCAGGAAAGACAATGAAAGCATGTCGAGACATGAATGTAGGAAGACACAATATAAACCCAAGAGGCTTCCTGTTCCCATTTCAAATGAACAGTGATAGAGTGTCTGTTTGTGAAGCTGTAGTACCTGTGGAATTGCGCTATAATACAGATTGTTCTGCTTTCAGTACATCCTGTCAGTAGACCGAGCCAATCTAAACAAAGAGCTGCTAACAGGTAAGTGTCTCTCCATAACTGTGCTAAACAGTCTCAGTACATTGACACTGAACACTGCATGGTATAAGATGTGTGTCAAAATAACCAAATTATTGCCAAACTGAAGACACATACGGACTTATAAAGCAAAACCATCTAAATTTTGTTGAACAATGGTTACTGCAGGCACAAGTAACAATTAACAATCTAACATTAGCTAATATTAGCCTCCATAAGCTGCTGGTCATACCAGACCAAGAAATGCTGTAGCAGCTCATGAATTCAACTTTTTAGTTGTAAGAGTAACAATCTGTGAGTTCTTTTAAAAGTTGCAAAGTATCACTTAATAGGATCCCCAATCTATTTTTAACAAACAGCATATTACACAGTATGTTAATAAATGTTCTTGAATTCTACTTCAGCCCGTGTGAATGCCTTAGTCAAGTTGAATCAATCAAGTCTATACCCTTAATACATTCTTAATTCATGAACTCTGCACAAAGCTCCCAGTTAAAAGACTCAATCTTTCTTTACAACAATTCTCCTAAATTAGGCTGCTTGCTAGCGAGCTGCACCTTATCCACAGCTTATCCCACTGCATTACAGAGCTTCATGCGAGTCTTTAAATTGCACAAGTACATCAAGGGATGTGTTAGTGTTTTTGGGCTAAAAGGATTTTGCCCAATATTTAATGAAGTGCCTCAGTGTACGCTTGGAGATAATGTGTCACAACATGGGGCTGTCTTTAATTAGATTGCCTGAAAAAAAGGCTGATTGTGAAGCTCGTCGCTCTTATCAGGGCCGATCCAGACTCCTGGAATGAACGTGGAGATAAAGAGATTTTTGAGAGTGTGACAGCCTAAACATCAGGTTTTCACAAAACCAGATTCACTGACTGCTGTGATGTGTTTTTCATGATTCATGCTGTTCAGTGTGAGGTCATTACCCTTCAGCAGGGGGTTGATTTGAGCACTTTACTGCCTGTGTCCTCACTCCGTTTTATTAGTATTGTGAAAGTTTCCTGTGTTTTTTAATGAGATATTACCTGTCATATTAAACTGCTGTTGTTATGTCATGCCTGCATGTGTGATATAAGCTCTTTTTGTAACATGTTACCCCCACAGAGGCAGAGAAGTATCCAAACACAAAGTTGAACTTTGACCACAAACTGCAGGACTGGAGTGCTGAAACAGGTTTAATGACCTTTGTCAGGTAAATCGTTACCAATCTCATACACACACACACACACACATACACACAGGCTAATCTAGTAGGAGGATCTGCTCATTTGGATTCTTTGTTTTAACTCCAGCTTTATTGACCATGTTCCCTGCATGTAAACACGTGGCCTTGTACATGCTAACTGCCAGAGGTCTGGGACGGTGATAAACATGTTGCCTTTTAAGCCTCTGTGCGTGACTTTTTTTTGTAGCTCTGTGATTCGTCGTCCTTGGAGGTAAATGTGACACACAATTTACAACCCAATTAACACTGAAACACCTCCAGGTTGTTTCAGTTGTGAGAATTAGAGTAGACATGCAGTGACTTATTAACACGGTATGCAGGGCGACAAACTGTTTCATTTGATCACAGACTTCTTCAAATTGAATTTTGCTTTATCTAAAATGTGTAAAAATCCATTTGACGTGTATGTCGTCATCTGTATTTATTTATTGTTATGCCTGGTGGCTCGGCGTGTACCTAGTTGAAATTGTGCATTAGAATGAGTCACTGTGCAGTTACTGCCACAGTGCACAAACACTTTAATGCACTTTATTCAGGTTTTCCGTAAAGGCAATGAATGTGCCTCGAATCCAAAAATTGCCCTGGCGAGTACCTTACACATCTAGGACACATCCCCCCTCTCTGGCCCTGTAACTGAACTGTGACAGCTCATATTTGTTCTCTGCAGCTTGTATAATTAAATGTACACAAGGAGCCTGATGCCACAGAGATAGCCAGCTTCCTCCCATACTAGTCAGGAAATGTACAGATAGCCATCAGCATGAAAACATGTGCATGACCTGCTTTCTTCTCATAGTCTCTTCTATAATCGTACAGTAATCTACTTATATCGCCATAGGATTAATATGTTAATGAGGCTTTAGAGTATCACTGAACACAGTCAATATTGTAATCTGATTAATTAGTTTATGAAATGGGGAAGCACCGCGGTGGGCAGACGTGATATGACATCAACATCTCATGGTGAAACATATGAATATAAGGATAGCGATAGATCCTCATAACATTGATTAGAAAAACAGATACTGTCAAATTTATTATTTTCATAAAGGTGGGGAACTCACAAGAGACTACAGAAGACAGACAACTGTTTACACACGCTGAGTAGTACTACCAACCTGAACTTCATGTGTAAAATTGGTGCCCCTTTAAAATAATGCTGTTCATAAGGTTGGATCAATAAGGTAACACTTTACTTAAGTCCCCCTTGTAGCATTTAGCATTTATAAGCAGTATATAAACATTTAATGAATGGTTTAAAGGACACTGTAATATAGTTATAAGCAGATATAAGCATATTTTAAGTGTTTATTACTACTATTTAGGTATATTGTCATTAATGATCTGTTTCCTACACCCACCTCCACTTCTGGGTGCCCTCAGGAGGAGTTATAGTAGTTGACAGATACATTCATAAGCACTTATGTCTGCTAACATCATCATAGTGAGTTATAAACTATTTAATAAATGTTTGCATACTGCTCATAAATGTTAAATAAGGGGACCTAAAGTATAGTGTTGCCACTAAGACTAAATTCACACTGCTAAAATGGTCAAAATGGCATATATGCTCCAATATGTAATTACAGTCCATTGCAGATCACCCAAACTGTCATGATGGAGTCCACATGTTCTGTATTGAGACTGAGAGCTGTACCCTTTAAGAAACAAACTTTTTAGGATTCTTAGATGTTTAGCTTTGCATTTGTACATCTTTACATTTGTATATGTACAATATAATTTTGATGACCCTAATCAAGATATAAATGTGTGAGGGCCCAGTTCAGACATAAGCAGTGTGTGATGTCTTATGGTTTGACCTGATGCATCTGTAACCCATAAATCTGGAGTTTTGCATGCTGATGAATTACCTCAAACAAGATGTGACCTGAAAGTGATGAATACATTAGTATTAGAAATGGGGTCAAGAATAATCAAATCAATTACACCCTGCAGCATTGTTGATTGATGTCTAAATAATTGGAATGCTGTTTAAAGTAATTTGGCAACACTAAACATAATTATCTGTCCTGTAAGGATCATTAAATAAGATGTCAAGAAAAATATTCAGATGTGCTTAACAGTTTAACAAGTGTTACAGTTACACTTGAGTGAACAGTCAGATCACAGAGCCAACATCCTTTCTGTGCACTATGAGCACTTTCAATGTTTTGCATCAGACTGTTTCAAGGGTGTTTGGGAAAACTGACTCCTGTTTCATGGAGCAGCTCTTAAAGGCAATGAGCAGATGTCAACATCAATGACGCTGAGAAAAAACATTTAATGCCAAATATGGGAAATGTAATAAAAAACACAAGATAAATATATCTGGTTATTACTTTATAAGTGAGTTAAATCCAGCTGTTATTACTGTTTTGTACGTTTGTCATGCCTCTGGTATGTTACTCAGGTCAGACGGGTCCAAGGAGGAGATCAAGGTAGACCTGATTGTAGGCTGTGACGGAGCTTTCTCTGCCATCCGCAAGCAATTCCTTCGTCGCAGCCGCTTCAACTACAGCCAGACCTACATCCCCCACGGCTACATGGAACTCACCATGCCACCCATCAATGGAGAGGTCAGTCCTCCATACAGTACCCTCCTTTTAGTGAAGGTGCTGAGATGCTGCTAGTGTTATGCTCACAGTATTCAGGCACCATTGTGGATATCTTCACGTTCATTTGTCTTGCTTTCATCATTATCCGCAGTTTGCCATGAAGCCTAATTATCTGCACATCTGGCCTCGAAACACATTCATGATGATCGCCCTGCCCAACTTGGTGAGTCATTTTTTGTTTATTCTTTTTGCTTCTTTTTAGTTGCAAGTTGGGTAATGTATGCGTGTTTATTTGTGAGGTTATTATCTCGCATTATCTGGTAAACACTAGCTGTTGCAGAGGGACAAAAGCATAATCAATTCAGAAAATTCCAGGCCATGATTGACCTTTGGGATGTTCTCATACGGTTAATTAGCCTCGTTTGCAGATGCTTCATAGCCAGTGGAGACCTACTCATCAGGAATCTTACACTGTAAAACGTCTCAGCTCCCTGAGGTTAAACCTACTTTTCACACAGCAGTTGCGTCCTCCTTCTCATCAGTCTGTTTTTTTTTTTTTTTTGTGACAGACCTCTCTCTGTCTCTCTTGCCCTTCTTAATCCCTAAAATGATTTTTCTGCTTGGCTGACTCAGCAACAGCCGTCTTAGCTCTCTTTAGTGAGACCAGGTTAAGGCAGCTGACTCTGGAGTGCATTCATGCTGCCCTAGTTCCCAGGAACACATTAGACCTGAGAAAAAAAACTAAACAGACACATTATTGCTGCTGTGGATACCATGGTAACAGAGATGGTGGTAAAAGGTGGTCCTCTGGGAGGACGTTGTGACGTTGATAGATAGCACCTGCTCAGATGGGCAGATAATGACACACCCACAACCTCAGAGCACTTTCATCCATCACTTGCTGGGTGGAGTCTGGTTTCTACGTTTGTATTCATGATGAAAGATGCAACCATGAATTCAGGAGGGAGGATTTTATAGATGCGGGAAAGTAACATCAATTAAATTATAAGGAATAATAAAATGCATATAAAATGTCTTGTGCATACAGTAAATCACAGGATTTAGCATTTATTAAAGGATGCTCATTTTTTGTGAGCTAATTTTTTTTTTGACCTTTGGAACACTTACCTTTAATAAATGATTCTAAACACAAGGCCCACTTGCTGAAAGGATAGGTTCACAATTAGTCAAGTCCCCCATCACTTACACTGAAAGCGCCCTAATAGGGGATCTTTTAATGACCATTATTAGCAGGAGGAATCATTACAGTGAGCGAACACACTTGAAAAATTGTGAACCTATCCTTCAACTTTTCCTGGAAACTTCAGCCATATCCCATGGCCTTCCTCAGTAGATATAGCACAGGATATGGCTCAAAGCTTTGGGAATAAGTATGTAAACCTTTTTTTAAAATATATTTAATCATAGATACTAAAAAATAAAAAAGAATATCAGTGAAAATAAAGAGTACATATATGAAATTTAAAACTTTTGTGAAAGCAACTCCAGGCTGTGGATAAACAGATTAAATCAGATTATATATTCCACTAAAACAAAAGAAACATGTCTCACATGGTTTTTGTGTTGTGTCTGTTCTTCATCCAACTGCGTGGCTTAATTCTTGCTATGTTATCTGCCTAATTGATCACCCTATTAAAAACAAAAAGGAGTATTTTTGCTCATTCGACAATTGAAGTGATTTCTGAAAGAAAGTTTTCAAGGATGTATGACACCGTTGGACTGCCAGACTGCTCTGAATGTAGGCAGACACCATATTTTCAAGGTTTCATTGGTGTTCTCTGACAGTCGGGTCAGTGGTGGAGGATGGATTGTAATAACTGCCCCTGACTTTTCATCTTGCACCAAGATAGTACTCAGAATGTTAGCGATGTCAGTATTACCATGTCAGTATGCTGATGTTAGCATTTAGCACAAATCACTGCTGTGCCTAAGAATAGCCTAGCAGAGCTGTATACTCTAGACTGTAGAGTCTTATTACTCCAGGACATTCTTTTTGAAAATGGCCACTATGACCAAAAATACAACAGTCGAATCAACTGATGCATAAAATACAGCAACTTTTCATAGTAGTAGCAGTAAATGAAAGTTCAACACAGCACTAGTGTCCCACAGGGAGAGCAGTAGGAGGTAAAAAGTTCACTTTGTGAACCATTACGTAAGGTGTTTTGTCTATGTGTAAATAGAGATGACTTGATTTAACCTGACAAGAATTGTAGCACAACAAATTGGAGAACTGACATCACTGTGCACGGTGTTTATTTTCCAATTTAGGACAAGACATTTACCTGTACCCTCTTCATGCCCTTTGACGAGTTTGAGAAGATTACCACAGGAGATGAAGTCATTGAGTTTTTCCAGAAATACTTCCCTGATGCCATACCACTAATAGGAGTGTAAGTGACTTTCTCACCTCCATCCCTCCACCTCTTCCTGTCTACCCCCTTTTCTCCTCTTCTTCTACTTTTATCTCTTCTTCCAACCTGCCAAGCCATCCCCAAAACACTTTCATTTCCCATCATTCTGTCGACTTCAGCCACATCCACAGCCATGTTCTGTGAAGTGTGAAATTGCAGACTTACAGTTACATGGCTTTGCGAAGTGAGGTTTTAATTTGAGGTGAACCACAGATAGGGGAGGCGTGAGCTGTAGAAACGCTCAAGGCTTTCATTCACTAACTTCCTCCTTTGGTTGACTTGATTTGGAGTGCTCATGCATAAACAACTGAATGTGTGCTCTCGCTCCTCTGTTTGGCTTTAACTTTTAACTTTACCAGCACAGACAGATCACGGTTGTTTCAGCTTATTCACATGTGACAGACACCTTTGGAACCAAGCAAAACCCGAGTGTCTTGTTTAGAAAAATGCATCTGTCAAAACAAATAGCTCAAAATGAGTTTGTAATTGTTTTACTTCCATTTGTGCCTCACAGTGATGCTCTCAAGAGGGATTATTTCCGATTGCCTGCGCAGGCCATGGTGTCTGTCAAGTGCTCCCCGTATCACATTGGCGACAAATGTGTCCTTATGGGCGATGCAGCCCACGCAGTGGTGCCTTTCTATGGGCAGGGGATGAATGCTGTAAGTAACATTAAATGGAGGAGAAGAAAAGGAGAGAAGGGTTTAATGGAGACTCATTCATCCATTTATGCTTTATAGGGCTTTGAGGACTGCATTGTCTTCGACGAAGTAATGGATCAGTTCAATGAGGATCTCAGTAAGTGCTTTTTACACAAGCAAAGATTAGAGAGGACACAGAATGAACCAATAAATCATAAGAAAATCTTATTGTTTTCCTTCGTATCCGCCCAGGTGCTGTACTTCCTGAGTATACCAGAGTGAGAGTCCCAGATGACCACGCAATTGCAGACCTGGCCATGTACAACTACATTGAAGTAATTATTTAATTTGTCCAATTTAAGCTCACCAGGTCAGGGTATCCATTAGAGATTAATCCTGCTAATTTAGAGGTAGTGATGGGATGCACACTGGTGGAAGAAGTATTGAGAATTTTACTAAATAGTAATACCACTCTACAAAAATACTCAACACATTACAAGTTAAAGTTCTATATTTAAAATTTTACTTAAAGGGGGATTCAACCGATTTTACAGTCATGAGTACTATAGTGTACAGTTTATTCCATAGCTCTGAAGGGAGTTTTTCAAAGTTTGAAAAAAAATAACCCTGATGATGCCATGCATTGTCAATGCATCATAGTTTATAAACTTTATAATCAGATCCTATTTTTATATGTAAAATTCAAATCTGAAACTAAGTAACTATAGCTGTGAAGTATGTAATGTAGTGTAGTAAAAAGTACAATATTTATGAATTAAGTATGAATTATTTAAAAAAACATAAAATTGAAACACAAAAGTCAAGTACCTCAAAATTTTATGTAAGTACAGTATAAGAGTAAATATACCTTATTACATGTCACCACTGGTGATAGATGTACTGTAGTAATCACATGGAAGACATTCTGTCCTTAAGCATCTTATTAACAGTATCAATTAGCATCAATCCAACAACCAACAAACATTCTGCTTAATTGTTAATTATTTCCCAATTATGGTCAGAGTTACAAAGAAGCGACTGATTGAGAGTGATGCAGTCTGCTTCACACTAACAATAATTCACTGTGAAGGTGATAAAAACTACACTTAAAGACTGATTTAGCTAAGTATCATACTGTTTGTACATGATAGATGAAGAAAAGATATTCACAGGCATAAGAGAGTCCGGTCGGGTTCTGGGTGTGCCGACTCCAATTATCTGTAGATATTTACACTCCGTTAAATCTGACAGGCACGCAACAGCCATCTGCACATTAAAATTCATGCACACAAAATGCCAGTAATTGGTCTCAGCTCTGTTGTTACTCTTACAGATCTTACAAATGTTAGTCATGTACAACACTTTGTTTTAGCTTAATCTCCCAACATTGCAGTCTTGCCCAAGAGAGTAGAGGAGACTGTGTGGAGTTTTTGATATGGATGTAAGATGTATTTACAACATTGCAGTATGAAGGACAGATGGCTCACTTCACTAACACATGTACTATTTTGCTTTGTAGATGCGAGCACATGTCAACTCCAAATGGTTCCTCTTCCGAAAGCATGTTGATAACTTCCTCCACTTTTTCATGCCCAAGACAATAATTCCACTTTACACAATGGCAAGTATCTTCTTAATAAACATTTCTGTCACATTGCTTGGCTTACCTTAAAACCTGCATTATTACTTGTCCCTCACCTTCTCTAGGTCACCTTCACCAGGACAAGGTACCATGAAGCCGTGGAGCGCTGGCATTGGCAAGACAAAGTAAGGCACTTTGTGAAAATATGTTTTCTCTTTAGAGTCATTTGTTTCATCTTTGCTGCATATTAACGTTTTTGGAGGATATCTCATACCTTTGAACATCCTAGTATTGTAATCCGGGACTCTTTTGAAGCTGCTGTATTATCAGCAGTGAGCATGAAAGGCGGATGTGACTCTCACTGGGTTTTAAGAGCTTTTAGAAACATTTCATTTATTTCTGCCACAAATACAGAGCTTTGATGCACAGCGAAAATGTCTCTGATTTCTCACGCTTGGCTGTTTGGCCTTTTAGTCCCTGGCGCTGTGTCAAACTGTCTGATGTGACCTGTGCTGATGGCTTCTGCGCTAATGGTTCACTGTCAGATGGACAGCGGGGATTTCACAGCACTTCCTCCCTTCCTTGTAAATTGTTTAAACCCGTAGGGAAGTGGACAGAGGGCAAAATGACCTCTATGTAGAGGAAGACTGTAGGGAGCATATACAGAAGCAAAACATGATTGTCGACCATATAATAAAATTGTGTGAAATGGAAATAGACAAATAGAGCATGAGGGTTTGTGTCCTAGACAAGAACCGAGAGGCTGTTATAATTATAAAAATATGTTATAAGATAAAAGCAAGGTCACAGGACATGCTGTAAACTACACTGCTGCATTTAGAAAAAAGTACAATAAACAACAATAAGCTTCCTCTCTCAATCAGAAAGAAACCAGATTAAAAGCATTTTATAATAGTCCATGAACACATTATTATACATAAATTATATCATAATAAGCCTGATGAGTGTTATTCAAGGACTGAATGGGGATGCTATGTGGACGTAACCCAAAACACCTTGAAAACCCTTGATCTCTCTAAAAATGTATTTTTACAACAGTTTAACCACAGTAGTCCAAAAAAGTACAGCAACAAAATAAACGAAGAAGTAAAACAGGGAAATACAGACCATGTTCTGAAACAGTTATTTGAGTTTAGTTAGTTGTGATGCTGATTTCCAGATGAATTTCCTTGAAAGAATTGCTAAAATCTTTTCGATTTGATTGGTGCAGTTAATTATGATGCTAATGACCTCTGATGGTGTCATCAGGGTTACATAAACTTGCGCCAGAGACTTCAAATGTTTAACAGAAAGGTTGCCTTATAATGTGTGAAAGTCAGTTACATTATGGCATTTTCGGAGCTTGACTCATGCTAGGGATTAAAGTCAGAATATCTTGGCGCCTGCTGCCATGATTTTGACCTTTTTTATGTAATATGTGTCTCCCACGTCCCCCAAATTGCAGGAATACCCCATTAAAGCTACTGTTGGGTGAAGAAACTTAACAGCATCATAAAGATGCCACATAATTTCTTTGCAGTTAATTAATGATTGATCTACCCCAAATGCAATTCCATTACAAAGCCTTATGTTAAGGTGTGAGCATAATTTTGTGCATAAACCTGACAGAACTGAGTCCAAATTAATTAAAGATATGTGTTTTTTTTCACAGGTGATAAACCGCGGCCTGCTGGTCTGTGCTACAGGAGCTGTTTTGGGAGGCTCTTACCTCCTTGTGAAAAATCCTCCAGATATCAGCAAGCTTAGCATCCCTGCTGAGAAAATGTGGAACAGGCTTGTGGCCTTTGGGACCTCCTGAGCACTGGCACCATGTCTGATCTGATAGACAAGTGCAAAGACCAGAGCATCAAACACTATAATGAACTAGACGGGTCCAGATTGTATTTAAATCCTCTAATTCAGACAGGTAATTAATGTACTGTAATAATGATTGTCGTACCTCATACCAGTCATAATGAATTTTTGGATTTAAATAAGTTCTTAAATCTTATCTGAAAAAATCCAGCACTGGGCTCAAACCAGTATCAGTTACACACTTGTGAAATCTGTTAAAATCGCATCATCAATCATTATGTGTTCAATATGATTTTGCACAATTTTAAATGTGAAAACAAAAAAGTCAGTATTAAACTCAGGCTCACAGAAAGCGTCTTGAGTTCATAGATAAATACACATAGATACCACATTGGGTGCTGCTAGTCATTGTATCAATGTGTCAACACGGCCACCATACTGGTCTGGTCTAGTCGCCCCTCTGAATGCATACAAGTATATTGTGAGAAGAGGTTCGTCTGCTCTTACAGCTCCCATAACTCACTGAATTGTCCATCAATCAGTCAATTTTCAAAGAGTTTGGGTTGTCATGGTTTTCATACCAAAATACCTCTGTTTAATACAGTCACAGTAAGCCAATATAACCACAATGAATTCAAGTTGAGCCTACGTTTTGTAATTATTTTAGAAGTATATTCTGTTTTCATATTGTGTTGTAAAATGGCTACTCAATACCTTCTCAAATAGTTATAACTATTAAAAATGTCAAATGTCAGTGCATGTCTATTATGCTATGGCATAGCAATTCTGTTTTCATATTTTATTTTCACACACACTCTACTGCCATTTCCCACACTATTTACATAAATGATGTATATAGTGAGTTATATCAAGTAGTTCCAGTATAACAGTGACATGTTCTTCATTTTCAAGAAATAAAACCAAAAGTAGAGGGAAAATTAAAATAGTTGTAGGCTGCATGTTTGTGTACGAGAGATTTGATCAATATAGATTCAGCCCTAATCACATATACATTTAGTAAACATAAAAAACGTTTATTCTATGAGGGAGATCATCGGGTAGGTACGTGGACACTGTAATAATAGATAATAATAATACAAAATTGAAGCTACAAATTCACCTGACTCATAACCATGATAGAAAGTCCTACTGCAAAGATTACTGCAAACAGTATATGCAATTCAACATGTTCGGACAGTAGAGTGTTAGAGTATTGTAGAGTAGTAGTGTTGTGAAATCACTACTCGCCCAGAAATGATTCACTGAGCCTCAATTTTGGCATTTTATTCCATGGAACATCCAAATGCAGCACAAAAGTCTGGTATTTCCTACTGTAGAGAGCTGGTAGAACACCGGTTCAATATGGCAGCGGCTGAAACACATCCCACAACCCAGATGTGGTAACTACATGCAAAATGAAGTTTCCTCAGCATGTGGTTTCTTTCTATCTATCTATCTATCCCTCCAATTTTTTTTCAGTAGCATCTACTTTATGTAAATTGTTTGGGACAGAATGAACTCCATATAAACAAATTAGAAGAAGTATAAACACAAATGCTACTCAGTCAGTCACTGACCCACTCACTCACACATCCACACTGAATAAGGTTTTGAACAGCTATGGAAATCCATTCATCAAGTCTATTCATAGCTGACAGCCCAGGAGGTTATGAAAGGAGCATCTCACTGGAGCATACCCAGGTCCCAGTCTCATCTCCTCTTATCTAATTACACTCTTGTAGTCCTCACATATATAATTCCACCAAATGTCATTTCACAGTGACTGCTCTCATCACACTGGAGCTTTAGATTAAAATGAGATAAAGTACACAAGCTAGGTAGCTTAAAATAGCATCTCTTTATTGAATCCATACACAATAATGTCAGTGTGTGTACTATGGTTTATGGCTAAGGAGCTAAGGCTTATTTTCCATGTTACACACTTGCAGTTGGGTACCAACCAAAACAAAATCCGCTATCACATGTAGATCCAAACTCTTTAACACCGCTGGCCTCTAAATACTCGACACACAGTTGTCACATATAAGGAATATTTGACAAATAAGTGTGATTCTTTTTCTAAGAGAAACATATTACTAGTTGTTAACTACATCATCATGTATGTATTGTATATCACCACAACTGATGTTAGATGAAGATGTCACACTTTCATACTACCTGGTTAGACAAAACATCATCAGGAATAGGTTTAGTAAAGATCTTGGGATAATCTGCAACTGACAGAAGGATATTTACATGAAGTTGTAACAAGTCTGTAACTGTGTGTAAACGCAGAAAAACGTCCAGGGAGGTCAGATAGAACTATTTTGGCTTGGAATTACATGTCAGGTCCTAAGGCATACTGAGTGTTTGGGGGTGAGAAGTCCAGTCCTTGTGGATCACAATGGCCTCACTTGAATGACATTAACCTCCGAGGAATCTCTAGCCTTGGAGGTCACGTCCAAACGGCGGAAGTCATCAGTGGTGATGATGAAGACGATGGAGGAGGAGCTGAAGGTCACCCTCTTTTTGGGTCGGTCCCTGCTGCCGCATGTGCCGGACACGACAATCGGTCGGATGGGGCGCTCGACCGGAGCCAGGGGACGCTCTTTGAGACTGCGCTGCAGCCAAGAGAGCCTCGAACAGAGCAGCTGCAGCAAACAGCGCCGGAACTGTGGGAAGATAAGTCGGAGGAGAGGCAGAGGGAAAAGATAAAAGGCTGGTATTTAACACAGGAATGAAATAGCACCTTCTCCTCACTCATTTGTCTGTCAAACATGCTGAAATAAGATATCAGCCTTGCAGGATGACAGCAAACTAAGACGAGTATAAGTGACAATTTCACTCCTACACACACAATACATGCATACAGTACAATTAGAAGCTTGGAAATATGAATAGAACCCTTTAGAGGCATATACATCTATGATGCAGATGTTACCATCTCTATAAAATTGCTGCTTTTTCACATTTTGCTCATTTTTTCCGGCTGCACTTTTGAGGAAATCAAATTTCATAAAATTGCTAATTTCTGTGTAAAAATGCTGCTATTAAAATGTTAAAAACACCTCTGTCTTGTCTGTTCTGCTTAAACCACAAACTGAAGCAGTGCAAGAGGAGAGCAACTCATCACCTCTAATTTAGATCCCATTGATTTGCCCTATTTTCCCATATTAAATTCTGAGGTCAGTTGTTCTCACTGGAGGGGAATACAATTGACTGAACACACAGGAAGTGGCCAATCAAAACTCTTGAGCAAAACATAGTGTGTATTCCAGACGGCAGCGAGACCTGAACCTTCTCACTGCCATCACCCTCCCCATCTACACAGAGCATTAAATAAATGTTACACTATTTACTGATGTCACATTATTTCTTGGCCTTAAACCTGACTCAGAATTCAAACTTGTTTCAAGACTACACACCTTTCGGCTCATGAATACATAGATGAGGGGGTTGTAGGCTGTGCTGGACTTGGCAAAGAATGAGGGGATAATGGCCACTGTGGGAGAGACCATGCTCTGCCTGCCGAAGGCCTCCATCATGGACACAACAGCGTAGGGTGTCCAACACACCAGGAAGCAGGAGATCATTAGAAGAAACATAACGGCGACCTTCTTCTCGTACCGCAGGATCTTGATGATCTGAACAGTTTGGAGGTCCTGGATGGAGCGCAGCTGTAACAAACAGGAAAGATATTAGCCAGTAAGACAAGTTAACAGTTTGACAGGCTGTCTAGTGAAAAGATGGTCACTGGTTTGGATGTCGGTAGTTTGACTGGTTGTATTACATGAGGTTTTCATGTCGTCAAAATAAAAAGGTGGAAGGTGGTAGTGTATTGTAAGTAAAATTTTATGGTACTATACTTCAGTATTTCCATTTTATACTAGTCACTTACTTTTGCAGCTTACCATTTGAGACAGGTATTGTACTTTTTACTCCACTGCATTTTTCTAACAATTATAATTACAAGTTATTTGACAGATTAAGATTCTCCTGTATAATGAGTACTTTTAATTTTTGGTAAAGGCATGGTTTGATTTTGTAAGATACACGTTTGAAAGATCAATACCACTCTCATGTCTGTACAGTAAATATGAAGCTACTGCCAGATGTAGTCCAGCACATAACCCAATTGCAAAAGTGCAATTTTTACACTTTGGTGTTAGTACAAATTAAACAAATAAGACAAAGCAAGTTTCCAGTCTTAATGCTAAACTAATCTAAGCTAAGCTGGCTGTAGCTTCATATTTACAGAGACTACTTTTACTTGAGTAAAGAATATGAAAACATCTTCCACCACTGATGCAACAGTTTCTGCTGTTTTATTTTTTTATTTTTTTATTTTTTTTACTGCAGCTAGTCTATAGCAGGTTCAGTTTAGTGCTGTCACTCCAAATAAAGCAAATGCTGAAACTGAACCAAGCTGACTTTTGCACTGTGGCTGGGAACCAAACAAACAAGAGATGTGGTAGTAGAGGTGAACATACACTGGGAAACCACATGGATGAACAGAAACTAAGAAACATGTACTCGTGACCTTTTCATGACTTGAAAAGGGCTGTCGTTTCTAAATTGTCTTTCAAAAATCAGAGGAAACCTCTCTCCACTCTTCACGTTCTACTTCTATATGGATAGCATACCTTTAAACGCATGACTATCAGCAGATTTAGAGAAATGGACAGGCCACTGCCATTGAGAATGTTTCTATTCAAGTCCATAAAACTGTATTAATAATATAATAAGTATTACCAATACTGCAATATTTCCATAATCTTGTATAATTGACAACTCATAGAAACAACATTGTAATACCTTAATAACACTATATATTAGAATATACCCTACAGCTAAAGTGATGACGTGATAAAGCATATGGCTATTTTCTAGACTCCCCCAAGACAGTCTACAGCAGCTGATTGAATCACTGCAAACTTCCATTTTTATTCATGAGGCCTGTTTTTATTTCTAATGAAGCCACAATCTATTTCCATGTTTCTGGCTCAAAAATACTCTGTAGAGTTCAGAGTACTCTTTGAAGATTTTCATAGCATCTTGCAAAATGCTGTTATGTGTTATGAGCTCATCTCAGGCCTCTGAGGTGTTCAGGGACTTTCAGAGAGGCTGGGAATTTTGATGAGCTAAAGCTTGAGACTGTGAGGAAGCAGCAGCTCTTACTTCCTAAAAAGGTTGCAAAGAAAGCAAGCAGCTGCACTATACTGTGCTGCAGAAAGACATCTGGGTCGCTTGATTAGAGTTGATTAAAGTGTTTTTTCCGGTTTACGCATTAGCTTACATGCTATCCTGTTCTAACACTTCAGTGGCCATCTACTCACTGACGCAAACAAGAATTTGATACAGACACAAACAGATCAGAGAATCCTGTGGATCCCTGATTCTATCAATTTTGCAGGAATCATTAATGTGAACACAAATACTCAACTCTCACTGTCACAGCCCACTCACTTGTCCTTTATTACCAGGCTGTCTTGTGCAGCTGATACATCAGTGACACTTCTAAAACTCAGTACAGACGCAAAATGAGCTTTCAAATGATTTCCACTGTACAGGACAAGCCCTGAAGGCACAGAAGCATATTATGATAATAGAGTCTGCAATGAAAGATGGCCGGCCAGTGAAGGTCAAGGAGTTTCTTTTTCTTAAAATGAAAACCCAGAAGAGTCTGCTAGGTTTGTATTTGTACTACAGCCTGATCGATACAGGCTTTTTGATACTGATATTGATATTTGTGTGTTTAGAAAATCTGATAATGATATACTGGTCGATATTGATTTTCTTTACATAACCCATAACATAAATAAACATGTTTGATAAGGTTCCCAATAACAATTGCAACCAAGAAATGTACTAGGCAGGACATTTTACAGTTAAAAAATATGTATGGGACTGGTTTCAAAAAACATAACTTCCTGTCATTGTTAGGCTGACATATATGCTGATAATGATAAATCTGCAATGAGCTAATATAACTTTATATTGGCTGGGCCTATTTATTGGTCAGACTCTAATCTGTCTTCAGCCAAAAGTAATAATATGAAGATCTTTGTATGAGGGGTATATTGAATATTAAAGGGACATTTTTTTCACATCTGAGAAAGTATGCACAAGTGGCAGATGAAATACAAATACTGACAGAAGTTGAAATGGCATTTAAAATGTGAGTGCTGAAAGAAATTATATGCAAGCACTGGAGTGTAAACTGAATAAAGTTGAAATATCACTTGATGTAAAAGTGCTGAAAGGAGTTGAAATGTCAATTGAAATGTAGATGATAAATTGACCCTGAAATTGTCAGTTGAAGTGGAAGTAAATTAGTGCCAGTTCAAGTGTATAAACTGAAAGACAGTGGAAGTTGTGAGAGGTGGAGCTGAATACGTTTTTTGGTTGATATTTCGAAAGTGAAGATCTGAGACCGAAAGTATCACTTAAATTGTTGAGCGCTTAAAGCAGTTGAATTTGGAGATAAAGATTTGAGAGCAGTTGAATTGTGAGTTGATGTGAAACCACTGGATGGTTGAATTATCAGTAGAAGAGGAAAAAAAGAAAGCAGTTGCAAAGTCAGTTGAGAAGTAAGACGTAAATTTCGGTTGAGTGTGTGTATTGTAAACAGTTGAAATGTCAGTTGTAGTATAAGATCTGAAAGTTATTTAAGAATAAAAATCAGTGTCACGATGACATAATAAAAATAGATTACTCGTTACTCAATTTATAATACTAATAATAATATCACATTGTCTTTTATATCTGTAATCAGCTCCAATTGGGGCAAGATGTTCATTTTATTCAGTCATAACTTATTTTATTTATATTTATTTATTATTTTTAGTTGGGGATGAGCACAATTGTTATTTTCTACAGTCTTGTTTAATGTTTCCTTCCAAGATTTTGGTCTGAGAATGTGAATCAGCTACCCGCCATTCATATGTAATTCATTAATTCATTCTAATGGTTATTCTAACTCTAATTCATAATTTATCATGATGCATATCTGCATGTCTTACCATTTGCACTGTGTAGAGGATGTTCCCATAGCAATAAATCATGATGCCAACAGGCACAAAGAAACAGCCCAGAAGGAAGAAAAGGATGAAAGAAGCATCATTTGGGTCTTTAGATGCCCAGTCCAGCGAGCAGCCCAGCTGGTGGATCTCCAGAGTGTAGCGGTTCCACCCCAGTAGAGGAGCCCCCGTCCAGGCCAGGGAGTACAGCCAGATGTGGGCGATGGCCCGCCGCGCCCAGGGGAAGTCCACTACTTGGGCGTGGACCACCCGGATATAGCGCTCATAGGCCAGGGCTGCCAGAGTCATGATGGAGACGATGCCTGGCAGTGGGAGGGAGAGAGAGAGAGAGAGACAGGCACGCTGAGTAATGCGGAGCGCTCATTGCGGGATCTGGGTCAGCGGCTACTCAGCGTCTCTTTGAACTGAATGAGTTTCATCACACTTTGTACAAACAGAACTCTGAACATCATGGTGCGAAACATCACATTTAAACATTGTGTTGAGCGTCCTTGAAAACTCATAGAAAGAGACTCCTCACTCCCACACGCACACCTCTAAGACCTGGATCTGTCTTGTACAGCTTTTCCACAGAAAGTGATGCTGTTGGGTTCATACTGATACATGCACTGTGTACTCAAATATTTGTAGCTATTCATGTTCATCTTATACATCATGCTGTTCCCAGATGTATATAACGTTTAAGTCAAAGAGCTAATCTGAGTCCTCATGGCACAGTATGTAAAATTGATTCAGTGTGTTTTTAGTCAATACACATCACACACATTGACATAACCTATATATCTATCCAATTACATACTCCAGTACATCGCTGTCTGTAAGTCATTGATCTCTTGATTAATGAGAGAAACACACCAACAATGTAAGTGAATAGACACACAACTTACAAATACACAACCTCCACTGAGTAATACATATGATGGAGATGACGACATATTTGTCTACAGAGGACTCTGCTGTAGAGGACACAGGAAGAACGTATGAGCTACTGGATTTATTAATCAGTGTCAGCAGGGATTCACATATTGCAAATATTGTATCAGGTGCAGGTGCTGGGAGGCAGGCTCTCCAGAATTTTGATGTTCCCATCGAATCACACCTTGGCTAATTGCATGACCTTGGGGTTTAACATGTCACACTGTGCATGCGAACGTTTATAGCTGCAGTACTGTACTGTGAATGACAAGGGAGGGGTGCGACGGTTCTCAGGATGAGGTGCTGCTGTAATTGAAATCCCTATTTATCTGCCAGGCTTGTCATCTCATCTGAGTGTGGGCCAAAGCAACAGGATGCCACATTTTTTCCTGTTCAATGCAATTTCAGTGATGAAATACAGAATCCCAACACACTTTGGATGAAAAGTACAAATCTGGATTTAAACAACAACTTTGCAAGTTTTTAATTATAACTTCTTTGTGTCATATCTGCAATTCAAAGTTAATAACAAAGTTGCAGCATTGCCAAGTGTGATGCCACATGACAGAAGCAGACAACAGTGTTCTTCAGATTATGTGCAAAGAAGACAATGTCAATTAAAGGACATTAAGGTTGTGAAAGAACTGAGCAGTGCATCTGTGTGTTCGGTTTGCTGATAAAGGCTTGAGGGTGTGCTCTAATGAGCTCATTTTCACACATCCATCCTCCTGAGCTATAATTCCTGCAGGGGTGGGACCTGCAGAGTGACCCTTCTGGATTCATTCACACTTCACGGCTGAAAACAAGAACTGCTGGTAATAAATGGACAATCGTGTTACTGTGAAATTGAAGCTGTAGGCACAGTGAAGGTGTCAAAAGCAGTCTTCTGCATAAAGCAATCACCTGCAGAATCAGAATATGCTTTCTTTACATCAAAAAAAAACACCCACTGATGAAAAAAGATAAATAGTATATAATGAGGAGGCCTTCAAGGTCGTTAGGTTTTTACTGCAGCTCTTCATGGGAGGAGACTACAGCATCCAGTCTGTATTTTTAGACCATTCACAAATGTATAGAGGAAGTGAATGAATGGAACAGAGAAAAAGTAATTATTATTAATAATAATAGTAATAGTAATAATAATGACGTTCCTCTTTTACCTACAGCACATTTAACTATATTTCACAGAATTAATTCAATGTGGAGTATCATTATTTCCTGCCTGCGTTGTATGGAATAGTGCATATTTTAAGATGCCTTGTAATTTCATCATACTACGCTGCATTTGTTCATGTTCTGAATTATGCCAAAATCCGATTTTGATATTTTTGTAATATAGCGACGAATAGAGTGACGAATAATGAATAATAATTAGACACAGGCAATGCGTTTGTCCTGAACTATTTTGCAAGAGGTTTATGTGACAAACATAAATAATAAATGATTTAATAAATGTTAATTTAAATGTTTCCTCGTTTTATTTCTCTCACCAAATAAGCTGTTGCTGAAGCCATCCCACATGCATGTTGTCTGGCTCCAAATCCATCCACCTTTGACGCACGAAGCAAATGTAAAGTTTATTCCGATGACAGAAACCAGAAGATCACTTAAACTTATGTTGACCAGTAATAAATTAGTGGGCGTCCGCAGTCTCTTGAATTTACAGTAGAGTAGGATGACGACAACGTTGTTACAGAAGCCAAATACTCCAATGGTCCCGATGGTAAAAGCGAGAAGTTTGTAGGTGCCAACTGCAAAAATGTATTGTTCTGCACTTCTCTCGGCGCTAGTTTCGTTGACAGGATTCATTGCGCGGATAAAAACTTGGTTTCCAGCATTGTGCAGCGCGCTGTGTGTGAGCGCGCGTCCAAGGCACGAGATGGGCTCCACGCCGCTTCTCCACGCGCACCTCGCGCCGCTAATTCAAACCAACCTGAGACTGCTGTGAGCCGAAACTGGGTCAATGTACCAGTGTGAATTCAGTCAGGCAGATTATATACGTTACACATCCGGCTACACTTTCACAGTAAAATAGTTTTGACCTACATGTTTTGCGACGAACTTGGTAACGATGTTTAACACTTCATTTAAAATACACATGTATAGCCATTTAATATAAGAAAACAAACAATTTCACAGAGAACAGTGGTTCTCAAACCTTTGCATGTCAAGGACGCTAAACTAAGCGGACGCTAAACGGACCCCACTTAGAGACCACTGCTGATATATTTCACCAGCACTTAGTGTAGCGCACAGTATAATATTTCAAACTCTTATTTTGAAATGCAAGTGCCCTAACAATCTCCGGTCGTATTTAGGTTAACTGGGTTTATTGATTTAGCAGTCAGTGATGTGTTGTGTGATGTGTAATGAAATAATTTACTTAATACACACCAAGAATGCATATACATTTTACATTTCTTACAAAATGTAAATCCCCCTCCACTCAACATGTGTTTTTCTTCTTGTTCCTACAGTTGGATGTTTGAGCTTCAGAATGATGTATGTGCAGAGTTTGACACTAGATGGCTGTTTTCACACTCATCTGCTGAAGCGAAAGGTTTCTCTGTGCTCATTGAAAATCTGAGTTTAAGGGATGGGCCCAGAGCACGATTTATAACATCACAAATAGCTTGGAAGCCAATCCTGGTCCAATATTCAATTTACACAAGTATGATGTGGAAACTTGAAGCCCCCAGTGCACAAACACTGAGAGTGGACTTTACAGTGAAGTAGGAGACATCTTATATCCAGCAGTTAAACTTTTCACATGAAATACATTTGCATATTCATAGATTCTGGATTTTTTTTAATGAGGGAGGAGGAGTAGACACCATTTTAAGGGTTTTAACATGGTAATTATACATTTTTTGTCAGACAAAATTCATATCAGACACACATTATTGTTCCAAGCTGAGTATTTTTTATATGTCTTAATACATGTCTGGAGGGGATCTTTACATTGTGTTTTTAATGTAAGAATGCAGATAACATTTATTTGAAATTTATTATGGGTATTTAAAAAAATCAATAATTATCATATACATACATAAACACTTGTGATACACAAACATGACACATGTTAATTTATCGATGCTAGCAAATTGTCTTTTCTGTTGGGAACACGGAACTTAGCATTCATCTATTTTAACAAATGCTTTTTTTCTACCTGCGGCCCAGGTGACATTATGCATGATTCTCACACCTCAGCTACCCACCAGGACTTTATATGTGACATCTAATTATGCTCCTGCCTATGTGGCAGAGCACACTTGATGATGTATGAACGTTTTCATTACAGTAGAAAACTTTTTTGTAGGAAGGAAGTTGGAAGACTAATAGAAGAGCAGGTGAATAAGAAAAGAGAGAGGGCACCAAAAGGAAAAACTTGGTTTCCACTATGTGTGCATTTTGCAGTGGTTGAGGCGTGGTTTGGTAGTGTGTCTGTAATTTGTGTGACATTTTGAGGTGCTCTCCTTCCTCCAGCTGTCACCTTTTGTCCACAGAGAAATGTCACTATGTTGAAATGTTGTATTCCAGCAACGACGTTGTTTGCGTCTGACCTCATTTCTCAGTGCCTACAGGTTGATTCAAAATAGCAGATCTCTCTTGAATAAGATGACATGAGAGTTTGTGATGGGGAAGTGCATGACACACAGAATCTAGGAATGTTGTAATTATTCTGCAGCTTGAGCACTGACTCACCCATGTGCTGCTCGTTCATAAGGTATATTGTTCAAGGTATAGTCACAGGATTTATGCTCTAGTCTGGTACTGTGATAAAACGTGTTCTCTTTTTTACACCAAGGGTGCTATAAAAAGAAACTGAAGATGCTGAGGTCAATGGTTCATTTTCCTGAATGTCACACATCACATGCTTTCCTATGATTAGTACTGACCTCTCAGTTTAAAGTCTGCTGCAGCAGTACAGCAGCGTAATAATCAACAGTGATCCATATATATGCAACAATTTAAAAATAAAAAGCAAAATCCAATTAATAAATAGGTCAACGGCATTCTAATATCCTCAGCAAAAAGATGTCCAATGTGTGTTGTATACGTCAGAACGTGAATAGGCTTCATTGACAATACATCCTTCAAATGTAGGTCTAGTACATCTTGTGGAGGCATCATTCTTTGTGTTTCTTTAAATCAATTCTAAAGCCTCCATAATCTCCATAAGTACTTAAAGACAGATACTTCTTTTTTTGAATTTCCTCTAAAGCTTTTATCTGTGGTCAGAGTTTCTACAACTAGGTCAAGCTTCCAATCAAAGCATTTCTTGCAGTCCTTCTATCTGTCCAGCTCTCTCTCTCCTCCCAGTTGTTTGTATCTCTCTCCTTCAATTTAGGCATTGAACATGATAAGTCCTAGAGTGGAGTCTTATTAAGGGTAATCTGTGAGCATATGAGCCCTCTCTCTTTAGCAAAGCACCTCTGCTTGCATATACACAAGCACCCACTGCTGAGCCCCCCTGAGATGCAATTACTTTAGAATTACACTCCCTGTGCTGTGAATCAGTTTTATAATGATTTTTAAGTGTCTTTTTAATGTCACAAACATCAGCACCTCAGGCAGGGCCAAGCTCTGAACAAGTTCTATCGCTCGCACATCTACGCATAATTCAATATCATTGTACCTTTACTGATACTCTCCAGTCATGCTACAGTGGTTCACTGAGTAAATTGCCTTCTGTCTCTTGTGGATAAGCTGGTGTGGGGCTCCAGAAAAGAGGTGATATTCAGGCCCTGTCAGCTTATTCAATCATTAGAACCACTGGTATGCATGACCACACTGCTGCAGGGGAAAAGTAAAGGTGTTAATCTGTTGTCTTTGTCTTTTTTGCATTCTGCTGAGAACCCAGTTCTCGTCATTAACTTTCGTTCTTAAGTGGAAATAAAAAGCACAATACGCGAAGTATCTGCAGAGAGCCGGAGCAAAACAATAAATCACTTCTGGGCTGTCAAAGAGATCAGTGCAGCTTTTGAAACAAAGACTAACAAAGTATGGGTTCAAAGGAATACTCTAATATTTTGGGAGATATATTTGCTTTCTTGATAAGAGTTAGGGTCAGTACCACTTATGTCTGTATGATAAATATGAAGCTACAGCCTGCAGGCAGTTAGTTTAGCTTAGCCTAAAGACTAGAAACAGGGAGGAAATAGCTAGCCTGCCTTTTTAATGATCATATATCAGCAAAGTTACAAAAATGTTCATCCTGAATGCTGCAAATTGCTGATTGACAATTTATTACATTTGTTTTCCCACCAGCTCTTACAATAAAATATCCGTTTGTAGCAACTGGAGCATGAAATAGATATGAATGTACTGACAGTTCTTGGTTAAGGTTAAAGTGGTTATTGTTTGACATTTTGGGAAGTTATCTAGTTTGCTTTCTTAATAAGAGTCAGATGAAAAGATAGATACCACTTTCATATCTGTATGATAAATATGAAGCTACAGCCAGCAGCCAGTTAGCTTAGCAGAAAGGGGGAAATAGCTAGCTAGGCAGCAGCTAACCGGTAAGAAAATCTACCTATCAGCATATCTACAGATAACTAAGTAACACGTTATATCTTGTTTGTTTATCTAAAACGTTAAATGTAAAAATGGAAAGTTGCTGTTTTTTACGGAGAGTTGCTGCCAATTTTTTGGAGAGACCCAGTTTAGCTGGTTCCTTTATTTCCTGTTTTTATGCTGAGCTAAGTGCCTGCTAGCTCTAGCTTCATTAGCTTACATATATGTGAGTGGTATTGATCTTCTCACCTAACAGTCAGCAAGAAAGTGAATGAGTATTTCCCAAAAATGTTTAACTATTCCTTTTGATTTTGATTTTGATGCTTAAAATTTGCCTGTTTAATGGAATTTAGCCTAATCTTCTAGGTTTAGGTTTAGGATTATGTTTTTCTAAGATATGTTTAATTTTCTTTGTGTTCATCAATTAATCATGTCTCAAAATCTGTTAATTAATCATGTCTCAATTATTCAAGTAATAACCCAGCTAAATATTTGACAGTGATGATGAGCTACTTCAAAAGTGCTTGATAGATTCTAACTGATTTCGACTCTCAGATCCACATCCGAAGTGGCACTGACTGGAGCCTCCCGACTTATATTTAGACCACATTTATTGCTATAGCAGCTGTTGCCTGCCCTTTTTTTAAAATGTTAAGTAGAAATAATGCATGTGCCCAAAACCAGTTTCTCTCAAATGGCTGTGTCATATCATCCCTGCTCTCTCTGAGGGATTAACCAGGAATGTGAACTTGAGGACAGGGGATGGTGCAGCTGTAATGCACTGCTGTATACAGTGCTAGAGTGAAACAGAGTCAACAGAATGCTGAGTGTTCTTTTAGCTTTTCACATCTGTCCTCAGACTTTTGTAGCAGCTAAAACGCTTTTCCTTTTTTTTGGCTCGCCGTTATATTAGCTGTTTAATTTCATAAAGCCATGTAGTAAATTCTTGAAATGTAATGTAACATTTCTTTCTCAGGGTAGCGACTGTCATTGTCATCATCACACTTGATGTTCAGCGATGGGGACATTTATTGTTACGATTCATCATTGTCCTTCACTGTCAAGTGTCTTTGAGAAAATGCCAAAGGAACTCTACTGTCTGTCTGAGGAATAAAAATGTATGAATGTTTAAAAGATACATCCAGGGTTATTACAGGGTAAAATCAAATTGAGATGTAAACAAAATCTGCAACAAGTTATGTCTCATGTTAGGTGGTTGTTGGATCAACGAAAAAACAATTGGTAATTTCAAAATTTCCTTTATTGAGTGAAGAATAGATAAATATTTGCTCTTTGCAAATGATGTGTAATCAAAGAAGGGTTAAACATTGGTAGGATCTTTCCTCTGAAGTAGTTTAATCACCTTGTTTTAATGTTTCATGAGACCCAAGTCAAATTTCATGTGGAGCTACGAGGGCAGAA
Source organism: Thunnus albacares (assembly GCF_914725855.1). Taxonomy (NCBI): domain Eukaryota; kingdom Metazoa; phylum Chordata; class Actinopteri; order Scombriformes; family Scombridae; genus Thunnus; species Thunnus albacares. The sequence goes on from NC_058119.1 coordinate 7,053,133, forward strand.
TTCTGCCCCTGCAAAAAGCAACTTAATTATGGTGGGCAATGATGTCGGCTGAATTCAAGAAATTACCTTTCAAAGGGATTCAGAGGCACAGACTCTAGATTAACACGCTAACCTTTGTGGTGCCACTTTATTGAGTTATGAATAATTCATTACGGTAAACCATATCTTTCTCTTGCAGTAATTGGATAAGATAGATGTGTGTGCATGTGTGGAAAAGCGTTACATTAGAGCTTAAGTGTCAGAAATGTAAACTAGAGCCTGTGTTGTGAACATGAACATGTCATAGTGAGACACATACAAAGGTTATTATTGCTATTCTCAGAGCCTCAAAGGAGGAGTGGAGGTATTCTTGGATGCTTGGTATCTGTTTTCCACCCCTGGAGGTTTCTCTCCTCCAGTGGAGGCACGGATCCAAAAGGTTTTGTTGTCATGCCAGTGTCTGGGGTTACACCAGTGTTTCCAAGAGTTGTCACCTGATTGGCAGAGGGATGCAGAGGTCATTTCCTAAATGCTACATATTTGAAGCTGCACCATCCTTTTTGGTTTTCTGGCCTGAAACTCCACTCTTACCAGCCTTGCTTTGCATATGTAGGATGTGTAAATAGGCAAAAAGTTTGTCATATCAACTTTATAAGGTGATAATGTGTGAATATGTCAGTTTGCTCCACTAAAAAAAAAAAGAAAGAAAAGATATCAATGAATACAGCTTTAATTTCAGAAGTTCATTATAACATCAGAAAAGTATAAATAAAGGCTTAAATAAACAAATGTATCACTTATTTGTCTACCCCTTTTATGGATGAGGGCTTTGCATAACTGCAACCTACTATATGTGTATAATGTACTGTATTTTTGTGCTACTTTAAAAAAAAAAGTTTTTTTAAATTTAAAATTGAACACTTATATAGGCTATAAACATGGTAAAAATTACTCCCATTGAAAATCATAATCAGTGTGTTCAATATTTTCCTTACAGTACTGTTTGCTATTGTTCATTTGTTCATAAATGTTGATACAGTCGATACAGTATCTGTGCAGACATCCAGAGCTTTGCATTCCAAGCTTCATGTAACTATGTATTTTCAGTGGCCTTGAGCTACTTTTGTTTTTCAAAGAGATGTAATGGATTTTACTTATTTTTTTCTACACAGACACACTCACATTTGTCAGACTCCCGACCTACATCTCTCTTTATAAAGACAGCCTGCTGTAATGTCTGTGTGGCAGTTTGCTTTTGAGCACCAACTCTCTGCCTTCCTCTCAAAGGTGTTTTCACCTCTTTCTTTCATGTGACTGACATCTCTGGAGTTTTATTATTACCATACTTTATTTAGTGGCTAAAATACATTTTGCTGCTGGCCCCGTCCACAGCAATACATTGCTAAGCTTCTTGTCTGCTTATGGTTGTCTGGTTCTGTGTGCCAACTCAAATCTACTGCAAATAATACACCGACTATGAATAGGTATACATACTATATATATATATGTATATAAAACCCCACTTCAAAAAATACAAACTATTCCTTTAAGTCAATACAGAATACAACACATATCTTCTCCTGCACAAATGCAGATGTTGACTGACTCACATACCACTGCATGCCAAAAGTGTCATAGATTTAGTTTTATCTATGCAATTAATTGCTCCCTCCTCATACATGAGTTTATGTGCTTGTAGTCATTAAAAGCACTCATCACAGACACCCAGTGGGACCTGTCAGTGTCAGCTGTCTATTTTCTGCTGCAGAACTCAATCAGCTTGTCTCCTCACCTCACCGCTGGATTACGCCAGTCAAGTGCTGCTTCTTAAATCTGCCATAAGAATTAGAGTGTTTGTGGTTATCTGGGGCTCTAACTTCTCTGCAGTGGTCATCATTATATAACGAACAGCTTTGCCAATGATGTCCCCTAACCTCACACTGAAACATGCACTGCAAGCAACCCTCAGTGTCATCTTAAATGTCCTTTGCTGTCACAGTCAGAAATGCTGATTCATAAACAACTGGTGGTCCTCTTCATCGCATTAATTGGATTGATGTCCCACACACACACACACACACACGCACAGACATGCACATGTTATCATATTAAGCATCCTTTCGAGGCTTAATTTACAAAAAGTCATTTGCAAATTCAAAAGCTGGAGTGGTGGTGGGTGGGTGGATTTAGCAGAGGCCGAAAATCTAAACTCTATAAAGGGAGTCTGGAGGAGGTTCCCCTGAGAATTTGTGGCTATTAAAAAATAATTTATTGCAATTTCACAATAGATTTACATAATTAATGTCCATCTGAATTATGTCCTGTCCTGCAGGTCAGGCAATCGCAACACTCCAGTCATCATGTTAGATATGGTAAATTGCTTCTCAAGCAGCACTGCATCTCACTTCAAGGAAAAGTTGTGGAGAAATTCTGAGCATTGGTCAACACCTCAGGAAGAAGAAAATGTTGAGGAGCCTTGATGTCTTATGCTGAGAATATATATTGAAACACTTGGCTAAGCAGAGAACAGAAACAGTAAACATCAAGGTGTTCTGCACAAGATGTTGTCTCTTCCCGTTCTGCCTTCTGAAGGTTTGATTTTTAGTCTTTAACCCTAACAAATCATCTCATGATATAAAAAATTAGTCTTATTGGCTCATTTAGTTTCTAAACAAGGAACTGCACTTTACCCATGTTAGTTCAGGTCACGTTGCATGGAGCTTCAGATCACCATCAGCATATTCTGGTTCAAATGTCTGATTATGCCCACGAATCTATGCATTCACCTATCTGTGTTGTCTAGGGAGTCTCGGGCCATCTCTCCAACCTTGGTTACCGGGACAACGCTGGTTCACTCTTTATCAGAGTGGCTCCTGCTTTTCCCCAAACATCACAGACAGTTACTCTGAGTCTCAAGGAAAGGAGAAAATGTCTCCTTCTGCTTAAAAATATTAGTGTGACTTCAAGGCCCATGCTTGACCTAGTGTAATCCCTAAAGATGGAAAATTCCATAACAGGCAACTTACTGAACATGACTCTATTTGCAGACACAGCAACATGTAATTAAACGTGAAAAGGTATTTTCAAAAAAAAGGTAAGGTATTACCAAAAGCTATTTTACAATCTGCTATTACTCCATTAGCTTATAATTTCCTTGGTACAAGCTTGAGGGTTGAATTGCTGGTATTATGTTGCTGTACTCTAATAACATCCCTGTCAGGCCTGAGGACACATCGCATACAATGTATCTGCATGAGAAATATACACACACGATAAACAGTATTAGAGGGAGTAACCAGATTCTTGCAAAAACCTTTAGGTATAGGGCCTATTGCATTTTATCTGGCAAAAGATGATGTGGATATACAGAACAGCTGTTAGGTGAATCAGAGACACTAGAATAGAAAATGAAGACATCACAATCTTACAGGAATTCTTCAAATTTGACTAATTAACAAGTTGTGTCTTAATCCATACAAAAAATTAAATGTAAAACCAATATGTTGTGGTTATATGGGGGACTACTGAAGCAATTTTTTTTTACTGGGTGCAGTGATTTCCTGCAGTCTTTTCATCATTGTGAGGCTGCCAGGTAGCCAGTGGAAACTTTAGGAAGTCACTGGCCTGGCCAAAAAATAATTTCAATAGTTCCCCATAAAACCCCCAATTTTTGTTTTTACATTTCTGATTGTGTACGAATTAAACAAATGAAATACAAAGAGCTAATTTGTAAAATTCAGAGGATATTTAGAGAAAACTCCGACAGAGTTATGCTAGCTGTTTCCCACTACCAGTCATTATGCTAGGCTAGGCTAATCGTGTCCTGTCTAGATTCATGTTCAGTGGTATTGATTAACTCTCTGAATGAAGCATATGAGCATATATCCCAAAATGCCAGATATTTTTCCTTTAAACCTTCTGTGAAGTTACATGAGTGATGTATTTACATTTTGCTTGCACTGTGTGTTCTGAAATAATTTTAGATGCAGTAGCTATAGGTGAATGTTTAGCCAGGCTAGCTCAATAAATTAATAATTGTGTTGCATGATCATTGCCTTGTGGTTTGGCAGCTTGTGTGACTGTGTGACACACAAAAAAAAACACTGACGTCTGTTCTTTTATGTGGATAAAGTGCTGATTCTATCATATAAGCAAGCTTTGTCACACTTTGCTTCCACATTTTTAAACTTCCCCGGCTGCCTTCACTTCTCTCTCTCAATAACTTCCCTCCTCGTTTTACCTCCTGCTCCAGCTTTGGCCTTTGCTGTTTTCTGTGTGACAAACCACATTAGGTTGAGGAGACACTACACACACTCTGTAAGGACACACACATTTCTCTCTGACACATTCTCACCACCGGCACGTTAGCTCTTAGCTCCCTCAGGTGTTCCGTACTTTCCATTTTCCTCAACTGAAATGAGTATTCACTGCTCACACAGATAAAGGAAATGAACTCAAGGGCATGTACAGTATGTACATGTTCTTTTGTCACGAAGAATAACCCATATCTTGGTTAAGTACGAAATTATTACAGAGCATTGTGTGACAGTTCTGTTGTTTTATCCTTCTGTTTCTGTTGTTCAGAAGTGAAAAAGGACCCAATGATTACTGAGTTCAGCTCAACATGCATTAGCCTACTTATTACACTACACATCTTGATGACACTGATTTTCTAAAACAAAATGTTTTTAATTACACAAGATAAACTATAGCTTGTATTAAATTATACATTCATGTGATTAGCACTGAGCAGCAGTGTGTTGTACAGCATGTCTGTGGAAACATTTCACACTTAAAACATTTTGTGCAATTATATTTACACATCTTTGAATGTGCAGTAAGAAAACTGTGTTTAGATGCTGCAGCAGTTTAGTACCAGTTTCCTTCTCTCATTTCCCTCATACAGAGAAGTGAGTGGTTGTTTTGGCTAATCTTAATTACCTAGTAGCTGGCAAGTTCATGGTATTCATAGAACTCTCTACATGTTACATCTCCCAAGTTTTTTACCCTAAGACAACAATAGTCTAAAATTCAGGTGTCTGAGAAAGTGGTATCATAGAGCTGAACTCAGGAGTACAATAATAACATCATAGCTGGAGTGGCTGGTTGCCCACTTTGCTGGCAGTGCTGGGCATGTTGCTTGAAACTGTTATGTTACCCAATACATGTTACTAATTGAAAAAGTAGTTACATTATTAATCATGTAAGTAATAAGTTACATTACATGTGTCACTCTGCTCCATCAGGTGCCTTTAAATAACTCCAAAGCCTTCATTCCAAGGTGTCACATCTTCTGTATGACACATGTAGAAATAGAAAATGAAAAATCTTTTAACAAGCAGCCAGACTACATTTATTGACTGACCATCATCAGCTAACTGATCAGTTCCCCTCCACTCAAATATATATTTTTCTTCTTGTTCTTACAGTTGGATGTTGTTCTCTTCACTGTGCAGAGTCACGTATGTGCACAGTTTGACACTAGATGGCTGTTTTCACACTCATCTGCTGAAGGGAAAGGTTTCTCTGTGCTCATTGAAAATCTGAGTTTAAGTGATGGGTCCAGAACATGATTTATAACATCACAAACAGCTTGGAAGCCAATCCTAGTCCAATATTCAATTTACACAAGTATGATGTGGAATCTTGAAGCCCCCAGTGCACAAACACTGAGAGTGGACTTAATAGTGAAGAAGGAGACATGTGACATTTGTGGAAAAACTGTATCAGACACACAATATTGCTCCAAGCAGAGTATTTTCATACATGTCTGGAGGGGATCTTTGATGTTAGCCCTGGTGACATAGCACTCCAGAAGTCCCTTCCTAACAGTGAGGCCATAGTGTTCACACAACTTTAAATTTCCTGAATATAATTTGGCTAATTTTAGCAAGTCATCTAAGAACACACATGTAAATAAGACAACTTTCTGGCATCACATTTGTCTTCTTTTGGTAGAGGCTTACCGGCTTCCCCACACCTTAGGTCCCTGCTCCAAACTAACACGTCCCAGGTCAGTCACATCACTCAACACAAACTGATAGTAACAGAGTGTTAGTAACTGTAATGTAAATACACAATTTCAAATGTATTACGTTACAGTACTCATGACTGAAAAAGTAATCCATCTAACATGTTAGTTAATGCCAGTAACTGAGTAATGCCCAACACTGTTTGCTGAGTTCCTTGAACTACAAACAGTACATAGTAGTGGTGAGATGCATGGTGTATTCAGAGAAACCAGACCTCAGGCCACATTTATTAGCCAATCACAAATGTGTTTTGGACAAAACTATAATCATAAAGAACTGGAAAGCCACTATAAATGCTAATTCATGGTCTTATCTTCCAGTTTTAGTCAGATTCCTTGCTAGTTTGTCTTCACTGCTATCATCGAAGGCATAATCAGAAATTTCAGCCTCTTCTAGCAAGAATGGCATGCCCATTCACTGCATACTTCTAAAGTTATCACCGTTCTTACAAGGATAACCATACCATATTGCCAATGCAACATTGAGCAATCGTAAGACAAAAAGTAAAAGCTGAGATGAGAAACAGCAAAGCACTGGGACTGCAAAATCCAGGATTAGTGTACGTCACTGTCAGACAATAAAAAATAAGTCCGTAATTTATTTCCAATCGGGACTCCAGGGGAAGAAGGTAGCAGACAAGTGAAAATCATAGTGGACGTGGAACTGATGCACAGGAGCTTTAAAAGTCAGGGAAATGTCACACAGTGTCTGGGGCTGCACAGGTATTGACACAGGCAATGCTCATAGAATATCTCATTACTTGTATTGATGTTTTGGTGTAAATGCACCCTTTATATTCAATATTAGCATGTATAACCTTTGCTGTATGGTATCTGAGGTTAATTATACTGAAACTGACTGGTGGTTGGTGTGATGACATTATACAAGATAATAAACATTGAATATCTGTTAAAGCTGGAGTGCAGGACTTTTGTCTCCCCCTTCTGGCAGTGAGAATAAAAGGGGGTACTCGGCTGTGATTACCTTACACAAAATTGTAAATTGTTTTGAGCGTCACACAACCCCCACGGAATAATTGGTTTCATTATCAGAATTTGATCCATTCAGTCCTATACATTTGGAAAGTCTAGAAAAGCTATATGATTAATGGCCAAACGGCCAGCGCAGGAATGTCACCCCCGACATGAGATTTAAAAACTCCAAATACTGTGAAATACAGAGAGATTTATCTGGTGGTGATAGGCTTAGTCAGCATTGTGTGAACTTGCTTGGCAAGGGTTTGAATGTATTGGACGTTCATTTATATATAAAAGTTCCACACTGCAGGTTTAACTTTAATGTTACAACACAAATGTAGAAAAATCTCATGTAAACCTATGAAAGAGATAAATTACAGAATGGGGATACACTGAGGCAGCCTCTTGCTGATGATGTATATTTACGTATTTACGTCTGGGATTGCATTTGTCTTCTTTTGGTAGAGACTAATTGGCCTTCCTACACCTCCTACAATTTTAAACTGTATTACCTTACAGTACTCATCATTACTGAAAATGTAATCCGTCTAACATGTTAAGTAATGCCAGTAGTAACTGAGTAATGCCCAACACTGTTTGCCGGGTTCCTGAACTACAAACAGTACACAGTAGTGGTGAGATGCATGGTGTATTCAGAGAAACCAGACCTCAGGCCACATTTATTAGCCAATCACAGATGGCCTGTTCACCATTTATATTAATGAAATTGTGTTTTCCCTACATAGCTGCCAAACCCATCTGTACACGGATTACTAATTTATACTGTATTGCTGATTCTGTTCAATTAGCCATCGAGAAACTGCAACTTCCCTGTCATGCACTGCAACATTCCTTCATTAATCTCAGACTGATAATTAATGCAAATAAAACTAAATTTGTGATTTTTTCAAGATCCAAAAACTCAGACTACAGTAATCTGCACATCTCTTCTATCAATTGCTCAAACATTGACAGGGAATACAAATACCTTGGCATCTGGCTTGACGCCAAATTCACATTCAATCACTATATCAAGAACCTTGTTGACAAATTCAAACAAAACATTGGCTGTCTGGCTCTTCAGGTACCTTGTGCCAGGACTGAACTTTAGTGCTTTTAGTGTTAGTGCAGCAAAAGCATGGAACCTCTTGTAATGTTACCTAAAACTGAATACTCTCATACGTCTTGGACATTTCAGGAATATAATTAGTAACCGTTCACTGTCTGTCTGTAACTGTTTTAACTGATTTTGTTGACTATGTATGTTTCCTTCGTTTTTTGTCTGTTTGTTTTTCTATTTGTAATCTTGGCATCACTGTAAATTCAATACTTTTCTGAGTATCTTAAATAAAGGTTGAAATGGAATTAAATGAAATGTGTACTGAAGAAAGCTATAATAATAAAAAATAAGGGATGTGTTAAAAAATGACACAAAAAAATGTTGTAACACATGTTGTGTTGATTTCAACATAAGATAATTTAATTTGGGCCAACATGTGCATAGTTTGTTAAATTTGAAAGGAGATTTATCCTAATGTAATTAATCTGATATTTCTCAGTCTCTCAATTGTGGGCATGGCATTACCAATTATGGGCCCTGACTGGTACTATAACCACACAAAACACTGTCAGAATTTAGACCAGGGCAGGCAATAAATTTAAAGTAAAAGATGGAAATGAAATAAATTTAATACACAACAATTAAAATACAGATAATGACAAATCCATGGAAAATGAAACAAATCCTGCACAGCAACATGACATACCAGCGCAGCGGGCGGTGGTCGCCCTTTCTTCGCACCACAGAGACAAAGGAGACAAAGACGGAGGCTGCATCGCCTGGTATGCTGTCAGACCTTTCAGTAGGTATTCATTACTAGTTTACCTTAATGTAATGAACATATGTCAGTGTTATGGAAGCATGTGAAATTTGGAGTTTAAATAAAATTATAGTTATATGAGGATTTTTGAATTAGGACATGGTTTAAGGTAATGCTAACTTTAACAGCTAGCTAGCTAACATGAATACAAAAGTCAATGCTATAATGCGCTGCTACCCTTAAAATTAGTATTAGTTCTTGGCCTTGGTGCCATAACGTACTTGATTAGAGTTAGGATGCTTTTTCTTGGCAGCATTTTTATTAATATATCAATTCAATGTAATCATATTCAGTTGAGTGTTTATTCAAAGTGTTGTTTTGTATTGCATTAGTTGTTGGCTGGATTTGAGCAAATTTCAAATTCAAATAATGTTTATGCAGGGTGAAATTCTGGTTGTATAATTATATGTGTAATTACTGTATCTAAGTTAGGTTATTATCGTTATGTGTAATTACTGTATGCAAGTTGGGTTACTTGCTGACGGTTAACTGGCTGGCTGTTGTTCCATATTTGACTCTAAAGGTCTTCAGCTAATTATTGCCTTGGCTAAACCCAGTAACTGACATTCCTGCAGCGCTTTAAGGTTACCTGAGAGCCACACCCTGGGGGCAGCCACAGTTCGCACTCATGTCAGATAATTTTGCCTTAAGTGTTACTGAAATCAAAATTCGGAATATGAAACTGGAGACTTCTCATCAAACTGTAAGTGTTAAGGTAAATTTGGCATGTGCTATATAAGCCATCAGCCAAATCATATCTCTAACAAAATCCATGGCTGCCTAACGGTACATCTAACTTCCGTTGTGATTTTGAGGTTTATTTCTGCCGTGCTTATTACAAAAATTAAACCACGTAAAATTCAATTTGGGACAGTATAGCAAAACAGTCGCTCATTTCGGTAAAGTCGGCATGAAATTTGGTTAACATTAACAATTAGGTTTGAAATCAATTCAACAGTGATTCATTAACACCACCCACCATTAGCTTGCTGACATTAAGTTGCTGCAGTTGCACTACTTTTACATGAATTGGGAATTAACAGTATTTTGGCTTCTATGAGCCATTTCCCAATTGTGTTTGAATTAAATGGTGAGACCTGCGTGGGTAAGGCTGTGGTTTTGATGGCAATCACAGTACGCAGAGAGGACTGACAAAGTAGGTGACTGTGTTGATGTCTGCTGAAAACACAGAGAAGAGAACAGAGAAAAGGGGGGAAATGGAAACTGAAATGCTGGGTCCTCTCAAAATAATCTCCCTCAGTGGCTAAAGTGCTGACCTGGTGTCTGAAAAGGGGAAAAGAAAAATCAAATAAACATTGATCACCTCATCCATTACATCAAGCCAGAGGAGAGGATCCCTGCCAAATTGAGTAAATTGTTGGATCTCTCTCCAGTGGCTGGTCAATCACAGCCAAATCCACCACGTGCACAAATCTTGACACAACACATACAGGCTCAACAGACATGCACCTCATTACACCCCATACTCTCAAAATCTTCCAAATGGCCATCCACACCCACCCAGTCCCTGGAGCCCTGTGACGATGCAGAAACCTGTGAGTAAACTGACACAAATTACACCTCAAATGATGCATCACAAATGACTGACATTGATAGTTTCACATTAATCAGAAATATATGGGCTGGAAGGAAAAAGAAGACTCTTCGGTTAAAGACTGGGCCATGTAAAATATATTCTGAGAATATTATGGATTTGGCCCCAGCGAAAGAGTTGGAGAGTGAGGTACTTCTTTGACTCGTTGACTCAGACTTAAAGTAGAAAAAAACATTGGAAACCAAGCATTCAGAGCAGTCTTAAGCCAGTGCTTTTTGCTCACAGGGATTACTTCTACATATGTTTACCTCATTATTTGACACTTTGGCCATGTTTATTATGAACATCTGACATTGTAACATTAAATATATGACTGAAAATAAGGAAAAGAATAATAGGGCCCCTTTAATGTATGCATTAGACGAAAGCATGTTTTGTGCAATTTTGATAATATTTAGGGAGCAACTCAGGGCACATCAGTGTTTAACTAGAGTAAGATGAACTTTTCCTCTTGAAGTGCCTGATGAACTGCTCTTGAATTGAAAAGGCTCTAACATGGATTGGTGAGAAGTTTGGCAAACAGTGGTTCTGTGTTCTTTATGTGCAGAGCACTGGTCTTAGTGTCCAGCAATTGGGAAATGGGCATACTCCACAATGAGCCAACTGCAGCAGCAGGACACAACATTATGCAATGTGTTTGTGTGCAAGGTACTGGTTATCTCTGTCAGTCTGGCACTGTAACATTATATTTATACTTATCACACACTCATTAAATTGCAGAACAAATCCTGCTGTGGAGAAATGTCCAGTTTCCTGTGCACTAGGAGGGGATAGCCAGTTTGAGCCTGGATATGGCAACATCTCTGCTAAAAGACTCAGGTATACTATACAAGGTAAACAAAAATACATAATGTCTGCGGACTTCATTACATGCATGTATTTCACTTGTACAGATGACCTATCCCAGCTGTGTTGGGCTCATTTAACTTCGGACCAACTTTAATTTAAAAGACTGGGAAGCACCTTGGATGGATTACATCAGTATCACTGGGTGAAGTCACATTTACACAGAAATTTTACTGAAAACAATTATTTTAACCTGCATGTTTTTACACTTTTGGAGGACACTGGAGCATCTGAAGGAAACTCACTGAATATAAGGAGAACATGCTGACACCAAAGATCCACAACTAGGATTTAAACTCAAAATCTGACACACATTGGCATACAGGTTTATGGAATAATATAGTATTGTCCAAAATTTCATTTATTTTCTCTCCCCTTTCAGATTGAGTGCACCACATGCAAACTGTGGTATCACATATCCTGTGTTGGACATTAAACACCAGTTAAACTGTAACACTGACAAACACGATCCATGCTGGAAACACAGAGAGTCCACTGGAGCTTTGACAGGCACCAGAAACACAATTATGGCCCTTTGTAAATGTTTCTGAGTGGTACCTGCATTGTAGCTTAGCTAGCAGCTCAGAGAGGCTCTCTAGTGTGTGTGTGTGTATGTGGGAGAGTGTCAGTATGCAGCCATAACCCTGCTGTATAACATGTTAAAGGTAAAGCCAGTGATTCTGGAGAAAGACTGTTGATATTTGAACTATACACCCAAATAAATACACCCCTCCCTTTGTGCTCCTTCAGAAGCTCTGCCCCCAAATTCATGGACGTGCATTGAGATCAACAACCAAAAGAGAAATATGGAATCCAAAGCGATGTGTCAGCTGTAGAGTCACTTCTGTTCCTCTCACACAGCATCTGTCCACAGAAGCAGCCTTCTGTCAGCTGCAGCTCCTGGGGAGCTGAAAGGACAGCAGCCGGCCAAACTGTCTTCACCAGGCTGACTGACAGTAGAAATTTCCATGGGAAGAAATCAACAGTTTAATTAATTGATATGGTTAATAAGTTCAAAACACATATACAGCGGAATATTTGTGTGCTGCCTGCTCAGATTAAGCTTCACTTAATATGGCAGAAACAGACTCAGAGCATAAAAAAGACGGGGTCTCCGTGAGACTGTCTCAGATTCAGTGTGTTGATACATTTAATAAAATGGAAGTCTATCTGTTCTGTGAGAAAACGCTTTCTATGCGAATTGTGCACGGCCTCTCACTCTCCAGTTCGCCAGCCCTCCCACCATTCAATGGGTGCTGGAGACAGGAGACTGTCCTCACACAGACAGCTGCTCTAATGACTTCTCCCCGTCCTTTGCACAAACATGAATGGCCCCTGCTGATTATCTTGGCATTATGTGGCTTGGTCCGAGCCACTTTGTTTATTTACTATTTACAGAGCCAGTGCAGTGTATGAACACCAGATTTTTTTTCAGCTCACACACGGAACGGACAGCTAGCGGACCGTGAGGAGATATTGACAAAAAGTTTATTGAACAATCTTTCTCCAGAATTACTGACTCTATCTTTAATGTTGCCATTGTTAGCCCTGAGTATCTTGTAAAGCTCTGAATATAGCACAGTTAGTTATTGACAGGCCCATGTGTTGTGTTTACTGCCACAGAAAAGCAATAATGACTGAGTAGTACGATGTCACCTCTCTGCCGTCTCTGATCAGACTTATTAATGCTACCAGCAGCTCTGTGTGAGGCACAAACAGAGGCTAGCAGTTTTCTGATATTTATACTTGGCAGCAGCCTAATGAAAAATACCTCGGAGTCTTGCCTATTATGTCATGAAGCAGACAGAAATAAGCTAATTTTGAGCAGAAAAGTAGTTTTTACACACAATATTTGTTTTGTTGGAAAAATCACCTCTATTAAGATCATATACCTACATAGTTGTGTGTGTGGTGTAAAAAAACAACAATTTGGTGTATAATTAGGCCTACTTTTTAAAGGCTTATTGCTGCTACATGCCAACATATTGCATTTCTTTTTTATGCAGAAGTTATAGGCAAGTTATAGTCAGAGTGCTATTAAAAAACTTATGCAGCAACATTGTGGATATAGGTTTGCATGTCTGTAGGCTATGTGTTGACCATACAAATTACCTTGCTAATTTAGGTTTGTATTCCTTTTTTTCAGCACACCTATGACAACCTGGAATCTATTGAAGTCCTTGTAACCAGTTTTAAAGATGAGAAAGAGACTTGTAATTTAAAATTCTCTATGTTAACAGTGCCAAGGATCTCATAGATCAAAGCTTAGCCCAGCAAATGGTCTGTGTGCTTGATAGATTATTCGAGTAACGTGGATTTCTTGGAATATATTGATGCTGACACGAGCGTAGACGTGAAGGACTTTGATAGATTCCATATCTACTATTCAGCCAGAGGGCCCTAGGTGGAAACCTGTCTTGGGGAGACTAATCAAAATCAGGTACACTCTGCGTTACTCCACTTTCCAAAGACAAAAAATGTTTTAACACTTTTTAACTATTAATCAGAATCTGATTTATTCACCAAGTAAAAGGAGATGAATTTCATTAATTATTCATAATTTCATTCAGTTATTGAATCGTAATCATGGTGATTAAGCAACCCACACACGTACGCTGTAGATTCATACAGTTAATACCTTATACTGTATGCAAGATGCAGAGTCAGCCACTCCTGTTGTAACAGTTAGCTAATGATTGTCAAAACCATATCAAACTGTAGAGGTAGTGAATTAAGCATCATGATATTCTTGTAGAAATTTTAAACTACATTGAGATGAGCTTTTCTGGTCATATCAAGCAGCTGAGTAAGTTGCCAATGAAAGACCAGTGTGTACTAAAGATAGGCATTAGGCTTCTTGAGTAAATGCATGCCTCTACTCTAAGCTCTGTGGAAAGTGGCTGTCGTGACCTTGAAAATTACTGCAATAAGATGAAGTGTCTATTGTTCCCTCTACATGCCCTGCCACTAACACGCAAGAACACAGTCAGCCCCCACAGTCACTACTTCAGAGGAAAGCCCCACAAATTCTCAAGGAGTATGAGACTGCAGGTATATGTCAATGCCAAAGGAAACTCCTTGTGAAGGCTTGCATAGGAGATTTGGTGGAGAGGTGGGTTTGAAAGTATTGCACCATACCACACTTTGTCAAAACTTTAGCATGAATATTTCACTTGACAAAATGTTCAAGTGCACTGAAGCAACAAAAAGGGTACCTGTGTCAATGTATGAGGAAGTGGTGGTGTTTTTGTCCTATTTTCCATTTAACCTCTTAGTGCAGAGAAGCTGGCTGTAGTGTCCCAGTGGCAGGACAAGGGGAAAGATTTGTAAGTAAAACTAGTATTTTAATAATGTAAATTCCATGCTCCTTTTTAATCTAATTTCATATACAACTCTGCTGCCAAGCTTCTAACAAGCCAAACGATGCAATCACATTACTGTGATTTTAGCATCATTACACTGGTTCCCAGTTTGTTTAGAATTGATTGTAAAATAATTTTAATTACTATAAGATATTACACTGTTTGGCTCCAGACTACATTGCTGAATTAACTGTCCTTCAGGAGGTCATCAGAGCAGTGCACTACCCTTGGTGAATGTTTAATAAGTGAAGAGAATTGTATATCTTGTATTTTTTTGGGTCTTATTACTCTACAGCATATAAAATGTATTGTTGTTCCATAGCCTAAAACCACAGCCTTTATTCTATTTTGATTAAAATTGCTTAGCAAATGTCTAATCTGGTTGCCTGAGACCTACATACCACTAAGGAGAACTGGAAAGTGTTGCTCACTGACATCTCCTTTCTTCCTCAGGAGCATTACTATGATCCAGTCTCTCACTGTGGATTCTTAGACTAAACTGTGCAACCTTAGACAGAATCTTGAGCAAGAGCAGAGAAGTTATAGGAAGCAAAAAGTGACCAATGACTGCAGTGGAGCTGAGAGGCCTGATATCACGGAGGATTGGCGTGCCAGCAGCACAAATGAGTGGGGTCACCCTGATCAAAAGATTGCAGCCCTCAGCTGAGAACATTTCAGCTATCGAGTCAGGCATGGAGAAAACATAGACCCCTTGCAGAGCCTGGATTACCAAGTACTCCCCCACTGTTGCTGAAAAATTCAATGAGTACCCATGGTTTTTGGACATTCCATGTCTGGTAAGTTGCTTGGTTCCCTGGTAGTGGCTTATTTAGATTGCATTCACACGAAATCCAGGGGTGTGAGTTAGGGATGCATGATGATATTGGCATCAGCCCAAAATGAACATTTCTGCCATATGACAGGCTGATAAGATGATTCTTTAATTATGCACATGCAATCTGTAGGAAACTATGCGTTCAGCAACCCTGTTTAAAGGAGCAGGCAGCTGTTTTCAGCAAACAAGCTTTATAAACCCACTGTACATAAGATGCAGCAAACAGCAGACAAAGTTAGGAACTAGCTGCTGGAAAGTGTGCCATCTAGTAGCTAAAGAGCCAGATATACTTCTCAGGAGTTGGTGGAAACCAAACCAGAGCTAAAAGGAGAGGGGATATTGGACTTGCATTCAAACACCACTCCAAATAAATGCTAATGTTGCTCTGTGTCTGATGTGGAAGTGGGTAGCTGCAACATGTTAGCCTTTTTTTCCTGGTGAAAAAAAATTTGGTAAAATTAATGCTGCGCCATTTCATTTATAAGGAGGAGCTGATGACTTTTGAAAAGCTGAATGACCAGATTTCAAGTTTTCAGGACGGATATGGAAATGTGAAAAACAAGCCAAGTACTTAAGGTCCAGCGAGAGTGAAGTAAAAGAGACAGTGTCTCAAATGTGGTGCCTTTAACTGGTCTTTCCCTTTCTATTAGGAGATCTTGTAGACAGAAAAAGTCAACACTGGCGTTTATTGATTTTACAGAGGGAAAACCCAGCATCATATTTGCACCAGTTGTTACAAGTGGGCTTGCTGTATTCCTGAAAGAGCTGATAACAGAGCACCATACTCTTTTCAGACTGCTGTATGACACAAATCTCATTCTGAAAACTTCATTTTATGATACATTATCCGAGGGTGATGATTTTGTTTGGACCTCTGTATAGACTCTGGTGCATGTGATTTGAAGCCAAGCACAATTTAAAAAAATTTAAAAGACTAGCACATGCAGTTTGTAACTTCAAAAATGTGTTAAACACATTGGCTTTTAAACACCAGGTTCAACAGATGTAATACTATACACATTGTGATAATCTGTCTAAGAAAATAGATGTCACCAATGCCTATCTTGTTAGTGTGGGGTCATTGAAAAAAGCAGATGTCTTGTTGGAACAACTTGATGTTTACTCTTGAAATTGACCTTTCTTTGACTAGTACTATCTTTGTGGTGTCTCACAGTGTTGATGTGTATGGCCAGAGTTAGAACTGGTTCTGTAGTGCCACTGAGAACAGACCATAGAGAAGAGCCTTTGTTTGGTGAAGTCATTCATATCTTGCAACAGGCAGATAATGAGTCAATTCTCATGTTTGTGAGGATCCTAGTAAAGTATTTTGATCATTTTTATACCTTTGCAGTGCAAAGAACAAAATAATATCAACTGATTACAATGACTGAAACATAAGATTTTTGGCCTTTAGATAATATGACAAGCTTTGATACTAGTGAGCTGTATTTGAACCCAAGGTGCAAAATTGCATAGCTTAGATTTTAATTTCATTATACACAGTAAATATGTTTGCCCTTTGGATGCAACTACACGATGACAATTGTTTCCAATTAGATGTTTTATGTTTTTCATTACTGTGTTCTGTCTGGACATGATTATTTCAGAATAGATATTTTAAATTGAATTACATTGTTTTTGGGGTTGTGGACATCTTAATCAGTTAATCAAACAGTTAGAAAGTTAGCTAGATAACTGGGAAAAAGATACAGCTATTTTGTAATATTGATGTGAGTCCCTAAAACAAAAATAGTCTTGACACATGAATTTAGTGATTCAAATTGATAACTGGTTTAAATGTAATTTAAGACACTTAGAAGATACTAAAGATTTTACATAACTTGGCTAATTTATAATAATTTGCCAATCCGCCAATGTGATTTAGATTTGTTTGAAAGTGTAAGTCTAAAATGTAATCTGTCATAAATTTACATTAACAAATGTACATGTTTCTCTCTTGTTTCCACAAATGGAAATAATTTACACATAACGTGTTTTTAATCATAAAGTTGTAGTTGCATATTAATCTATCAAAACATGTTTTAACATATCTTTGTGTCCAATTAACACATCTTTGTGTTGACCTATTTGATACAATAGATGTGTTAAACAGACACAGGAACAGACACATTAGTTGTGTCAAATCTGACACAGCAGCACGTGTGTTACAATTTAACACATTATGTGTTGAGCACATCTCACATTTCTAAGTGTGTAGCGGTTCCCTCCAACTGCCTAAATGGAGACCAGTGTGCCATTTGATATGACTGTGTTGCCCCTGTGGTGAAGCTGATCATAGATGATGAAAGGAATCAGGCTTCAGACATCCAGTCCTATTCTGTAGACTCCTGTGGGGCTTGAAAACCTATAGACAGTTGGGGGTGAAACCAGAGAACACAGTCAGAGGATGGTGAAAGTTTACAGGCCATCTGATCCTTTTTGAGTCACCGTCACTGTTCAGATAATCTCCTCATAGTGAGAACAGACCTGCGGCTATGTCCTGGCCAGGTTTAAGGTAGATGGAGGTCAGGTGGAAGATTGTTTGTGGCTGCAGAGATGGTTGAGTGTAATGAATGACTTCCAGCACCGGAGCCCACACACTGATATCCCTTACCTCTGTACAACCCAGGTGGGTGCACTGCACACACAGACCAATTCTGACAGTCAGACAGCCAGTATGATAATCGTTCAGGTAAATAAATACTGTTGACGCATTGTTTTAAAAGCAGTGCTTTTTTCTTAATTGTGGTGTTTTTCTGGTGTCATTCTAAAAAAAAAAAAACCAACAAAAAGAAAACCAAAAACCAAAAACAAAAAACCCCATCTCCATTGTAAATTATGCTTTAACAGGACAAAGAGCCTGCAGCCATGTTAGTGGCTCTGTGAGGCTGTACTTAGGCTAAGTAGTGCTTTGAGCTGAATGCTAAAAGTGGATGCTCATGCTCACAATGACAGCATTAAGACGCTCAGATATAATGTTCAGTCATGTTAACCATCTTACTTGAGTTTACTAACATTTGCTGATTTACACTAAACAAAATACAACATGTTTTGCAATTGGTCATAAACCAAATGGACAAATTAAGAGTTTTGTCTTATGTTGAAGCTTGAAAAGTTAAGGCATCACCAAAAGTAATTACAATTCATTATTAATGCTTAGTCGATTTCTTGCCAAGACTTAAATGAGAAGATTTTAATACCAATCTAGTGCCCATCCGTTAAGGCTACAGCCAGGTTAGCTTAAGGTAGCGTAAAGATTGGAAACAGGGAAATACTGTAGCTAACCTGGCTCTGCCCAAAGTTAACAATACTGCTTGTAAAAACCATAACTTCTTGTTTTCACACTTTTTGTACAGATTAGGCTGATGAAACGTGTTAATCAGTGAGCTTTAAAGCAGCAAGACTAGCTAACTGTTAAGCTAGGTTAGGCTAACTGTTTGCTGGCTGCACTTTAATATTAACAGGCAGATATAAGAGTAATGCTGCCTTCAAACTGAACTTGTGAGCTTGTGGTTCTGACATGGGAAGTTGTGTACACGATATGCTTGGTGTTCGAGTGGTTAAGTTGTGAGAACACCGCTGCTAGGCAACAGGGACGACAAAAGACGCCTCATTGTTCTCTTGTCATTCTTCGCTTCTTTCCAAGAAATGTTGACTTAGGTTGTATTTCAACGCCATGCAGAGGAACAAGAAATAAGATGACAAATATTTATAAATTAACCATCGCTCAATGTAGCTAGAAAGTCTGGGTGTATTATAAAATTACTAAGAAAAACTGTACAACTAAAATTACAATATATTAACTTACAATCCACCAAAAAATGAATTTCCATGGCCATTTCTGAAAACGTCAACAACACATCACAACTCGTGAACTCAGAGCTTTCAGAAAATGTTCACTTCCGAAATTGTGAATACCACAAGAGGGGGTTGTTCATATGGACTCTTCTTGCGAACACGCTAAACACGACCCCATTTGAAGGCACCATAAATAAGTGAAAAGATGTATTTTCCAAAATGTTGAGCTACTCGTTCTCTCCTAGAACTGTGAGTCAATTAGCTTATCTTAGCATGAGTGGAATCAGGGGAACCCGACCAGCCTGGCTTACTTCAGAGCTCAAAAATATGGCTGTCCGAAATCACTCCCTCATTCACTTATATGGCTGTCCGAAATCACTCCCTCATTCACTCCTTCGTTAATACTCAATAGGGAGCAGTCAATCGAGATTTCAGACACTCATATCATCACTGTCAGCTGTGGAGTCCAACGATGGCGATTTTTATCTATATCTATAAAATGTGGCATCGCATTGTGGGATTTGTATTACAAAGTAGTGAACATATAGACACTACTTTTAATGGATACATTTACACACTCAGAATTGTTACACTAAATATAAAATGGTGGAGGCTAAATATAGTGCACTATATAGTAAGCAGGGACCCTAACCCTAATCCTCACTAACATGTTATATCTTGTTTGTTTAATCTGTACAGAAGAATTTTACAGGGCATTATGAGCTGGAATATTTTTTTGGGCAGATGCAGGGACTCTAAACAAAATGTAAAAAATAGAGCAATGTTTCAAAATATAAAGAATTCTTTTTGATGATTTCCTCAGTTATTGCTTAAAAAGAGATTAAAAAGACAAACCATTTACGAATTTCCTGCATGGTTCCCTCGTAATCAAACTTCAAAGAGACAAATTAATTAGGTGCTGCTGTGGTGATGAATGAGTACATCTTGTTGGGTTTGACGCCAGTCATACCTACTTTGCAGCATGAGTGAATTTGTCTGTTATCATATCCCGCAGGAAGATTGAGTCTGTGCCATCTGTGTCATTAAAAGTCTGGAAGATTATTGAAATGCACTGCTTTACTTCTCACTAGAAAACACAAGCAACTTAATC
This sequence comes from Thunnus albacares, assembly GCF_914725855.1. Classification (NCBI taxonomy): domain Eukaryota; kingdom Metazoa; phylum Chordata; class Actinopteri; order Scombriformes; family Scombridae; genus Thunnus; species Thunnus albacares. Next base: position 7,073,568 of record NC_058119.1, read on the forward strand.
CACATGTGTGTGCTGTATTTGTGCCTTGTGTTTCCCGATATAAATACTGGTCAGATTACTGAAATGCAAGTATCGCCCAGTCTTTATGATTATTTATAGTGCAGTGCCCATTCAAAACATGCCTGTTCAAAACATGAACCATGCGTATCAACTGACAAACATATCAATTGAAACAATAAGGATTTAATAAATTAAATGGTTTTAATCCAGTCAGAAACTTCACCAGTGAGACTAAACAGTTCATTAATAATAAACGTGTCACCAAAATTCGTCCAAATTGCACCAAAAGAGCATCAGCAGCGTGCCCAGAAGCCCTGCCCCGCTGCTGATAGCTTGTTTATTCAGAGTTTAAATTTAGTAATATTTATTGTGTCACGTGTCCAAATTGCACCAAATTTGACACTGCACTCCTTTTTTCCCCCAGCAATGCACCCGCCAAGTGTGGAGTCAGTCTGATGAACGGTTCAAGAGATACTCAAAGGACACACAGACATACACACACACAGACAGTAATTCTTTGCTTTAGTAGATAGATTGTGGGTGGGAATCTTATGTTTCCTCAAACTGATCTGTTTGTCTCTTTGTCTGGGTACTGAACTGAGAAAATAATATTCCCTGTCCGACTCCATATCTCCAGCTATTATTATTATTATTCAGCAATGGGCTTTGTTTTATAGTGAGCTGGAAAGATATGAGGAACAAACAGGGAACAAGGTTTTTTCAAGAAGTTTATTTGGGCCCTTTCTAGTAACACTTTGGCAACTGAGTGACTGCTATTCTGCTCTGCAGTGATTGCGAGTTGATGACGCTCAGCGGAAGTAGATCAGGGTGCCATACAGCATGAGGGAAACGGCAGCCAAGCTCCTCATGTATAGTCCCAGCGTGCATCTGACAGCGTTTCCTTTCCAGGAAAGGCTGTCAGGACACTGGGGAGGACTCCAAGATTGGCTTAATAAAATGTACATATAATATTAGCTCAGTGTTCTTTTTTGGGAAATAGGGATGATTCACAACTGGAAGCTCTGTATTAATCCATATCCATATCAACCCACAAAGCCACTCACTAAAAAGGACCAATTCCAAAATGTGTCATTTTTATACAATCACCTCATTTCTTGATGCTCAATGTTAATTGAATTTTAATGGTGTCCTTTTAAATGTGTCCTGTTACAATGTCCAAACAGTGGACATGTAAAAGTACTTAATACTAGTCTGTGTGTTGTTGACACGTTATAGACCAGTGATGTGAACCCAGTGATGTGGTGAAAATCTCAATCAAGTGCGCCCTGCGCAGTGCGTCAGATGTACATAAACGTACATAAATATACATAAACATACATGAATATACATAAACGTACATAAATGTACATAAATGTATGCATGCAGTGAAGAAAGAAGGCAAGAGGAAAGAAAAGAAAAGAAAAGAAAGAAAAAAAGAAGCAGCATATATACAGGCTCTGAAGCACCCATGGCTCCTGAGCATCCCATACCAGCACGACAGACTGGGCCAGGTCTATGCACTGGCTGGGCCCCCAGGTGTTATGCACTGCGAGCTGGACCGCCACACTTTTGCATTTTGTAGTAAAGGAAACTGGATTTTTCCGTGTTTGACCAACTATATAAAAATCCATAATAAGGAAACAATGCAAAAGTCCCATTTTTCATTTTCTGATTTTTATTTCAGAATAGGATATTGATTGAAACAAAGGTACACGGATTGTGTGAGTGTGGAGCTTTGAATTTGTCTGGAAGTGGCAAGGGAAAACGGAGGCAGGTATAAGACGATCAGCTCATCTCATCTTTAATGCATTACCCCTCGTCTTTGTGGGAGCAGGGCTGAGTCAGAGCCTCGTTTGAAGTCTTCTAACATCATTAGGAATCGGTTTGCTGATGGGGACTGTGGTCTTGTCTTGTGCTTGTCTGTGAGGAGTGAGACACTAAGGAGGAAGGAGGTTTGGATGTTTTTTGATGTTTGCGTCAAGGGACTGCGTGTTCCTTGCCAGCAGAACAGTCCACTGTGGCTGCTAATCCATCTTTTCCTAACTCATTCACACAAACACACACGTATGACGTTTGATGTCACCAAGCAGGGCCACTTTCATGAAAATCCACAGATAAAAATCTACCCTTTTCAAATCAAAGAGTTTTATTCACTGTGACTCTTCTCACCTTAATTCCCCTCTGATCGTCCATCTGTCCACTTTTTTATTTTTTTTACCTGCCCTTCACTTAGTGATTTTTCCAGGTGGAGGCTCTTTCATCCGTGTGATTACAGCTATTGAAAGCCCGCTGCTGGCTGTCTGACATTTCAAACAAGTGACAGTCAATTTCTTGCAACTAGCAATCAGACACAAGAGCCCTGCCATGGCCAGGAAACAGAGATGATTGAATTTTAGTAATTGCACAGACCCCAGAAGAGTTTTACTCCCTCAAAAACATCAGCACATCATAAAAACACACCTCAATTTAGCTACTATTTCAATTATTGATAATTTTGAGAAATTAGGTTACTACAGCAGTGAAAGTTTACAGAATAAAAATAGTACAAAAGTATGCAAACATAAAAATCACAAAGCACGGATTTATAATCTACATCTATCTATCTATCTATCTATCTATCTATCTATCTATCTATCTATCTATCTATCTATCTATCTATCTATCGATATTAAGGGGGAGGGTGTAGTTTAAAATTCTGGAGAGAGCAGGAGAGGGTATATTCTCTCTCATTCATCCCTTAGGAAATTTACTGTTGAGAAAAATAAAGATCAAATAGTTACATCGAAAAAGATGCCTTTCATGTGTGTCACAGGTCATGAAGGTGCATTTGGGCAGAAGAGATAAAGAAAATATTAATACACCAATAACACTAGGGAGGTTCTTGCTTTTTGCAAAAATCAAAAATAAGATTCTCCCCCCTTCCTCACCTCTATAATTTTCATATGGTCCCTTAATTAGGTGGTACATATTCGTGAATTAGGGTGATTTTGTCTTGCATAAATGGTACAGTCTGTTGCGGTAAGGGCATACTCTCTAACAGCAGGTGTTTGCATCTTGCTGTGACAACAGGGCTGGAGTGTGAGGTGTAGAATTTACATCCTGCTTACTGTCAAAGTCATGGCTCACTGAGAAGGAAAAGCTTTAGAGGGATAATGTATTCTCTTTATGTACAGGCAAAGAATAGCTGTTTGTGCAGGAAATTGCTTGTCCATGCAGTGCAGTTGTATCTTAAAGATAAATGTTGAGGGTGATAACAGTGATCATGGAGCAGTGAATGTTTTCTTCAACCTTGGGAACCCATTTGTTTTTAAGTACACACATCCTACAGTACATTACACTGGTGTTGCTTTGCTTTAACAGAAATTCATACATTTTCTTAAAAATCAACATTTAAGAAGAAAATCATTTAAAAAGGACTAAAATTTGTCTTTGTGTATTAACAAAAGGACGTTGAGAATAATCCCCCCCAAGTTCTTTCCATCTTTTATCCTACTTAGAGATTCATCTCATGGTGCTCTGACTGTACATCATTTCAAACTGAGCTTTGGTTTCTGCAATAGGGATTACTTACTTCAGCATAATTGCCATGGCAAATGTCACAGAGCTTGAGTGCTATTCAGAATCAATTTCAACGTTTGAGAAAATAATCTGCGGACCACAATCTGTCATGTTCTGTCAGCAGGCTTCAAGCTACCCGAAGAGATACAAGTAACACTTTAATGATCCTCTCTGCTGCTGACATTCTATCATCCATCCACCCATCCATCCATCCATTGATTCATTCAGATGTTATTTGCTACACATTAAGGAAACGTCCCTTTCCTGAGCTTAGATGCTAACTTTCCTCAGGTTGTCTCCCTCTGCAGCGATCAGAGCTTTGTCTTGTAAAGTTGTGTGGAAGCCTGTTTATTTAAAATAAACAAAATTCGAAACACACGGCACATGTGGACGTGTGATATTAGGGGGCTTACTGTTGACTTTGACGGTATGTTAATGATACATTGATTAAAAAACATCACAGACATCACCTGCCTGTAGGCAAGTCATTCTTTATTAATGCCTTTCATCCAGTTCAAAGTCCTTCATTTCTTATGTATGGAATTGTTGCAGAAAGCTATAAAAGGAGGATTTTTTATTATAAAGGATTCGCTGTTAATATAACATCATACCATTGTATACTTTTCATCTGTATGAGAAAGTTACCTATTTTGATAAAAATAGTTGTCACATCAGGCAGGTTCAGTATAGCTAATATTATAATTCATGATACCTTATTCTGTACATACAGACTTCATAGAGAGGGCTGCCTTTACTTCTACACTTTCCTCTCTGTAGGCAACCATGTCTCCTAGAATGATGTTTATATACTACTAATTTGCAACAGAAAATATGTTTTGAAAGAAACATAACGCTGCCTGAATGACATTTTTAATAAATATATTGGGGAAATGTTTTCAATGATCATATTGCAAAGCAAAAATGTTTATACTGAACACTTCAAATTGCTGACTGACAACGTATTACATATGTCTTCCTGACAACATCCATTGTTCTTGTGATACAATGTCTGTTCATAGCAACTAAAGCATGATATTGTTACTTTATAGTTATGTTTAAGCACCGACAGCAATTGGCTGAGGAAACTGTTTGATATTATGGGAAATGAAAGTATCGATCTGACTCACTACAAGAACGCAAATAAAAAAATTTCCCAAAATGTTGAACTATGCCTTTAAGGTAAAGATTGTGGTTTTGGTCAAATATACAGAGATGGGATGTGTTTACTTTATTAACTTTTAACAACCACTGTGTGGCAACAAAACTACAACTGTCACATGTGCTAAAACCGATCACTGAGCCGCTGACTGCCAGGCAATATTCAGAACAAATAAAGATTCAGTCAGATCCCTTTTGAAGTGGAGACTCTTTATTCTGCCTTTGAATAATAATCAGTCATATAAGTTCACTGACACTGTGGAAGCAGACGAGCTGGAGGGGTGGTCATGTGCAGGCACCTCCAATGAGCTTGTTAAAGCATCACAACTGTCTCTCAAGTCTTCATATTGGCTCTGACCTTTTGATCTTCATCTTGGAGACCATTAATGTCTAACCTTTGAAAGCTGCCCATTATATTGTGTTCTTTTGAGCGGTACTCTTGGCATGTTATTAGAAACGCTCTTCAGAATTACGTTGAGGTGCAGGAACTCTTATCTATAGAAGTAACACTGGACACTTAGTCTTGACTGAAATAATGAGGTTTTAGCTCCTGAGTGAGAGGTGTTCACCCTTTTTAAAACTCTGACAGTTTGGAAAAATACACCTCTCGGATATGATGTATAAAATTTTGCTTTTGATGGAGCTGGGCTAACAGTTTCTGGTCATTGAGAAAAGCTAGGTTAAACATCCTACATGAATCTCTGTACTGGATGACCAGAGATTACATTTATAAAGATCTTCCCGCTGACTCTGGTTAAAATGCCAAACAAGCATTCCTCTGAAATTTTAGACTGTTCCTTTAAATGGGAAACTGGATAACTTTTGCTATAGCCACAAGAGCTACAAGAGCTACCATGCTACTGGTCATACCAGACCAAGTAAGGCTGTAGCAGCAATACCCTGAAGCGTTTTTAATTAAGATAGGATGTGTTTTATTGCTTATACTTTGCTTCAACTTAATGTGTAAAAGGACGACTGCGTCAGTCACATAGTCTCGCTTTAAAATGCCTTGAACACAATTATTATTTGTTTGTGTGCTAACCTTTGTTGACCATTGCTGTATGATGACACTTAGAAATTCTGTTTTGTCATGACAATCATCATTATAAATCCGTCATATGCTCCTCAGTGTTTGAGTTTCTTGTCTCCCAAGCTGCTTTTGGAGTAAAAAGTCAAACAGCTACCCTTTTTATCTTTAAAAAACTTTTCACTTAAAGCTGCATTTGCTGCTCAGTGTTTGCCAGACTTTACCTTCACCTCTATATTTATGATCTTTTTTACACACTACCTATTACAGATGATATAGACGGATTTTTGTTTTGCTCACGTTCCTGCAAACTGTGTCAATTGCATCGCATACAGGGAAGTTATTATTTAAGGTGACACAAAAATGTCATATTGATGCTTTCATCCATTTTAGATTACACACTATGTCAGTGTACCTGTTTCTGTTGTATAGGCCAAATCTATGAGCCATTCCAAGGAGATAGGATTATTAAATACCACAAGGGTCATTTGTAGTCACCACGCTAAGGGCAATTTGTTGTGAAACTAATTATCATGAATTACTTTTGCAAAAGCTGTATTTGGCCTCCCAGATGTGATCACATCATTGCCATTCTAATCATGTCTGATGAGCATGTGTGGGAGAACAAATGCATCTCTGTCTGATGAGCAGGTATGTGTCTGTGCGTAGGATGCAGAATATTGGCATATACTATATTTCCGATGTGAAATTATGCATATTTATAGTGTGATGTCCCACCTACATCAATACAGCAATACCATCATTTAACTTGTCATAACAATCTCATGCAGTTTGTCACAACCGGGGAAAACTGATTTACTGTGATCAGAAATTGGGAGCATCATTCCACTCTGGCTTGTGCACAAATGATTTTAGCTTTAATTGAAGCCACCAGCAGTTCTGATTGACTCCCACATCGGTTGCAAACATGGTGGAGGCAGACAGCCGCCAGCATCTGCTAATTATTTTAAGTAAATAGCAACTGACACAGAAAATGTGATTCAGTGTTGTGCTCCGTTCACATTCTCAATGACGTATTGTGGCAGAGGTCATTTAACATGTTGTGGCCATTAATGTCATTGCAGCAGTAGGGTAGGTGTGATGGCTAATGCCAAGGACAAAATAACTCACAGAGACATCATTAACCTTAGAAATTTCATTAGATGTAATGAGGTGAATCAGACACTTAAGGTTTACGTTTTTCTTACGATCAATGTGAGAAATCTGGTGCTGGGTTTTATTCTCCTATTCCAATTAAGGAAGGAGTGTGATGTCATTTCATGGCATCCTTGCAGCTTTTTAGCTGCTGGTACAAAGTCCCGATTTGCTGAGCACACAACTGCTTCACACCAAAGAGTCACTATCAGCCACCATGGACCATGTGAAGCAGCACAATCTGTTCCCCAGGAAGGTTTACAGGGAAATGCCATCAACGGTGAAGTGGAACCAGTGAGGCGTTGAGTCCAGCTGCCATGCAGCACCTCTGCTTGGAAATAGATCAGAGAAGCCACACAGTCAGGAGATTACAGATGTCTGGAATTAGGAGGGATATTTAAAAAGTGAAAATAAATGATGTGGTTTGGTGGGCAGAATCTGAGACATTAAATTCTTCTCTCTTAAAAACCTGAGTGCATGGCTAATGCACAGTGCACACAATATGGGTTGAAATTAGAATTAAAGCTGCTCTGACTCTGAGTTACCAACCTGTATTTTCTCTGCAGCAGAGAGGGTTGAGAGAGAGAGTAGTGATCTACTAGGTGGATTATTAAATGTAATAATATGGCAGAAAAATACTGGATGAACTCAATATCTGATCAAATTTGATCAAATATTGCACACAGCTTTCTTTTGATGAAGTAATGATTTGATACTGTATATAGACTGGTAATGGAAACACATTTGTAAAGTGAACAATAATGTCAGTAGCTTCCATAGTAGCTTTCTGGGAATTCTGCAACCCAGAAAACAGACTGCAATTTCTTTTGTATACAATGACCTTTCAAAAAAAAAAAAAAGACTCAACTTTTTAGATTTAACTGCTGATATAATTTCACACAAATCTAGCTCGCCTCCAACCATGGGGAACAATATTATTATGTGGACTGAAAGTATTAGGTATCAGATCTGCACATTTGATGCTGACTTGCACTTTCCTTTTCTAATCCAGAGATGTCTGACCGTGCTTTGCATAAATGTAGTTTTAGCAGAGGAAGGGGTGCTTACCTCATACACACACTTCCAACCAGTCTATGAGCAGTTAGAAGCAGCTTACTAAGGAGGAAAGTTTGTTAAGACTGATGAATGTAGTCATTACATAATGTGTTATCTTATTGTGTGTATTTCTTGTTTTCTTTTTCTTCACCTAGCAGTAAATATGGACAATGTGGTGGAGACAGATGTCCCCAACATTCAGTTATGCTAGTAACTGTGCAACATGTTAGTAATTGTGCAAAGATAACATTTATGTCAATAAGAGACAGTTCCCAAGGGAATTTGGAAGGGGATGATCAATAATGTCACATTTTGATTTCCTGTGTGCAATGATTTAAGGCCACTAGGCCATGTGTATTGTGAGAAATGTGGAAAATGCCAGGTACAATTGATACATGTAAGAGAAGTTTGAGACACCATTTTTTTCTGAGATGAGTCATGTCTGGATTATTACTAAAGTATATAGTAGTACATTGAACTCTACCAGCTTCCAGTGTATTTCTTTGAGTCTTTCTCTTATAAGTTTTGAGTTAAACACTAAGTTGTGGGTTACCTGTAGATTTATTGGCCCATTTGAACATTTTCCCACAACAGCAACATTACCTTAACATTAGCTGTTGAGATGTTTGTGCCATTTCTGTGGTTGCTCTGAGTTTAATGTACAGGGATTTGTATTTCAATATTTACTTCACCCCAGAAATTGAACACACATCTAATTCACCCTCTATTTCTTGCAACTTTTAATTATGTTCACATAAAGGAACTGTTAAATATTTGGGGCATTATGCTTATGTGCTTTCTTGCAGAGTTAGATGAAAAGATATGACTGTTGTGTCTGTACGCTAAATATCTAGAGCCAGGAGATGTTAGCTTAGCCTAAAGACTGGAAAACAGGAAGAAACTGCTAGCTTGGCTCTGTCAACAACTAAAAAGAAAATCTGCCTTCTGGCACTTCTAAAACTCACAATATGTCACTTTGGTTTGATACATACAAATACGTAAGTGTAAAAATGACAAGTTGTTGTTTTACAAGCCAGGCTTGCTTCCAGTCTTTCAGCTAAGCTTACTGTCTCCCGGCAGTAGCCTCACTGTACAAACATGAGAGTGATATCAATCTTCTCATCTAACTCTTGCTAAGAAAGCAAAAAAAATGTATTTCCCAAAATGTCAAACTATTTCTTTAAAATTTGGTTGACTGTCAACTGGAAAAGATGTTCACGTCAATTTAAACAGTGATTCATTGTGAAAAATGACATAGGCTGTGTCTAAAATCACTCCCTCATTCAGTCATTCACTTCTCCCTATACAATATAGCCTACACTTGCATATTTTTAGGGCACTGTGTAGTGCATACAGTACATTTCTCATTCAAAATTCTGACACAAAAAAAAAAGAAAGATGGACAGTAAATGTATTGCTCTACCCAGTATAGTAAATAGGGAGTGATTTCGTACAAAGAAACCACTCCAATACAATAGAGTACAGCCTCTGAGCTAAAAAGCATTGTGTCATAATATTTCTACAAAATTACATCACATATGCATGAGCATGTGGTTGTGTTTCCATTACTGCATGAGTATCTTAAACTGCATGTCCATGTCAGATACAGGGAACAAAAGCACAAAACATGAAAATGAGGTGTTTAGATAATACCATCTCTGACTTTCAGTATGTTCAATGTGACTGAGTCGATGTGTGGAGTACACAGCAGCATCTATGAGGCATTAACAGCAGTACAATAATTTCATGTATGATAGATAGTGTGTGTTGCATGATGAAAAATCCTTTGGAAATCTCTTACCTTTGTTTTACAGATAATCAATAAGTGTGTCTTTTTCAACAGCGCTTGTTCTTTCTCTCTACGGGTTTGTTCTCAACAGACAGACTATTGATTGGACTCCATTCATTATCCTGATGTTTGACTGCAAAGCTTTTACTCTCTATTGTAATCTGAGGAGAAACATAGTGCTTCTGCTACTGCTGCTACACTGAAGCCCCACAATGAATGTAGCATCCATTTGTTTGAGCAGCTACTATACAATGCAAAGTGTGATTATAGCCATGAGAATACATGGTCATAAATCTCCTCTCTCTCCAAATATACTGTATGTATGCGTACACAATGGGACATGTGCATCAAAGTACAGACACTAGATACAGACTTTGACATGGACAAGTTCAATGTTTGATAAATGGAGCGTGAAACTGAGAGAAAGGGTGACAGAATAAATGCCAATGACATTTGTCACCAGTATGTGTCCAGCAGGTCACTCAGCAGATTGTCTTGCTTGGAAGGAGACATGTGCATGTGTGAGTATGTAAACGTGATGGCAGGGAAAGGGATGGGGTGTGTGAGGGGTAGTACAGTACAGTATCTCAAGGACAAACTCAATGAGGAAGATAGAGCAGGGAGAGGGGGAGGGAGAGTACAATAAGGGAAACGAACAAAATTGATAAAAAGGATTGCAAAACAAGAGTGAAATGCACATAAACAAACATTTACAGTTTAGTTAAGATGCCATATGCTTGTAGTTACAGTAGTTACAAAATTTCCCTACATTGCTACATTGACGAACTTAAACACTACAGCAAAGCAAGCCCAAACTCAGTATCATACTGTATGGCATTTTTTCAGCACTCCTGTTGACAGTGTAGGTTGGCTACTGTGGTCAGTGGCTATGGAATAGATTTTTCATCTGCATTCATTACTTCCCTTTTTTGAGATGAATCTAGCTCCCTGTCTCATGTGCCGCCTTGGCTTTCATTTCTTTTTCTTCCTTTCTCCTCACATGATCCTCCTCCTTCATCACACTCTAGTGGATGTGGTAATCAGTACAAGCAGAGGAAGGCCCAGCTGAGACAAATGAGAGGGAGACTCGTGCCTGCTTCCCACTTCTAACGAGCCCAGACACACACACACACAAACTGACAAACAGTACCCATCTGAACTGTAGTGTTTATGGCTTACATGCCCATTACAGCCCAGTCTCTCTGCACAGATGAGATGTCAAACCTGCGTAAGTTACGGGAAAGTTATATTTGGCATCTAAACCACAGCTTTGTTTTTGTGTTTGAACTAGACCAAAAGTTGCATAGTTCCTGGTGCATGAGATAGTTTTGTCTGTTTACTAGATGAAAAAAATGTGTAACCACTGTCTGAGAAGAGTCATTGATCAAATCTGATTTAGTCATCAAAATTTCGAGTTCAGGATTAAAGTGCTACAATACAGTCATCTGATAAAATGAAGAGACAGAAATGGGGGCAGAAAATGAACAGTGAACATAGAAAGGTAATGCTGAGTGTGCCAGCCTGTGTTTGGACTGCGGGGTACTGGCAGCTGATGCCTGTGGTGCCTGCAAATCAATAAAAACCATCTACCAGCGACCTACTTGAGAAGTAGTGAACTGACAAGCCACAGCTATGTTTACCCTGAGGGTGCTTTGCTTCTCTGCTGCAGCCCTTTGCTTACACTGTTCACCCACGGTGTCTGGCCACCTGTGTGCATTTCTGCTCAGGGAAATTTTTCACTGGTGGTGCTCATTCCTGACAGTGAACATGAAGTTCATGCTTTAAGCACACAAAAACACATGATGCTCCAGTTAACTTTCAAAATACTACATAAGATAGAAACAATGCCATTCATTTTTTATTTCTTTAACTTTTTGATTGAGCAGTGGAAATAGCTGTAAACACAACACTGACATATCATTATGGCGAACATGTTAGAAAGCTTTTTCACATCCAGCAGAAGCGTAGCAACATTAGCATTCATCTAGAGTCATGTTTATGTGGCCACTTGATGAATGTAAATGCCATATACAGTCTCTTTTTATCTCTGTTTTTTCTTCACCAACTGCTGAGGCAAATGTCTGGCTCTTTAGCTGCTAAATCCTCCACTATGTTCACCAGCTAGCCACCAACTTTGTCTGTCTGCCATTTGGTCCTGGGCAGGTAGTGTGTGTTTTTTAGGGCTTTTTTGATGAAAACAGCTGCCTGCTGCATCTAGAGCTGAGGGGTACTGCAGAGACAGGTGACAATTCTCAGTTTGTGACCATGAGTGACCCCTAATAGTCACAAACAGTCATTTGACCCATTGTTCATATATATATATATATATATATATATATATATATATATATATATATATATATATACTGATTAGTGCAGCTTTACATCTGCCCCTGGGAAATCATCTGCCGTGCCCTCGACTTCTATTTCAGTGCCTCTCTAACCTGCTGCCACTCCTCCCTCCCTCTCTCTCTCTCTGTATTTATGTGTGTGTGTATGTGATTGCCTGCAGGTGGGCACAATCAACTAGTTACATGCAGAAAACAATAGCAAAAATCAATTAAGTGTGCAGCAGGCAGGTGAACATTGTCACTGCTTTCTTAACGGGAATTTGTGTTTGCCGTCTGCTGCTACAACATCTTTGAAAATGGGTGAAGTACTACACCTGTAGACTAGATGCAATGTCATAGAAGACAATTCATCAAGTTGAATAATGATAGGAGTGTTTGGATGCAACAACAAGACCTTGTAACTTTAATCTACCTTTTTATCTTTTTTTCTTTACTTTTATAATGGTAGCAAAGTGTTTCATGTATTCCCTATGTGGTCCTGTGCAGCAGTGAGGTCTCATAGCACTTTCCCTTGAACTGTCAATCAGTCCCACTAACTGTCCCACAACTCTGTGTGAACCAGTGACCCATGTTGTTGAAGCCATCACTCCTGAATTATCTCCGTTCAACTGAATCCCCAGTAGAGAGGACTCAGCCTTGCCCTGATTAAGTGATCCTATCTCCTCCTGCAGTTTCCCTGGCAGGCCGGTGACAGGCCACTAAAGGAGTTTTTTCAGCCTTGAGAGAAGACTGCAACATGTCATTCTTGTTTTAAGCACATTTTTCCACTTTACTTTTCATCTCCTTGCCATTTAACCCAGTGCTTTCATAGCACAAATTTTAACCTGTGTGCATAAAGCATGTTCAAAATAAATGATGGAGTGGAAAGCACATAGGATCTGATGCAGTATAAATGTAGTGTGCATGTCAACAATGCCATTCCTGCCCAACTTGAAAAATACAGCCTTTAAATTCAGAGTACCTTAAAATTACACTGCAGTAACATTTATTATTTCATTTTCCTTTGATGTATGTAAGGCTCCAATTTTCAAATATTATTTAAACGTAAGTGCCAATGACTGATTGCCCACACTGTTGACATAACTCAGCTATTTAAGTTGACCCAAATTTTCACTCTTTGTTTTGAGTGAGACATTTATTCCGCCCAGCCCTGAATATGCTTTCATTAAATTGCTTCAGAAGTAATCAATCAAAAGTGTTTTTCATGCCATTGTTTTAACCGAATGCCCTTTTCTAATGGAATTCCTGATGAGTATTTTTGATTAGTGAGAGGCGATGGCACAACATAATCATCGTCATTGTAAATTTATGGCCTGTCTTTCTCTAGAGCATTCAAATCCATCCACTGTTATAGAGCATTACATGTCAAGGTAACTTTGTAGAGCTACTTTGACAACATGCATGTTGCACCTTTGTAACTTCCACAATCTGCAACAAAGAAAATACTTATTCATCTCATTGGGAGCTACCCACACCTGTGCATCTGGACAGTCTAACTCAAGAAATTGCCTCATATAAAGTATGGTACACTGTATATGGTTTATGTATATGCCAAACATATTTGTATAAAACTACATGGGTCACACTCCTTGATACAGGTCTGGGAGTGATTGTCCTTGTGCATGCCTATAGTGATCCAGGCAACATGTGTACATCAGAGTTTAGTTATGTCTCCTTAAAGCAGCTATAATCAATATTTTTAAAATATATCAACAGCAACTTTATTATTTTGGTTCACTCTCACCAATCTGTGTCATTTTCGGCCACATCAGACAGCTGTTTTCAGACAAAAACTCTAAATCCCCACATTACACTACTTGCTCAGTACAAACAGGCACAGCTAGTGACTAGCTGGTGAACATAGGGAGCATTTAACAGCTAAATAGCCAGATATTTCCATCAGGAATTGATAGAGACCAAAATCAAACCTAAAAGAGAGTGAATATTGGACTTACATTCACCAGATGGACAGAAACACTGACTTCATATCAAATGAATGATAATGTTGCTCCGTAACTGTTGAATGTGTAAATAAGTGTAATGTGAGGGTTTGATATGTGGTGGTGGGATCACTCTTAATGAGAACAAACAGTTGGATGGAGATGGATATCTCTCTTAAGCAGCACTTTACTGTTCTCCACACTTCATCAGCTTCACAACAATGACATTTCCTTGTTTATAACTCATATGTAGCTGAACTAACCAATCAGAGGCTAGAAGGACTTAGACTGAGGTAGATGTGAGGAAAACCACAGAGGTGGATTCAGGAGATTATTATAATAGGATTTTTTTCTCACCCTTGAGTCTGTACACCTTCTTCACACAACCAGAGACTCATAAGGCAAACAGCAGACTTGGAAGGAGCTAGTTGTTACAGCAGAGCTTACAGCACTGAGCTTTTGTCTGAACTGTACATCCTAGGTTTATGGAGGCGTCTGGTCTAATGAATGATGTGAAACGTGCAGATTTCTGTGCAAGTCTAATTATTTTTCATCATTTACTCAGCATGGTCCATGTTGCACACAAGGCATTTCAAAGGAAAGACACAACATTGTCCAAGGCCTGGAGTCCTTGATAAAATGCTTGGAAAGCATAAGGACTAATCAAAAATGGGAAGACGTCTGGAATAAAATCCAAACATACTGCAAGTCAGTTGGCGTTTGTGTAGATAACGAGGATGAGATACCATGCAAGTGGTCTGTCAAACAACCAGCTGCTCTTGACTGTGCAGTTGTCACCAGCATATTTGGTCAGAGAGAACATCAAACAGGCACAGCAACACAAAGCATGAAGCAGAAAAGGGCAAGTCAGCTATACCTGCCTGTTTTGGATACACTTCTGGGCAAGTGTTTAACAAGGTTTTCAATTTAGTCAATGGCAACTGCAAAAGGTATGGATGCAGTGTTAAAATGTGACTATGGAGGTGCAGAGAGCCTGATCAGCCAATATGCAAGCCTACTCTCCATCAGTCCCAGACTTGCACTAATTGAGATGACAATGGTGACAAGAAAAATCCCAAAAGTATCCACTGAGAGCATCAAAAGGGAACTTGTCTCTGGACATTATCCAAACTACCAGAAACTTTTCAGATTGGCTCTCTCATTACCCATTGGTACCGCAACATGTGAGAGACTCACGATCAAGATTCAAGATTAAAGGTATGTCAGCAATTCTAATGCAATACACTTTTTGTCAAATTCAGCTATCACTACAGTCCACTAGCTGTCTGTTCTGTGTGTGCGCTGAAAAAAAAATTGGTGTCCATACACAGTACTGGCTCTGTAAATGGGCATGTAAACACAGTGACTCTGAGCTAGCCACACAACAGTATTCCAGCCAATCAGCAGCAGGGGGTGTTTGTGCTTGTGCACAGGACAGGGAGAAGTCATCAGAGCAGCTGTCTGTGTGAGGAGATGACAGTCTTTTGTCTCCAGCACTAGTTGAATGGTGGGAGGGCTGGCGAACTGGAGAGAGAGAGGTTGTGCCCAATTCACATAGAAAGTGGTTTGTCATGGAACAGATACACTTCCATTTTATTAAATGTGTCAGTCCACACTGACTCCGAGACATTCTCATGGAGACCTCCCGTGTTTTTTTACACTCTGAGTCTGTTTTTACCGTGTTTGGTGAAGCATAATCTGAGCAGACAGTTGTTTAAATCACACAAATATCGCGCCATATATGTGTTTTGAATTTATTAACCATATCAATAAATCAATAAATACAGACACTGTTGATTTCTTCCTGTGGAACCGAGAGAAGCTTTTGGAGAACCTGACAGTTCTGCACCAATTGCAATGGTACCTTTTGCTGGAGGGCAGAAGGGCAAAGAGTCCATGATGAGGATGAGTGGGGTCCCCGGCAATGCTGGTGGCCTTGGTCAAGCAGCATTTGCATGATATGTCCTGAATGGATGAGAGTGAAGATGATTCAATTCAGCTTTCCTCACCAGTCTCTGCAGGGACTTCTGGTCTGAGGCATTGCAGTCTCCATACGAGATAGAGATGCAGCTGCTCAGTACACTCTCTATGGTGCCTCTGTAGAATGTAGAGAGGATGGGAGGGGGGAGGTGTGCTTGCCTCATCCGTTGCAGGAAGTTGGGATCTCTTGGGTAGAAATGAGGTGTTGAGGGTCCAGGTCAGGTTGTCTGTGATGTGCACCCCCAGGAACTTTGTGCTCTTGACTGATTCTACAGTGGTGCTGTTGATGTAGAGTGGAGTGTGATTTTGACGGTTCCTCCTGAAGTCAACAATGATTTCTTTCCTTTTGTTGACATTCAGGGACAGATTGTTGGTGTTGCACCAGTCCACTAGTTGTTTAACCTCCTCCCTGTAAGCCAGCTGTAAGCCATCCTGGATGAAGCCCACTACCGTTGTGTTCATTCTCAGCAACGTGGTGTATTCGAAACCACAAAAGAGTGACCTCACAGACCAAGTTAAAGCAGAAGAGATCATTGATGCCTACGATGCCAAGACGAAGCGTCACATATTGCAGCATTAAGGTAAGACAATAGTTTAATCATTGAATTTTCCTCAAGCATGATACTGCAATATTTGGCATGTGGTTAAAAATGATTACTGATGCTAATCACTCAGTTACACAAGGGTATGTGTGGTAAATGCACAATAAGTTGATGAGTGCCAGACTGCGTTTATACCAAAGCTCTCTCTATATCTTGGGTGTGTGGGTGGCTTTAAACAGGGTCTTAAAGATTTTTCTCACCATAACTCAGCACAAGTAAACTCTCCATACTGGAACAACAACACCCCTAGTGGGAAGCTTCTCTCTAATTGCACTGTTAGTATGTCTTCTTTTTATTTTTTTTCGTCTCTAGCCTGCAGTGCCACCAGCTCATTGTTGGCGACGTCTGCCTGGCTTTCACCTTAGCCTTCATCATCAGCCACCCCAGAGCCTGAAACCTCACCCGAGGAAGTCAGAGGGAGAATGTGGGTCTCTAAAGGCATCATGCTCCCAGGTTCCCCCTGGGCCAGAGAGGCCAGCCGGGGGGCAGAGTAAGGAGGCAGAGGCAGTCCGGGGGAGACAGTGTCTTTATTGATTTTTTCTAAAAAGTTTCTTTTTCTGACATTTTTCCATTCTCCAAAAACACTTTTCATAAATTATATTTCCTACATTAACCTGAAGAGTGGGAGGACTGGCAATAGACTTAGTCTATGAGCTGAATTGTATGAGAGATATTAGGTTTTGTATACTCATGTGTATATTTGTGTATGTGCGAGCATTTGTGCATGTGTGTTTGCAGACAAATGTTCACCTGGACAGTTGCCTGAGGAATCAGAGGACAAAGTGGGCCATCTGGTCTTATAAACTGAAACTGATTAGTGTCTCTGAGACACTATTCAGCCCTTGAGCTGCGAGGTCCAGGCACTAATTGCATGTAGTGAAGAGGGGAGCAAGTCAGTCTCTTTTAAGCTCTGCTATACTCAGCTTATATTGCTGTCTCTCTACCTCCTAAATCCCTTTTCAGTGCTTGATTGTGTTTTGAATTTGTATCTAGGGAGTAACATTTAAAGATGAAAGATTTCAGGATCCCCTACAGGTAAAGCCATATTAGCGCTGTGTTTATCAAGTTAAGTCAGAGACCAGATACTGACTATGTGAGTTGAATACGAGTTTTCTGTAAGCTTGAAGCTCAAGTCATGACAGAATTCACATGTTGAAAAGTTATTCAATAGAGTTTTGTGAGAAACCAGAGGAACTGAGGTTTAAATCTTTGTTGCCTCGAACCCTAGAGCTGCTCCAGTGGCAATGAACTTGAGAAAGATCTTTTAGGCTCAAAAAACACTGGTTGAGTTTAAAGTGAGTGTTCATATTTTGAACACTCACTTTAAACTTGAAGCATTTTTGACTAAATCAGCCCACGTTCCTTGAAGAGCACAGAAAGCTTCTCCCTCAGGTCTTTCACTGCTGATGATATCATTTAAAGTTTATCTCTCTCCTGCCTAATATTATGTAAGAGTTCTTCATGAACCCACATGATAGATTTCATTCCAAATGACTGCAATTAATATTCTGTTTGACAATATGTTCCTCAGTTTGAGTGAATCTTCACATTGACAATCAACTCTCTTTATGATTGTATCAGAAAGATTTAGTGCTCCAAATTTTCTACCTCTATTTTCTATTTAACAAAAATATCTGTGTTTGGGCAGTATTGTGCTATGCTGAGAGATTGTGTGTGAGTGAATGTCAGTGTGAATGCCTCATTTTCTTGGTTGTTACAGTATTTAGCAGCTTTCGCTTTTTGTACTGAGGCCCCTTTTAAATGTCTGTTTCAATATTAAGAGTGGAGAACTTGTGTTGTTCTAAGTACTCTAAAGGCACAAAATGTGAATGGTGTACAGTGTGATACATGGTTCACATTTTGACAATCAGCTGAATGTGACAAATGTGAAATGTTGACCACTGGGACTTGATCTGATGTCAGTTTGCTTTCTGTTAAATAAAAATGTGTAAAATTTCCTGCAAGTTTTTAAAAAGTTTTCATAACCCATTCATCAATAAAAAAAGATTAATTTACTAGTTGACAAAATACCACATTGACCATTTAGTAGCTGTTTTGGAGCTTTCAATGATATCACTCCATCTTCTTCAGGAAGTGGAGAAATACAGAAAGTTGTACATCTTGGAATTGTACATGTTCAAATTTCCACTTTTCTCCTCTGTTGAGGAAGATTGTGTGACATGATTGAAAGCTCCAGAAAAGCTATCACCTCGTGGTGAGAAGGTCAAGTGGACTTTCAGTCTCAAAATGTATTAAAATGACTGACAGAAGGTGTTTTGAATGCCATTGTAAGGAACGTTACTAAGGTTCAATAAGAAGTTAATTTTTTGTTTTCTGCTGTGATGTTTCGAACACAAGGGTCTTCCTCAGACTTCTGATAAATACAGTAGCTATCTTAAATACTCATATACACCTAACTAACTAACTAATACACCTATTGCATACATTTCATATTTTACATATACACAGATTTTTATAATATACACAGTTTTCTAAATAGGCTACACATATACAAAAGGTGCATATAAAAATATACATATATATATATATATATATATATATATATATATATATATAACTCATGTACTCCTTCAAAGGACTGTTGGCAGCGGTGCTGGTGCTACAGCGCTATTACCTGCACTGCTATCCTGTGTTCACAGGAAGACTGCAGCATTGAGACGCTCAATTGTGGATTACAGTCAACATTTCCCAATATATACATTGCATTAAGACTGTATCTTAAGCTTCCTGTCAGCAACTGCGAAGGAATGGTCCTTTCGCAAATGTCCGGGATTAAAAATGAACTAAGGACAGGGATGACACAGAGACGCCTGAACATGCTGTCACTCATGGCCAATGTTCAATGATCAATGAAGTTTAGGTAGGGTAAATTTCACTGTGGCTGTCACTCATCACTGAGCTGTGGCTCTGTACTACATTTGATGTTCATTCATGTATTCTTTCAGGGTTTGTTGTTGATAGTTTTATTTAAATTAAGGTGTGTATTTTGACTAAAGATGTATATATTGTGCTGTATGTGGCATGTATAAAACGAAACAGACCTAAAATGGCAGTAATTAAACACGTCAAAATAGATCATAATTTCAAAGTAATACCTGCTGTGCGGCTGTGTTGCCTTTTGTGTTATTGTGCAACCAAACTATGTGTGCTTGAGGTGGGCACATTCATTGCGTGTGTACTATTTGCATGTGTAGGTAAGGGTCCGTGGCGAGTTTGTGTCCAGGGTCTGTGTTCATGATAATCTGTTCATGCATCAGTGGAGCAGAAACGTAACCTAAGTGGACATTTACAGTAAGTCACTTGCTTAATGTACGTCATGACTTATTCGCTAAATCTGTTTCATCGCACTTTGTCGCGTTTCGGCCTACTTTTACTGTGTTGTATTATTAGCTGTGCGTTATTGTTTGCGGTCAGTGCCTAGAATTGCTGTTATTTTATAATGTGGTCATTAAAACAAGTATGATAGTTTTTCCAGAAAATCCCAACCTAATATAACTGGCTAGTAAGCACCTCTGAGAACTTAAAATTCCTGCTGCCATACCTGTTTCCCAAGTCTGATTCCAATGGTTAACTTGCCTAAGATGTCCAGGCTCTTTCCATTGACTGGATGAGCTGGCACATAGGAGGCTTTCATGGGGCATTTTATCAAAGCTGGAAGAGAGTTTTGAAAATCTTCGCTCGACAAACCAAAACCAAAATAAAACTAGATTAAACTGAACAAGCGATACATGTTTGCTTCCATAAAATCGAGCTCTCAAGTAGGAATGAGAGCTTCTCTTGGGATTTTGAGGGATCTCATTAATTCAGAAAAACAGAGCAAATGTTTTTTCATGAAAACTATTCTCAGAATTCTGGGACATTTATCTCATTAATTCAGAAAAACAGGGAATTTCTTTTTTCTCAAGTGAATGCATTATGCTTCTATACTCTGCACCCATCTCATGAATTTTTGACTGTAAGATTGGGTTCAAGCTGGCAACAAAGTGGCAGAACCTTCTTGTGCAATGTGAAAAGCTTCTAGCAAGACGAGTGATATATGCACTGTACACATCCAAACTTTCACCTGGTTTACGAGGGCAAGCATTCACATTTGTTTGGGAGAATGGAAGTAGTTATTTTGGCCCAAAAATGTCTCTGAGTTTGTCCTTTACTAAATCATAGTCTCTCTGGGTTAAAGCAAGCAGGCTGTCCAAGTAAAGAAATGCAGCATCAGTCAGGCAAGCCGGAAGGCTGGAGGCCATCACTGTAGATAAATCTGCATCAGTTGAATAGCCTGCACTGCCACTTCAAAGCATCAAGACCAGCTTGTGAAAAATTCTGTCCCATCTCTTTTAAAAGCAGGCGGAAGATCAATTTTCAGGGCACTGGAGACAGTATGTGGGGTTAAAGCAGCGGCAGTGGTCCATGTAACATCCACTGACCTTGTCATTGTGTGGGAGCGGGCTACAGCTCAAAAAGCGTGAAAATGGAGAAAAACGGTTAAAATCCTTCATATCTCCAAAATTTATAGCTTTCAGTTCATCAGCTGCTGTCAAAGAGTAAAAAAATAAAGGTAGCACAGTGATGATATCCACAGTTCAGGGGAATAAAACTCACCAAATGCACAAAACCACCAAAATAACACCACGCTGCCACCAACTGTAACGTTAGGGTTCGATACGTGGCAGTTGGATCACTCTTAATGAGAAGAAACAGCAGGATGGAGATGGATAACTATCTTAAGCAGCAGTTCTCCACACTTCATCAGCTTCATAACCACACTTTCTTGTTTCTAATTCACATGTTGCTGAACCAACAGATCAGAGGCTAGAAGGACCTAGACTGAGGTAGATGTGAGGAAAACCACAGAGGTAGATTCAGGAGATTATTAGAACTGTTTTAAAGATGCTGATATAAATATTTAAACATGTAAATATGTAAATAATAACTAAAATATGTGAATTAACTTAACTTCTAAACCTTATATAAGCAACTGTTTGCTGTATCAGCTTAAGTTGCCAAAAAAAAAAAAAAGTAAATGTAGATTTAAAGAAATAGATCAACATTTTGGGAAATACCTATTCGCTTTCTTGTTGTTGTCTTGTAAAAATGTGCAAGGAAATGATTCACATTCTAGGTGTTGACCCTTGATGTGAAAGAATAGTGACGTGGTTTGACTGGTTACTCTTATCTTTGAAGCTAATAAGAGACTTTGAGAGGTAGATTAATAAAATGTATTTCACAGATAAAATACATAGCAATAACTGTGTAGGATGTGTGGGAGAGTGAGATTGGCAGTTGAAAATAACACTTAAATTAACAGGGAAATGAAAGACTGCGATCATTTGAGTCAATGAGTCATATATCAGTCAAGTAGTCTCACTTTACTGCTACCAGAAAAGGAAATCTGCCAATATTTCACTATCAAAGGTTTAAAAATGACTGTTAAGAATAGTTGTCTTCATGGCATATTGAAAATTGATGTCAAATGTGGTTTGTGAGAAACCTTCACAGAAATGTAATGATTTAAAATCTATTTAACATTCAAACACTGACAAAATATCATTTCAGTTAATGAGCAACATTTGAATATCTTTAAAAGAGTACAAAGAAAAAGAACAAGCAATGGAAGACAGATTTAGTGGTGACTGTAAGAGCCAGAAGTTTAATTTGTTTGTGTCCTCCTTTTTCAGCCTCTTCTTCTGCTCTTCCTGCTGTGAGAGTCTGGGATTTAAAGAAAAAAAATGATTGCCATCTCTAGCTCAGCTTGAACCTTGTAAGCAACCTTACAATGTTCAAAATGCCACTGTGATTAAAAGCAGGGACAGAGGGATCCACCAGACCTTCTCTTGTTTGTGTCATATTTGAGCTGCATCTTCCTCACTGGCTTTAAAATCTGACATGGAAGTCGTATTCTTGGCAGTCGGGTGTGCTGAATTCAAATTGGGTGACAATCACGGCAAGGTCCAGACTGGGCAGGGATTTGTAATGTCTGTGTGAGTCAGAACTGCAGCGTTGAACTTTTTGGAGGATTTGACAAATTCACTTTTTATTGAAGACATTATTTGAAGCACTGGACAGGTAATTGCACTGGAGGTGTTTTATAAGTGCTGAACCTTGAGAGATGGGGGCTTTTATGGCAACAACATAATAAGAGTAAAACCTGGTAAAGGTACAAGAAAACTTCAAAGTTTACCATGGCCTCTATTGTGAAGTGTGAAAAAATACTATGATAGGAAACTATTCATGAAACTTGCATTCAGTCCTCATAATATATAAGTAAGGTATTAATAACTATTAGGTAGTCTCATCATTTAAACTAAAAAAAATGTCTTAGTAAAGACTTTACTTTACTTACTGTGTAAATAGGTTGCTAGGAAAAATTGGATAGAAAATGGATAAAATATTACATATATACATTTTTACTCATTGATGAGTTGAGATGAATTTGCTAGAATATTGTGAAAAGATATGGTGATCGACATTTCTCTTACAATTTTAGTATTGACTAATAGTAATGATATTTTGCCTATAATAATTTTGAAGAAGTGGATAATTATAATGTTTTGTATTTGATGACTTAATGAATTGTATATAAATTAACTGGAAGTGACCTCAGACACCAACCTGATGAAGGCAAGGCAATCAAAAACACTTGAATAAACCATGGTGAACTAGAGAAAACTTATGTGACGTGTTTTATTTTGATGGATGTGCATTCTCAAAGTGTGACACTGATGCTGTGGAATTGTTACCAAAATGCCTTAACGTCAATGTCACCTGTATACATTATTAAACTGAATTATTGACAGTTAAAGTCTTGCTGAATTTATTCCTGGTAAGCTCCTGTCCAGTGTGCTGGATTTAGTGCTCAGCTGACAGGCGGAGGATGGTGCCTCTGGCAGCAGACATAATTCTGTCCCTTAATTTATCCGAGGTGTGTAAATCACCATAAGTGCCACCCTAAGTGCCTGAGCCATTTGGGTTGTGCAGCCCAGGCTTAAATGGCTCAGGAGGTCATCTCTCAGATACTCCATAACCCTACAGAACAGTGATGTACCCTCAGTTGAGAGAGTGACATATCTCACTGCCTCACCTTGTGCACACTATCCCCGAGGACCATGATGTCTTTCATTTCTCATTTTTCCTGCTGCCAGGAAGCTGGAGTGGAAGTAGAAGCTGAACCTTGGATGGATAGATGGGGATTTGTGGTTATTCAAAAGGGTTTTGAGAAGAATTTTGGATAATTGATTGTCTGTGTTTCTGTCATTGCATCCCTCAGGTGCAACTTCTCTGTCGAATCCTTGACAGCTCTCCCAGAGAGAATGACTCCAGACTGCACCTTTGAGTTGTTCTCTTACCACAGAAAATGCAAGATAAAAGTTGTAACAAAGCATCCATAATTCATCAAATGAAAAAACAGCCTTGAGTCCTAATGTGGAGGAGCAGGCAGATAAACACTTAGTAGTAATTGACTGGTAAAACATACTCTTGCTTCGTGGGGCTGGTGCTCAGAGGAACTGCTTACCATGAAATTACAGCATGTCATATCTGAAGAACCCCCTAGCTATTACACAGGCAACTAAGCATCCAAATTAAGATTCATTGGTATTTTCTCAAAAGGGGGATATCTTCCATTAGAATTCAACAGAGGTGCTTACACAGACCTCATGATGGGCACGCATTAGAGCTGCTGCATCTCTGTTTATCTGTCTGAGGATTAACAAGGTTAAAGACTGAATTAATCACCTATAAGTCTTGTTTTTTACTCTTCCCATTTAGGTCATCTCAGGGTACTTCTGAATATTTGGGTCTGCTGGAACATTCTCTCTGTTAATTACCTGCAAATGATTGTTGGTTGGATGAGAAAAAAGGGTCTTGATTGCAGTAAGTCGAATTTTTTATCATCAGCCCTCCCCTCATCTGCTCCTTTCACCCTTAGACTCAGCCCGTCGTTGCTTTAGAGAATCTCAGCTGCCAGCCGTACTGGCAGTGCCCCAGCACTGAGGGAGTTCCTTTGATTGCTTTTTTCCTGGGGGAGGCAGCTGGCCACTATGACAGCAGAGATTCACCGGTGCAGACAAATCTGTAATTCCACCCACGTTCCTGCTCCACCTGTCTGTGATAAAAATCTCGGCCAGTGGGGCGAAGCTGGATGACACTCGATAGGTGCATCCAGGGAAAATATATTCAGAATGCTGTTTGCAGTTTTTTTACAGCACTGGTAGATAATCTAAAAGGACACAAGGATATGAAACATTTAAAAGGAAATTCAGTTGGGCAGGAAATTTTCAGTCTTGGTCTTATTCTCTTAATTATGCTTGTTCTGACTATGGGTCTTGCTAACTTTGCACTCACTCTTCCGTTGTAGAGATTTTTGAAAACTCTGCCTGAACATCTTATATCAGGTCAAGCAGAGCAAGCCTCCTAAAAGTTCCCAGTTAAACTTAAAATAATTTAATATGAATCATTTTTAACACTTTTCTCTAAATCAGACCAAAAGAATACACACAAATTAGCCCCCTGAATTAGCTACTGTGTTATTTGCTAACTGCATAGCGATCTACATCAGGGGCAACCAGCCCAAGCAACGAGAAAACTACCTATTCATCTGCAGTGATAATAGACATTTATTCCTTATCATTTATCTTCAACAGAGGTAAACAGATATTACAAAAATGTCCTGAAAGGCTTAAATTGGCTGGTTATTACCTACTCTGGTCCAAATATTATCAACCATCAAAGTGAAATAACTCATGATTGTTCTCCTAATATGAAGTATCTCTATGCAGTTAGGGACAGTAGCTAATCCAGGGCAGTACTTACTGTGTTTATTTTCAGTCTGACTTAGAGACAAGTGTTTTTATGCCTCCATGCCAGTGATAGCCGTGGCCGGAGGCATTATGTTTTTGGGTTGTCCATCCGTCCCATTCTCATGAATGTGATATCTCAGGAACACGTTGAGGGAATTTGTTCAAATTTGGCACAAACGTCCACTTGGACTCAAAGATGAACTGATTAAAATTTGGTGGTCAAAGGTCAAGGTCACTGTAATCTCACAAAACACGTTTTGCCGAAGTTGTGGCAACCACATTTATGAGAATAATGTCAGAATTTCCCTTTAAAGGATATCATCCTCACTAATTAAATAATCAATCAAGGAAGATGGGTAACAAACATTATCATGTATCATTTCTGACGTGAAGTGATTTATGACTCTTGAGTTATCATGGTATAGCAGGGAAGGTGGGACCTGGGAGTCCTCACTGAACTAGAGGGTGGTGTAACCTCTTACCACAGTCCCATTATTGCTATACACAGGTTGATATATTACCTTGGAGTGATGGAGTTTCAACATGCCTGTCTCTGTCTTCCTCTGCCAGCCTTTTTAAAAGCATTTAATTGAATTAAGCCACATGGTTAATGCCATTACCTCCCATCCTGTAAGCAAAGTGGCCTTACTTTTAATGACCTTTGATGAAGCAGCGCAGAGAGAATACATGATGACCTCCTACAGCTGTCAGAGATAGCATAGGGTGAAACCATACAGTGAAACATTTAATCATTTAAATGCATTTATAATTATCCATTGCTCACAGAAGGTCAGGAGTATTTGGTGAGTGGTGAGGCCATAAAATGGAAACAGAAGCACCTTCATCTCAGGATGCAGCTGGTCCAAAATCCTGAATTTGGTCCCAATTTGGTCCATTTCTCTCACAAGACGTCCACCATATGGTATATTATGTGCTGTATACTACTATGTAACAAACATTGTGTGTGTTCATATACAGAGCATGCTAACTGTACATTTTACAAAATATTTGACTAACTGATTTGCAATGATGCAAAAACATAAATGTACCTTTGTTCATCCTATTACATATACCTTAATGGCTATAGACAGACATACACACACGCCTGATCAAACTAAAGTCCTATCATTTTATCCAACACTGCACAGTTGTTTACTTTTCCCGCTCATTTCACCTTCACTGTGTCATTATTGATTGGCAAATTTGTATGAAAGGCACCAGCAGACAGTCAGACACTAAACACCTGACTTTAATCCCAATCAGTAAGGTAACAAGGCAAGTTGCTGTTATGAAAAGTCACCAGGGCAAAAGCCAACACACTGTACAATGCAACCACACCTCCAGATGATCTGTATTTCCTGTTACACAAGTTACTGACTGGTTGGCTGAGTTTAGGTATTATTGCTGACTCCCAAATATCAGTTATAGGTTGATTAAACTTCTCTGAAACTTAAATCTGACACCTAGATGTGATGATGATCAGGTGTTCAATAAGAGATGTATGGTAAGTCATGGCAGAGAATGTCAACTGTTGACACAAAATGACATTATTATTAAAACCTACCAACGTAGAGTTCATAATTTAAATATCAGCTTTAGATTTTTTTCATCTTCAGCCTCCCACTACATTGTAAAGATACTTTGTGTTTTTCACCTGTAAACAACAGCCATTGAAATGAACTTACATTATATGATGAATTATGCCTTCAATTCCATCAAAAAGCACCTGATTGATAAAAAAGTCACATGAATGACTCTCAGATTTTAACATTTTGTCCACTGGTGTACTGTACAGGCAGTAGCTGGTGTTGCACCATATTGATTTGAACACTAGATGGCACATGAGGCTTAATAATCAACACTATCTGGCTGTGAAAAATAGTGAATGTGACCATTTCCCTGGAAAGTTCTCACTGTGATACATTTAGTTACTCAGATTTCCTTCAACTACTTTTCATTTATATGCTGAAGGCAACCAATACTTCAAACACTGAAACTGTCTGCTTGACAGTTCAACTTGCTTTGAAGAGCTTTCCTTGATCTCACCACTTTGAAACAAGCAGCTTAACTTGCGGATTTACAAACTGCCTGTTCTTTGGAGACAACATTTCTGGCAGAAAACACATTATGGCTTCATCACAGTTATGTAGGTGTCAGTCATGTGATAAGTCAAATGTCAGCTCTGCTTCTCTGATGCACTCTGATAGACACGTGCAAATACTGGACAAATACATGAACTGCAGTGTTAGCACATACAGTATTTACACAGACACTGACACATGAAAAATATATATTGCTGAAGTTTTACCAGTATAGAAACTGAAATGTGACCACTTAAGACCAAACAAAAACTTTCCACATGGCTTGCTAAGTCACTGCAATTGGTTTAAACATGAAACAAAAGGTTTTCATGTGAGATTACAGAGCAGATTTCAAAAACAACATAATTTTGCAGCGTCCCCAAATGAGATTTCAGTCATATGGCGGCTGTATTGTTACTGCTCCACTTTCTGAGTAGTTAAACTCTTCTAATAAGGTTTATATAATTTAGGAAAGCTGACTTGGATCGGATCATTTTAGGGCTTTAATGGATCAGTTAGCATGCAAGGATTAAGCAGCTGGAATATTCCCTCATAATTTTCTGTATTAGTGCCAGCTAGGGGCCCTTGCTAATACAAACACAGGGTTATAAGATGGTGTTGAACTCAGACGGTTTGGTAATATAATAAACTCTTGTGTTTGAAAATAAAGTCATGGGCATATGAAGTTGTTTAATGAAACACTATGAAATGATTGCTCCCCAGTGAACCTGACAATTAGAATTTTGTGGACTTTAACACTTGAATATCTTCATTATGTGAGGAATGATGGAGTCAGATCTGATGTTTATGTTTTGTCTCTTCCTGAGGGTGGAGAAGATCTGCCCATCAGTTTCCTCCGGGGCAAATACCGTAGGGGAAATCTAGTGACTCAGAAAGTAAACATGTAGCTTGCTTTTCTGTTGTAGAAAAAACTTTTCTGCAACATTCATTAAGATGGTGATTTGATGGTGATTTTTTACACATCTCATAAAGCAGTGGTTCCCAACCTTTTTCCTTAAGGGATCCCTTTTCTGTCATTGAATAAACTGACAACCCCTGACTGAGTGACATATTTTCTGGATATTTCATATTATATTCAATGCATAATAATAACAGTACAGAACAACTGATAAACTGTACAATTAACCCAAATAGTGAATGCAATACCACAAAAGTTTGTGTAAAATTAGTGATTTGGATGAATTTTGAGCAGATTATTTCCTGTGAATATTGCATCAGAGATGAGTTTTCTTTATATTTTTAGGAACTTTTTATACAATTCTCTGTCTGTATTATGTTTTTTTTTTTTCATTTTTAACAATCATACATACTCAATAGGCTTCTTTTAGACAAATGCAGTGTTTTCTTCTCCCTGACGCTCAGCCATTGTACTATTAGCTCTTTAGCTCTTTTCAATGCGTACTTTTTTAATACAGGACAAGGTTTTTTAGCAGAGAATGAAGGCTCTGTGAATATAGCTTGTGTTCAGGTCTTCACCGTGCCTTTATCCTTTAAAGTTTATATCTATAAAAATAATCAAAGCTCTAAAAATAACAATTTCATTTCGTTTTCTTCACAGAAATGAATGGTCTGGACCTCCCAAAAGGGGCCCGCTAGATTTTCTTTCTTTTCTTTTTTTTTTTTTTTACAATTTAAAAAGTCTTTTTTTCATAGTAGAGCTGCATACAGCACATTGACTTGCTCAGCCCACTCTTTCTCTCTTTCACACATTGACAATGGACCCTTTTGTGAATATCCCCTCTCTCCTCACTCTGAATCAAAACATGTTCATGCGCGGGAGGAAGGATTGTTGTGTTATCAATACTTAGCCGGAAGACTGACACTACAGTTATAAACAAAAGCATCTGCTCCGTGAGTCCACAGCTGCAGCAGAGTCGCAGCACAGAGTAGCGGAGTGAGACGTCTGTCTTCTCTCCTGCTCTCTGCTGTAACTGTTAGAGAGCAGCTGCTCTCATGTCTCCCCGGGTCTTGGTGATTGTTTTCAGCAGAAACTCTCCCGCTCTCTGCCTGCTCTCAGTGTGTCTCTCTCTGGATGGCAGGCTGGTTGCTCTGGTTTTAAGCGGCAGTCGTCCTCCCCTTGTCTGTGTGTGCTACAGACCGGTGTCGGCACAGCCACACACACACGCTCTCTCTCTCTCTCTCTCTCAACCACACACTCGCTATGCACTGAGCCATTCCTTAAAGTGGCTACACTATTGTATAACGCATTTTAGTTCCAAAAGCGTATTAAAATTCCCAGATGCTTAGGCCGGTGGGGGGGTCAACTTGCAATACACTGGCGGAAACCGTGCAAATTGTCTTTGATAAGTTAGTCTATGGTCTTAACACAACACTGCCAAAATACAGCTGGGTTGTAAAGGTTAGCTGTACATAGCTGCATGCTTTTTGCAGTGGAGCACCTTATATACGGTTTTATTGAATAATTAATTTAAGAAAGCCCCACCCCCCCAGGTCAGCTACCGCCACAGATAGGATCTAATTCTGTGGGAAACACTGTTCTGGGTTAGCAAGCTAGGAGATGGCAGCATAGGAAAATGGTCTCCCGACATTTTGAGTTGAAAGTAGCCCACTACAACCCAAATCTGCAAAAACTTTCGCTACAATTGGATGCACGATTGTGGGCCTCAAGAATACCTAGAGGAAAGAATAAGAAGTCAATGCAGTACGAGTTACTCAAAGGAGACAGAGTCGACCAGGGATCCCTGGCTAGCAGCGCTATGGAGGATGATGAAAATGCAAACGGACTTCAATGGGGAACAAACAGACAATGCGAACCGGCCTCATTCTGACAGAACTGAGGGAGTTTAGGAAAGACAAGTCAGCAGCTGAAAGAAATTCATAAAGAAATAAATAAAACTAACACGAGAATCTGGGAGGCTGATGAGAGGACTGATGCAGCCGAAACCCAGATACAAGCTACTGTAGAAGCCATAACTGAGCCGCTGAAACTTCAGATTCACCTGGATGCTACACTGACAGACTTGGAGGGCTGCTCCAGAAGAGACAATATCAGAACTCATGGAGTTAAAGAGGGAGCTGAGGAGAATTCCATGTCAATGGTTTCTTATGTAGAGCGCCGGAAAATTTGGAGCTCCTGGCCTCAGTTGAACTATGACTTCAAAGAGCACATCGTGTCATGATACTGAGGCAGCCCTTGAATGCCTCACTGAGGTTCATTGTGGCCAAAATGTCAAGTTACAGAATGAAAGACAAAATATTGAGACTGTCTTGGCAAGAAGGGTAAATCTCGATCAAAACTATGTGCCTGATGTTTTGAAGAAGCAAAGGGAATATAAAAGAGAAGAAAATCTAATTTCAAACTCTGTTCCTGGCCAGGTTAAGAGTTTTCTACCGGGAGGGAACAGTGCTGTATGGATCGGCAGAGGAAGAGACATGGCAAAGAGGGGGCTCCCAGTGGCTGTCATCAAACACAAAAGTCTCATTTGGAACAGGTTCAGCACTTATCGAGGCACACGAGCAGGAGAGCAGGGAACTGAGGAGGCACTGGCATGATTCTGGACTAAAAGGAAAGGCTCCAGGCTTTTAGGCGCCGGGACCTGGTGTGACTGTAAATGACTGGAAAGTTTTAGAATTTGGCGCTTACTGGCAGTGCTGTGGACACGGCACTCAGTCATGGGATGACAGACTGTAAATAATTACCGCATACAAAAATAGCATCTTGTTGGCTATAACTAAGAATATACTTGTACTAGACAGGGATTGTTCCTTAGCTGCACATGTGAATGGACATCAGCTTGGACAAAGGCCTGTTGGCAAACGAAGGCCCTCTCCCACCAGTCGGAAGGAGAGGCACCCCTTAAAGCCCTCTTTCCATTGGGGCTTATTTAGGGTCACAATGAAGATTCCACAAATGGAAGTTATTTCTTCAGTTCTTAATGCTCTTACAATGTTCCTGCCCATCCAAAGGGTCATTCCCTACAGTCTCTGGGGTGTTGCCTTTGATACATGCAGTTTACAATCAATATTTGTGTTGATTTTTATTGGACGCTAAATGCAAGCAGTTAAAATTGTAACTTATAATGTAAATCGTTTATTCAATCCAGTCAAAAGAAGCAAGATGTTATCAAAACTCAAAAGAAATAAAGGCAAAGTTGCTTTTTGGCAAGAAACACACCCTACAGCCAGAGCATGTTAAAATTAAAAAGAATGGTCTTTAAGTACCAGTTTTCATCATCATATTTGACCGGCAATAAGAGGAGAGTGATGATACTAATCTCCAGCAAAATTAGTTTTGAACTCATATTTGAAAAGAAAGACACAGAAAGGAGATATGTTTTGATAAGAGGAAATTTTTTTTGGGGGGGGGCGGGGGGGGCAAGAGGGGGATGTCTTTGAACTGGATCAAAGAAATACATTGTGGAGATTGAACACACATCCTTAACAACATGAAGGATCAAATCAAGGGGGATGTTAAGTACTTGGAACAGAATAATAATGGCAAGGTTTCCCCTCTGATACGTTGGGATGCATGACAAGCTGCACAGGGTACGGAAAGAGGTCTTGGCAAGTCTTGTAGATTATTTACAATCAGATCTGAAACAGAACACAAAGATACAACTGACAAAAAAATAGAGAGCAACTAATGAAGAAAAAGAATGAAATAAATAAGATATACACAAAAGACATACAAAAAAGGTTACTATTTACAAAACAGAAATTTTATGAACGAAGAGCAACAACAGGCTGAGAATTCAGTTCATGAAATTAAAAACTCTTTGACTAACCTCATACACCACAAATGAAAAGATATACAAAGTTGTTTTGAATCATTTTATCAGAGTTTATATTCCCAACTACAATATGACAAAGTAAAAATGGAGGATTTCTGTAAGACAATTCACCTACCTAAATTAACCAGTGAGCAGAGTAATCAGCTCGCAGTTGAAATATTGGAGAAAGAAATTAGCACAGCTATAGCTCATCTCAGATCAAACACGGCCCCGGGCCCAGATGAGTTCCCCTCGGAATGGTACAAAGTAGTAATGAAAGATTCATTGATCCCATTGATTATTCCGTATACCAACTTCAACTAGGTCCTTAAGGAGAGCAAGATACCCACCTCCTGGAGGGAAGCTGTAATTTCACTGAGTCCAAAAGAGGAAAAGGATAAACTTGGATGCAGCAACTTTAGACCAGTAAGTGTGTTAAACCAAGTTTATAATATATTTACACACATATTGGGAAAGTGAATATAGGGACTTTTACCACAAATCATCAGCCTAGGTCAGACAGGCTTTGCTCACCAAAGACAAATTCAAGACAACATCAGACAGACCTTACATGTAATTAGCCGTATAACAAAGCATAATTTGATTGTGTGAATTGATCATTTTTATATTGAGTTTTGAAAACATTTGACTCATAGTACTTCTATTAAAACAATACAAGCTTTTTATGATAAACCAAGGGCAGGAATTAAGATAAATGGAGCAGTGTCCAACCCCTTTGTATTAGACTGAGGAACAAGGCAGGGCTGCCCAATTAGTCCTCACTTGTTGCGATTTTTATTGAACCCATGAG
This sequence comes from Thunnus albacares, assembly GCF_914725855.1. NCBI lineage: Eukaryota > Metazoa > Chordata > Actinopteri > Scombriformes > Scombridae > Thunnus > Thunnus albacares. The sequence goes on from NC_058119.1 coordinate 7,106,640, forward strand.
CCAGTGGATTATTCAGAATAAATATATTAAAGGCATATATATGAAGGGATGAGAACAAAAGATTTCCTTATTTGCTGATGATGTATTTGTGTATTTGTCCAACCCAGAACATTCACTTGTACAGTTATTCTCACTTCTAAAACTATATGGTTCCTTCTCTGGTTATAAACTGAATGTTTTTTTAAAAAAAAAAAACAAGTTCTCAGTGTAAGCACAGGCCCTCAAAAACATACAGACAAAGTTTCAGTTACAGTGGGAAGCAGAATCCATGAGATATTTGGGAGAAAAGGTAGCAAAAGATTTAACAAAATTGTTCTCCATCAAAATATTAGGGAAGACATAAAAAGATGGGACCCAATAGCTTTTCTTAATTTTGGTTCTCAAATTGAGAAAAATTGAGATAGCTTTTCCAGTCCCTTCCACTAGATCTACCAGACTGACAATTTCAAGGATGGAACAAACTTATTTCGAGGTACATTTGGCAAGGGCGAAGACCTAGAAACAGATGTCAGAGCCTACAGTTGGTGGAAAACAAGGGAGGGGTCAGACTCCCATGTTTAAAAGATTATTATAGGCCTTTGATGTGCTAGTGTAATCCTGAATGTTTTGCTAGGCGGAAAGAGATTGAGGTGGCTATAACAGAGGAGTGTCCAATTCAAGCTGCAATTGGGGAAAATGTTTTGCTGAATAACTTCATTGACTTGGGAAGCCCATGTTTTTTGCCACTTAAGCTGTGGACAACAATGTAATAGCACAAAATCATTTAAAAGAGGCTATCAAAGTTTTGGGATGGTGTGCATACAACCCAGATTTTGTAACTAAAAGAGTAGACTTAAGGTTTAAGGGATAGGTGATTCAAGGCTAAACAATATACTATATCTTGTTCCATCAGGGCTCCATGAAGAATTTTCAAAATCTGAAGATGCAGTATGGCTTGAATAATGATTTTTTTTTTTTTTTTTTTTTTTTACAGATTTCTTCAAGTTTGGCACTATATTGATCAATTAATGAAGGTAAATAAACAAAAGTACAAGGACAATTTTCTACTAAAAGTCTTCATAGAAGCTTATGTTTCGAACATCTCAAAGCTTTATAGAGGTCTACAACAAACAAAATGCAACTGTATAAAACAAAAATAGGAAAGGGAAGCAAACCTAGGTATAATGGAAGATGGATGGGAGAATTTATGTGAGCTACAATGGAAAAGTCAAATTTCGGCTTTATGGAGAGGGTTTTGTTGGAAAAACCTCATTAGGTTCTTCATTACTCCAGATCGGAAGAGTCATTATACCAAATCTTCCTATTGCTGGAGACAAGACAAATTATTATCATATACTCCGGTCTTGCCCATTATTAATTCCTACTTGGCAGGAGGTTCATAAAGTACGAATGCAAAAAGTACTCCAGGTAGACACATTCAAATTAGAGACCTTGTATTTAGGCGCCCTGCCATCACAAAATATTACGTCTTATGGTGGATATCTATTTTGGATTCTAAGTGCATGGCAAGAAAGCCATTACCAGAAAGCGACTAACACCAGAAATACTTACAGTTGATGATTAGATGGACATTATGATATTTTTGGGATGGAAAGAATTACTTTTTCTATTAGACTGCAACAGGACAAGTTTTTGAAAAGATGGGAAAGTTGGATTGTGTACACTACACCTGTTCAACCATTATTTGTTTAATGTGAATTTCTTTGACTTGTTTGTTTTTTTTCTTACACTTTCTGTAATGTGATTTGAGTATCATGGAGTATCATGGTTCTAGTTTTTAAGTTTGATTTTCTATATTGTATTTCATTCTCTATTTTTGTATCTGTATTTTTATTTACCTTATTGGTCCTCATTTGCTTCTGTATTATCTACTGAGTTTTTTGCGTCTATCTGAGTTTTATTACCTTTGGTTCCAATTGTGTTATACAGAAGGCTCGGATGGATAAGGCTTTTAAGGCCTATGTAAATGATTACCTTGTTTGTATGGACTTTGGTATAACCCAATAAAAAGAGAATTCCAGAAAAAATAAAAAAAACAATATGTGAAGCAAACAGTTTTGTTGAACTGCTCACACTTCATGTCCACACTAAAGCTGGATTTATATGTGACACAAGGGGTTAACAGGAGTTCCACTGTAGATACTTGTGCCATAGGTTTGATTTTTAGTTCACTGTTGGAGTTCACCAGTTTATATCCCATAGGGTGTGTCATACATGATCAGAAAGTATCATTCTTTAGTTATATTCCCCAAAGTAGTTACATTCTGTTGTTTACTTTGTGATATGAGCGATGGTGGGGTGGTATAACTGAATATTGGACTATTTCGTATGGTCTCTGTATTTACATTGTTTTACTCACTTTGATAGAGAATGAAGGTCACAGTAAGCGAAAGGTTTGCAGTGGAAAGGCTTTGACAGATGTTTGTTACTGATAAGAGAAGATAACTGAGCCTTTTTTCAAGTTGCTTCATACTGTATTCACCTGATATCTGATGATGATGGTATCTGAAACTAGTAGAAGAAAACACAAGCAGCCAATCACACAGTTGCAGTTCCAGTCCCAGTTCCCATAACGCACAAATATAGATCCAATTAAGGCCCTGTGATAAGGGATCGCAAGTTCAAAAAGTTAGGAGCCACTGTCCTAGAAAAGCAGCAGCCCTGTAGTTTTCTTGTAAACAATCAAAAGTTATGTTAACATTCTCATCAAAATGCATTGTGTATAACTGAGGTCTAACAAATTGGTTGAATGTGTTTCCTTCTTGATAAAACATTTGCAAAGCAGATTTTTAAAAAAGTTTTAAACCTGCATTGTTTCCATTTATGCTAGTTACCAGTCTTCGTCTATCCAGCGCTTGCTGGAGTATTGCTATTGTATTGAGTTTCTTAGTGTGTTACTGCCACTGACTGAATAGTGATACCATTGGAAGAAGTATTTAATACGTCACTCGTGTGTGCATGCATGTGTGTCCTTGTGCACATGTTCCATCAGTGATGGAACAGTGTCTCAGATTTAACAATTGCCTAACTCATACGAGGGAAGAGGAATATCTAAGATCACGTATACGGTCATATGCATATGCATAACATTTCTACACATTTGTTCTTATGAGGATGTTGAAAACACACCTTTAGGAGTTGATCTGGGGACACAGATAAAACCATAAGCCTGTGACAATAGTCCTCTGATGCTAAGACACTTACTAACTCTCACAACGTTTTGGGTTATGTGCCCAGTTGAGAGAACACAGCTCTGTGTGATTTCATGGCAACACAGATAAATTATCATCTGTTGTCAGTTTTACAGAGAACTCAGTTATGGCAGGGTGCCACCCAGTGGTTCCACACATTACAAGACTACCTAACACAGTGTACAGACACATACTGTAGTAGTACTATATCCTTTTAGCTCAGTACCAAAAAATAATGTGATTACTGTCCAAAATCAAGTTTCAATTTTACACATGATAAAGACTTAAGTTGGTGGAATATGCTTTTAAAATACTAATAATTAGATTTCAAACTCACTCACTTGACCAAAATAAGCTGAACAAACTGGGAGAGAGTTTTCTTTTTTCTTTCCTCTCTTCTTGCAAAACAGAAATAGACTTTTTTACATTTAGTTTTTCTTGGAGAGACTCCCAAGAAAGAGAATAATTGACATTCAGCGCAAAGTCTCACCATCAGCTTTACAGTACATCAAAGAGTGAGTTGAGATTTGCACACAGTAGCATTCACCAAGCCACAGCCCGCTCCTTCTTCTGTTGTCTATTCTCATCTACATCTGCCTTTGAACTACAGCCGTCTCAAATAATAGCACTTTTTTTTTTTTTACCAAATGGAGTACCCCTAGAGTTACTTTATGATTTATGATAATACATTTAAATAGGAGTTGGCTCTCAGTGGTAGGTGCACCAGAAAAATAAGAAGCCAGTGGCCATGAACCACTGTTAAAGTGTTATGTTGAGTACTGTTGGTATTGAATGTCGCTGATGGTACAGAACCTTTTTTTCTCTGTTTCAGTGCTTTTCAAAATGTGTTCCAGTTGACATTATATAGAGGATTACAGTCATCTCTACAGTCTACAAAAAAGAAATACAGAGTATATACAGTTAGTGGCTGAGTATTTAAGTACAAAATAAATAAGTATCTGAGACTTTTTGGATCGAGAATATGCATAGAATACACTCCTGTTCAGTCAATAATAGCTGATTTATTTCAAAGCTGTTCTCTGATTACTCTCTTCCAAGTTCAGATTACATACAGTCATACACTTATACATGTTTCACTGCAGTGTGACAGATGACAGCCCTGCTTGATATTATAAGTTTTATGGTAAATACATTGAGCCATAAATTGAACCTTATTTGAATTTTCGGCTATTCTGAAACTATATTGCATCTGCTTCCAGGCAAACAATAATCTTTAATGCACACCCAAGAAACTCCTTACCTCCTCAAGTTTTCAGTGGTCAATTTCTCATATGGTTTCATCAAAAACTGAGATGTATTAAAAACAGTTCCCTGACAAAATCCATTCTTACAACCCCAGGATTGGAGTGAGTGACAGAATTTTTCAGACATACTGTGCAGCACTTTCAGTGTACTCACTTGGCAGCTTTGTTTGTGTGTGTGTGTGTTTGTACATTATTGTTTTATTGTGTTATTTGTTTCACTTCAATGTTTGTTAATTGGAAAGTTCTCAAATGCAATACTTTTCAATAGAATATATACATAGCTGAAATGGTTTAAGGGGCTTTGCTGGAGGTTTAAATGGTCAGTTCACCCAAATCAAAAGAATAAATACTATATATTTACTGTATATAAAAAGATTTTGACACCTACTGCGTTTAAAAAAAGTAATTTTGTAAAGTTTTGAGCATAACACGCAAAATCGTATTCACCTTCATTGTTTTGGGGTGTCAGCAGAAGCCTCAGCAATGGAAGAGTTTAGTAACAGAGCAGTAGGGCAACAATCCATATGTTTTAGTGACCCCTTTAAAAATTGTAAAAAAAAAACAACCCAAAAACAACAACAAAAAAAGATCAATAACAAGCATTTCTACGATAACTATACTATATATTTTTTAGAATGTTTGTGTTCTTAGTTTTTTGACCTCTTAAAGTTCAACCTGTCCATCCTGCAGATATGTTGTAAATCACAGTCCACCAGGTGCTTTGAATCTGACAGCACTACAGTTGCTGTGGGACTTCTAATTTGTTTAAAAATCATATAAACAGTAAAGCTGCTTTCAATAGTCTCGTGCTTCTCACTGCTAATTCATTTCTTTTTCCCCAAAGATCTTGGCTGTGTATGTCCTGACCACCTCTGCTCCTGCACGGCCTCCAACAGTCAGCCCTGAATAGACTGACTATGGGGCATGTGACATGTTTGGTGACTGTTTCTGATGGGGCGCTAATGATCGACTGGCACGCAAGCAGGTCGTTAGCCGGCCGGACGAATTAGCAGGTTGCATGCAAAAGAACTTGGGATCAGGCCAAACCACAAAATAGTTGAGTCATTTTCATTCTTCCTCTCCCGGCCCTCGGAGGGAAGTGCAAACGCAGATAATCTCATTAGTAAAACATAACTTTTGTAAAAGAGCTTTAGAGTAACCCTTGACAGAACATTTTCAGTTGCGTTAGATTGACACTCCTGCTTTTACTTAAATCTGAATAAAATCTCATTTCTGTTATTATAATTGTATATCACACTCATGCGACCGTGCTATAAAGGATGAGAGTTGGACGACCCATGAGGTGCCATGATCGTCTTAAGATCTTCTGATCTGTGTGGTTAAAGCACAAAAATGTTGATCCGTATTGTCATCTGCATACTTTGATCACCAAAACACCTTCTTTGAGCTGTAACAATGGTTTGACAACCCAGCAACACTGTCTGACAGGACAAACACTAAAGAACATGTGAATTTAACAGATTCCTTTATATGATATACACGTAATCTAGAGCAAATTTTAACAACCATCAGACATTTTAATCTCTCTAAACTAAGGAGACCTCAGTCCCAGGGACAACTGGGGACACATTCAGCCCTAATTGTGTTTGACATTCATAAGTGTGGAATGTTCTAGTCAAGTACTGAGACAAATCTGGGTGGTCTGGAGATTGGCGATGTGCCTGCAAAGGTAAAATCCTCTTAATAAAGTTAAAGCTATGATTGTTAAATCTCTGGGGTTTTGTTAAATGAGGCTGCCTTCAGATTGTTAATGATCAGGTTAGATGGTCTGGAGACACCTATTTTAACAGTAGAGGGTGCTGCTACCATTCTCTCATCCTGATATCACTGTAACCACTGTGAAGTACTGAGAGATTTTGAGGGGAGACATAGGGAAGCAAAAAGGCACAAAGAAAAACTTGATACAGTCTCATCATGAAATAAATGAGTGAAGTTATATGTACAGTAGAAAGTAAGCACAGATGTTACTGATAACATTAACAAGATCCAAACATTCAAGTCAAGTGTCCCAATAAGGCATGAAAGTGGACCAACTTGTACAATACCACAACTCCAAAACCAAAGCAGTTAAATGGAATTAGGCCATTGTAAATTTTATTATTGACATCTGTGTGTTTCCTACTGTGACATGTCAAAATATTTTCAGTGAAAAAGGCCTATTCCCATTTTTGCCAGTAAAATACTAATCATGACCTCTACTTAATAGCCTAAATGACAGTTTTTCAAATGCTGTTATTCATGTAATTGAGGTAATCCACTCATTTACAGTGGGGATAAAGGGTATTTTCCTTTCACTTGTAATAAGGTTATATTCCCCACCATTAGTGGATCCACTCTGCATAAATTTTTGGGGCATTTTTGACTGAATTTTGACATATCACAGTAGAGATTGTCAAGAAACTTGGGAAAGTGCAAAGGGGTTGATATATAACAAACATCCAAAGCTGGAGTAGACCCTTTTCACGTCAGACATTGTCAAAGCAGGAAAAGCAGAAGTGTATACAATAACATTAACAGTGGCGCCATCCCATTAAATGTCCCAGTAAGCACGTCAGTGAGTGAGCATGCAAAATACCAGAGCCCTGGAGCTGGCTCATTAATGTTATATTATCCCACCTGTAGTTTTTCTGCTTAAACATGTCAAAATGTCTGCCATGAAAAGGGTCTATTGAACCCGCGACGTTGCAATTACATGATATGCATCCTAGACCACTAGATCACTGGGACATTAATTAATATCAGTCAAATCTTTTAAAACCTTCAACTTTTAATACTTCTGTTTTCCATTAATTTCCTTTAATTGCGAGTGCTAGAAAAGCTTAATAAGTGTCCAGATAAAAACTCCCACCCAAACTCAGTAAAAGGTGTTTGTTCCACAACCTCAGTGTAACTAACATTGTCTCTGTCTGAACAGTGTCCTGGTTGTGCCTTGTATTTATATGTTTCCAATTTTGTGACCACTGACACATTGAGTTTTTACTGGTAAAAGCAGCAGTACTTCTGTAATTACCGCTACTCCTGTGGCTGGGTTCTCCTAATCTGACTAATCTAACTATCAATAATTCATCAATTTCACATATGGACATTTTTCAAAAACTGGACAGGCGAGCAGTTCTGAAGGCCATGAGCACTCGGAGGTCATTAACTCTGACATCGGTGCCATGTTCCTCAAACCGCTGACGGCCAAAAAACAAAGTTTGCATCTGGGAGACTACGTCTTTGGTATTTTCCCCTCTCGCAAGAAGAAGACCCTGTGACCTGTGATCCCTGGGAAAGGTCACTTATGTAAGAGTTGGTGTGTGGGATTAATGGGGTTGTTGTGCAACAAAGAAGTCATGCCATCAGCAGCAAAGCAAACCTGTGGTATATTGCTGGGAAAGAGAGCTTTCAAAACAATATTATAGTGCAATTCAGTGCTATGGCACAACTTGCCTATAGAGGGCTCACTCGATTTACTGTTTTACCTCTGCCAGCCTGGGTGAAGAATTGATAACACGAATTATAGGCCTATCAGGAGGGGAAGAGATTTTTAAGATATATATTTCCTAGAGAAATATAAAATATGTCTTTCTGCTTTGAGCTATTGAATCATCCTTTGAGATGTCTGCATCCACACACTGACTCTTATTGTATTGTTCAATGTTAAAACTCTTGGTAGTCATCTAATGTTGATCCTGATGCATACCAGGACTCTGGCCAAGACATTCTTAATGTTGACGGGGGTTATGAAGAGAGCCAGCGCTCCTCAGTCCTCACAGTGATTGACAATCCAGTGAAAGAGGCTGAAGTATAAGCTGTTTTATTGCTTTACTCCCCATGGTGTCAAATGGAAATGAGATGAATTTCGCAGACATAGCTTGGTGTGTTTCAGGTGAAAGCACAATGCAGCTCTTGAGAGCGAGACAGAGGTCACAGCACTATGCGAATATCATCAGCACTCGTTCATAACACTTGCCTTTTTTTCCTAAAATTTGAAGTTTGGAGATCTTGTTTTTTGCTCTCTCCAGCTCTCCCCATGCTGTGTGTTGTTCCACTTTACTACCCGGCCGTAATTCAACTGTGCAAATCTTTAGTGTAAAAGCTCCTCCAAACAAAGCGTAAAATGAATGGCAGCCAGCTGCTGTTTCTTTTTAGGGTTGTAGGGAAGGAACCTGCTTGGAAATTTCCTACAGATGTGATCGCATGACTGGCTGGTGACAACTTATAAAAGGACACTCTGGGGCACCCAGTGAGCCCCCGGGAGACAGAGGGATCAAGCTTGCACGGGGATAAGCAGAAACAGAGTGGGGTCTTACCTTAAAAGGCAGAATCCTGAAGGCAGTAGGCCATAACGGCAAGAATGTAGTCCTCTGACCCGAATGCTCAGTGCTTACATGCACTTCACTATCTACAGCTATGTAATGCCATACAGGTAGAAGATTAAAACCCCAGTTATAACATCCAGACACTGATTAAATAAAATATGAGCAGATTCCTGGCATCAGAAAGGGAAGACATTCAAAACCCACATTAAAAATGTATTGTAACTAACTACTGCATAGTCTTGGACACTTTGGTATTGAGTCATCTCTCTTGCAGAAATAAGACAGTCAGGAATTCAGCATGTTATCAAGAGACACAACCAGAAGTAATTCCACTGAAAAAGAACAGGAGGCTGACTTTCTGGAGCCAAGATATTTTTCTGGCAAATTTAGGTAGTTTTGCTATTTCAGAGCTGTAAGCTTTACAAAGGCCTTCAGAGAGCCATAAGCACTAAATAATGCTCATCATGGTGTAACAGCCCCATTGACACTAGATAAATATGGACGACATGACAGCTCCCCAAAAGTAGGTCGTTCTTTGCACGCTGTTTGTTCAAGTGCTCATTTTTCTGATAATATCTGATAAGTATTTTTTATTACTTATTTGACGATGTAAAGTGGGTGTGACGTCATGATTGACAGCTGTGACAGCTGCTCTCAAACCTCCATCAGGCGACTCTACTGTGCAGGCTATGGCCTCAAATGATGTCACAAAAGCAAAATGACAGCTCCCGGAAATGAGATATTTTGGCTTCACTTTTGCGTAGTGGTAGGAAGTGGGGACACATCGTCCATTCTTTATATACACTCTATCAACAGCCCATGAATCAGTACAGTCAAATCCCTGTTCATCAGTGGAGCAACTTTTCTGGAGGATGAGTCTTTTAAAAAGAAGAAATATTCTGGTAAATATGCTTATTCACTTTCCTTCCAATATTTAGATGAGAAGCTGATACCACTCTCATGTCTGAGCTGGGAGGCAATTAGCTTAGCTGAGCAGAGAGATTAAAGGTAGGCAGAATCTGCCCAGCTCTGTCCAAAGTTCAAACATACACAGACCAACACCTCTAAAGTTCACTAATTAACACATTATCTTGTTTTTTTAACAAGTACACAAACAAATGCAGAGGCGGTGGTTTCTTGGAGTCTTGTCACAGTGAAGTTGCAAGGTGTGCTAATGTCACATCTGTACAGAGACCTATACTGAAACTGTGCTTACCAACAGTAGCTAGTCACCCACACTATAGCCAGAAATGCTGCAGAGACAGACAGGTAAGTTCTTTTGTGTTACTTTCCAAACTAACTCCCCTTACAACCAGAAATTGTCCTCATTACGTAATTTTGAAGTTTTGAGACAGCTAGCTGTTTCCTTCTGTTCCCAACATTTATGCTAGGCTATACAGTCTATGAGCTAACATTACAGCTGAAATACACCAGTCATGGACACAACACAACACATCATGTTGGTGGGGTGGAGTGGGGTTTTCTACCTGCTAAACCAACTCTGTCTCCATCACTGCATGCATATCGAGTTTTGCCAAGTGATAATGCAGTTGGTTAAGCAGGCTATATTAACTGGTACTGGTGAATTAATTAACTAGATTGTTTTAAGTACGGGATCATATTGATTTCATTTAACTACAGTAATGATGGATTTTTTTTATGTGTAATGTATAAAAAAATCCCACAAGGTTGCACTGCTGCGTTCCATTGTCTATGGTACAGTGAGGTATTTATTTTAATCATTTTTAAACAGATTGCACTTTTTTAAACAGATTGCACAGTTCTATGTAGTTTTTACCTGTTGGAGGGCCACCTAGCTGCGTGTAAAGAAAAAAAAAAACCTCACAAGTTAGAGTAGAGAGAACGGGAGGTTTGGCTGCTCTTCACATTCTGCTGACATTGTGTGGATGCAGAATTAACATATGATTGTGGTATCGATCTCATCCAACTCTTGGAAAGAATGCAAAATGTACTACTGAAGTAGTCCTTGTTGCAATGAAGACAATATTAACAGTAGACATTAGTTCATATGCTATATATACTATAGTAGACTATACTATAGCAACCTTTAAACTATTCATGGGAGTGGCATGTATCCGCCAATAAACACCACTCCCAAAGCAACTCATTGACCTGACCCCATTATTGTATCTCAAAAGGTGACTGGGTACGGTCGTCTCATTAGGGTGACAGAGATGTTGTTGACCTGCAAGAGGAAAAGATGGCAAGTGATGTCACCTACATCTATAAGGGGGTGTACCCCTAAGCCCAGTAGTCCCTCTGCATGGCATTGCAGGAATTCACAGAGGGTTGTTTGGAGGAAATGTAGTATAGAGCAAATGTATAAATACCTCCTATGGGTGAATATAGAGCACCATAGGAGAGCACCCTAATGGGCGGTTGCTGCCCTGGGTTGGGGGCATGCCATTTGAAAAGAGACAAAAAATAGACAAGGGTGATCTTAGAAAGACTCACATGATCACAGCCTTTGGTTTCATTCCCTTGCGCTGCCTTAGAAGGACAAAGAGCATACATTACTGTCCCATCCTACTGTGCTCAGTCACAGACCCATTCTTCCTGAACTGGAATAAAAATGAATAAATATGAATTATTCATGGATTGTTTGCAGTGTGGGGGTTGTTGTAAATTAAGCCGATTAAGCAGACTTTGTGCTCACCCCTATGTCTCAGAGCACCCTTGCAGTATTTATCATAAAGCTGACAGGAGGACAGTGAATGTCACTGTCTGCAAGCTGTAGGCCTATGTACTGTGTGTGTAATACAGTAATGTACAGTATCTGGAGGCTATGTAGATTATGCCCTGCTTGAATTGCAGGACATAATCAAACATCAGTGGATATTAGTTAGGGGGAAAATACAGATTATTGTTAAATGTGTAAATTTCCTTTATTTACTTGAAGTTCATATTAGCTAAATAGTTTTGGTATTAGACATGACCATTTATCAAAAGGTTTAAAACATGCATGCAGTATAGTATTTGCTGAGGAAAACAGTTATCTTTAGTTTAGCTTTCCTGTGGTTTTGTTTTAAAGTTAACTAAACCCCTAAATATACTGAATTAAGCAAAGGCTTGTGGCCTCCATCAGGGTCACTCAGTGTACAGTGAACCCCTCACAGATAAATTAACTGTATCAAAACAGTTTAAACTTCTATACTTTGAATTGAACAATTTTGAACATGAAAAAGGGGTATATTGAGCACAAAATCAACCTCACTAGTCTAGGGTGACTTATGCCAAATGACACTGATTTTTAAACTATACGTTTTAAAAATAATCCGAATTTTTGTATTTATTGTAATAACTTTTAAATCTGTATTATTTTTTAAGCCACCTCTGGGTAGCACAACCAGCTAAAAACACATATATAACATGACATAAGATCACCTCATGAAGTTAATAAAGCTAACATGTTAGCAAACAGTTGCATATTTTCACATCCAGCAGATACAAACAACATTCATTTGAAGTTGTGTTTCCACCTGATGACTGTAAGTTAAATATTTACTCTTCTTTTAGCTCTGTTTTGGTCTCCACCAACTCCTAATGCAAATATTAGGATATTTTGTGGGTTTGTCACTACAAGCAATCTTGTTCATATAACACATCATCCATTGATCCATTTTGATAAGAATCTTAATTAAAACACCTTTTAAATTACTTTAAAGTATTGCTGTAACTTTAATGACATGTAGTATGAACACTTATGAATTTCAGAATTCACACTGGATCAGATGTAGATTCCAGCAAAGTGCAAAATGCCCTCAAGTAAAGATGCAAATTGCAGATAAATGAAATATATATTTAAGCATACAGTAGCTCTTGTTTTGCTCTACATAGTGTGGCACCACAATTAAATGTGCCTGGGTTTTGTCATGGAGGTATTCTGGTGCCTCTGAGGTGACACTGCTCTGTTTAACTCTCGCCCTCTCTCTGCCCTCCTTTCAGTGCAGCCCTCACGTGCGGAAGATACAAACTCAACTCGCTATGGTTACTGTCAGCCAAACAACAGTCAACAGCGCAGTGAACCTAAGGTATCCATCTCCTGCCAGACCAAACTGCATGTGAGCTCGCTCGTATCTGCACTGCATCAACCCCTGCTCAGGCTCATTTTATTCACCCCTGAGAATAAGCTCTCTCTACACTCTGCTGTTGTTGTCTTTTGAAAGGGAGCTGCGGCTCTATGCTGCTAAATCAGCAGATCTGAAGAACACTTTAGTCCAAGCTCCATGCTCAGCATCCCAAAGTAAATGTTTCCAAGAAACTTCTACTACTCAGGCCCCGATTATCATGGACATGGCATTCAATTTTTGGAGCACGTACAGTATGTATCAACAATGAATGATATCTCCCCAGCAAGCAAAAGAAATATTTAACAATAATATTTCTGAGAAAAGCTGTGCTCATACCTCAGATATTTCCTTCTGCCGATGTCTTTTTGCTGTATGGAAAGTACTCTATCTGGGTTCAGGGCTCATTTTGTGTGGTAGAACATTTACAGCAGGTGAATACAAGAGAATCTTTATCCTGCAGCTCACGTCTCTGCTGTCTCCATCTAGGGCCAGCGAGCAGGGAAACATCTTATTAAAGTTTCCCCTCTCATCCGCCTTCCACAGCTCAAGTCCGGCTATGAGGGGCTCCTTCACCAACACCTCTATGTGAAAGACAGTGTGCACATTATGCTGCTCTGTTGTGGAGCTTGGGTGGAAAATTTTGCTGGGTCTGAGCTGTGCTTTCTTTGGCACCAGTGGCCTCTGGGCCAAAGCTTATTCATCTGTGAACTGACAGCTTCACCTTAGCCCAGGAAACTGAAGAGCTGGATCCCCCGGATCACAGATCTGCTGGAGGAACAGTCATGAAATGCTCAAATGATTTATCTGTAACCTAAGGGCAAATGTTTTGAAAAAATAGCCTTTCTGTCTTGATTTTCTAATATTTTATATGATAGAATTCTCCTCACAAAATGTATTAAACATGTATTTCCTGGGGAGCATAACCCAAAACATGTTAACATGCTTAAAAAGTTGGGTATGTTCTTTTCCCCCTTGGCACCACCATACTAAACCACAGCATAAAAGTCCAAAAGACAGAATTGAGTATTTAGGTTTTTTCTGTTTTGTCAAGAAAGCAACTGGTTGGGAAATTACAAGGCAGCAGGTAGTGGCAACACCCTTGTCACCTCCCTCTCTTGACTAACGTCACCAATTTGGCAATCACTCCCCTGTTTTCAACAACACCAGTTTTGCTCCACAAAATACATGTGAACAAAGATTTTCAAAAGAAAAATATTCATTTTTCAATTAAATTATCTTTCCTCTTGAGAAAATCAAGCAAACTGGAAAAGACTAAGCTAAGCTGTGACTGTAAAACAAGTGGAATATTGTTCTGCTTGTGAGTCTGTGGGTGTCGCACAATGAGTTGCCTGATTGTGTTGCTGTACAGCATGTTTGTGGTGTTAACTTGGAATATCAGAGGCAGTTGGAGTCAAGGTTTCTTCAGGTCAAACTTCTACCTTGGCCCTGTGGTAATGAGAAACAGTCTACCAGGACTATTTCTACCTACCATCTCTGGTATTTTCTCCTCTGCCCCCAGGCTCTTAGAGAAGACTAAAGCCAGGAACAAGACAAGACACTCTGCATCTGCCAGTAGCCAGTGCACTGTTCAAGTTGTGCAATTTAAATACAGATGCAGTGATTTGTTATCTAGACTTTACATAATAGAAACATCAATCATACATAAGACAAACCTCTAGAACTATGAAGGCACAAAGCCAACTGGTCGCTCAAACAAACAAAAAATAAATCCTTTCACTTTGTATTCCATGAGGAGCACTGAACTCACAGTCAGAGAACATAGAGGGAGTGTTCAGAGTCTAACATATGTCGAGTATTTGTATTGGATTTCATAAAACACTGGTATTTCCTGGTATTTTGTGTCCGAGATCTTTGGCATCCCTACAGAAATTCTTCTATGTTACACAACATGCTACAGTTCTGTGGTCACAGCTTCTTTTGTAAACCAAAGGGAGTTTGCTTGGGGTCCACGCCTGTCAAATGAAGGCTGTCATCAAGTCAATGGTGTACCATTGCAGGTATAAGAATAGTAATTATCTTGACAGCAAAGGTTTTCATTACTCAAGCTTGGAAGTCGTATGCTTCAGCTCAGCATATGCAAAGTCTTTAGCACTAATGTTGGGATTTTCCATGGCTGGGGCATCATGCCATGACATGGGTTTTTTTGTGTGCAGGAATGTTCACATGTCCTCTAACATCTCTGGGCCTTCGCCATATACAAATTCATTTCCCATAAATTCTTCACAATATAAGTCACCCATTATTTTGATATTTAAAAACTTAATATGAAGCAGCAAAAGCAGGAAATGGGTTTTCATCAGCAGTAACTTAACATGACTCCTATACAGCTGAAAGTGAACAGGAAACAGTAAAATAAAGCAGAGATCTGAAAGTATTAACAGGGACGCAGGAGAGAAACTAAACTTCAAACCACAGAGATTCATTTAGAAGCTACAAAAGTACTGGGAGCAGAACATACAGAGACTTTTAAAAATATCTTTCTATCTGGTCTCCAACACAGACATGAGGTGAGTCTTGCAACACATGCCTGTTTGACAGGGAGATGGGGGGGTCGTCACGTCTTGGCTGTGGTTGGCCCTACCAACAAGATGTCAACACAACCTGCTTAGAGGCGGGTTAGGCGTGCTTTGACCCAACTCCAGAGATGGTCTATCTCGGGCATGACTCGGCACAACTCAGCATGCTTAGACTGGTAATGGAAATGCAAATCAATGCGACATGGTTTGGCGTGGCCAAAAGTGCCAATGGAAAAACACTACTGATTTTACAACGGCTTCAGATGCCTTGGCTGGGCTGGTTATGGTTGTTTACAGACATTCTGAGGCCTTTCAAGGATTTGGAGAGGTTAGCCACATTGGCTTGCTCAATGACAGAGGTGGAATTGAACCCAGATAATTATTATCGAGGTGATCTTGTTTTCTCTACACAAGCATGACATGGCGGCAAGTGGATATTAGGGGGAAGCCTGCTATAAGCCTTCATAGGGTCTTGTTATGACTTACCCTTCATGTGTCTACACTGAATGGTCCATAGGGACAGAGGATCAGGCTGAGGAGGTCACTGCGGAGGGGTAGTGGAGTTCAAGAGGCTGCATGGAAGGCTAATAATTTCTGTCCTGCTCTTTAAGGGTTTTGTTCAACACTGCTGGGTCAACATATCTTTATTGTAACTAGACAGAAGAAGAGGAATCATCTATCACTCAGCACTGAACAAAGTTTGCCTGTGGGCTGTAAGCGTGTGGTTTATAACCCCATCTCTCTATACATTCTGGCTGATGGATAGTGAGGCTCTAAGACCAAGGCCCTCCCTCCTCACTTGAAACAGCTGATTTATGTCTTGTCCTGGACACTTGTGCTCAGTGGCTGGAATGCAGGGAATTTCAAAGACCCCTCCTCTGCCTGTCCCATCCACACGCAAACAAATGGAGCAGGCGCCTGGTTGGGCAGATGAAGGCCCACCGGTGCTCCCACTGCAGGGCAGGGAGGCAGAATGTAAGGAATGCCAGAGGCGAGAAAATAAATCCATTCTATCCTTCTTTCTGTCAATCTGTGGCTCTTTTTCCCCTTGGTATCTTTCTTGTTTGCCTTTTCCCTCTTGTGCTACTTCTTTTTCCAGAGTTATTCTGATTCTCAGCCTCTCTTGAGTTAACTTGTTTAATCATTTTTGGAAAGGACTCTCAATTCTGGCACATGCACACATTCCCTGCAAGAAATCGGGCAGGATAGGACAAAATGAATTTATTTGTGTTACAATTTTCACAACACAAATCTGCATAGTGTTCTGTTGTTTGAAATAGCAAATGAATGATGTGACAAACAAAATAGTGCTTTGTTAAACACGCTAAAAGTCACAAAATGCAATATGCTCAAAGAGAGCCTGAGACTCAAGACTGTGTAGAAAAAGCAAAGGACCTCAACACTTGTTAAGTTATCTTGTATATAGTGTGGAAGTCAACATAAGAACACAAATCTATCATGTAGCATTTTACAGTAATTTAAAATCAAAGGCACAATGGCTGTGTTTTAGCTGTAACTCAATAGCACATGCATCATGAACATGCTGCTGGCATGGCAAACAAAAAAAAGAAGAACCAACACTCCATAGAAGCTAGAATAATAATATGTTTTGACAATAAAAACATAAGCAGCTCTGTCTATTGTAGCTCATTTTCATCACAATGATATATCCAGACACCATTTTGATTGCTTTCTGAGTCTTTCTCTCCTCATGGCTATAGTTTAATAATTCCCTTTCTCCTCTCGGGGCCTCATTGCAGCTCAAGGCCTGCTCTTTGCTGCAGGTTTATCCATTATGTTGAGCACATCATCCAGGATGGATGGGCCCAGATCGAGTTCGAGGGAGAGGAATGACCCCGTGATCTGGGCGAGGGAATCCTGCGATGTGCTCTTCTCTTTGGAAAACTCAAACTCAAAATCACAGATGCGGCCCTCCTCCACCCCACTGTCTCTGTCTACCCACTCTCCATTGCACTTGGAGAGCTCCTCCTTAAAGCCCAGGGTAATGTCATTGTTAAAGTGTCCATAGCCATTGCAGTTGCCATTGCCATTGAGACCTCCGCTGCCATTGCAGATCTTGGTCTTGAAGTCCTCTTTACCGCTAAAGCTGTCAAAGCTGTCGGTGCTTGTGTTGCTGTTCAGGCTTCCGTTAGCTTTGTAGATGCTGTTGCTGTGACCATTGATATAATAAGATGATGGCTTGTCAAACCGGGTTTCACTTTTGTTTATTTTGTTAGCTTTGGCAACTGCCTTAGAGGTTGGCTCATCTGTGTTTTCCAGCAGATCCAGAAGGACGTCTGGCTTTGACTGGATATCTGTGGAGATGGACAAAGGCTCACTGCTGAAGACGTCTATTGAGCGCAACAAAGCATCCATCTGCAGGATCTCTACCTCCTCAGCACTGTCAGGTTTCATGGGAGGTGTAGGCCCCACTATGTCCCCCAAGGGCTCCGGGGGCATGGAGAACACGGTGGAGGAGATCAAGGGAAGTGTAAGCGCCTGGCAGCCACCAATGGTCGGAAGGGAGATGGCATTCTTGAGAACAGGAGAGGGGGTCTCAGCAAAGGAAGCATCACCAGTGCTGTTTGCTCGCAGAAACTCACTTTGGATGCCATACTGAGGGTGGACGTCTGCCTTCCCTGGTAGGAGTTCATACTTCCCCTGGAGGAAGGACATGTCTCCAAAGGCATCTCTCTCCCCACCCCTGCCAATGTGAATGGTGTGGCGAAAATCCCCAAGCGGTGGACTGATCATGTCTGGGGACAAAATATCTCTCAGGCGACATTTTTTCCCCTTCTTATTATTAGTGGGTTTCAGGTATATGGGTGCTTTTGCTGGCATGGCTGTAACTGTGGAAGAGAACTCAGATATACAGGACAGAACAGTCGGAAGTGCTCTTTAAGTTCTGGACGTTACAGTTCCCCAGGGGAGAGGCTCGAGTTACATTCTCAGCAATACACCGGTCAGGCAGGACTCCAAAAATAATTTCAGCAATTGTGGCATCGATCAGGAAATGGGATTCCAAGCACGGCTGGTGATGTCTGCCAGTGTAGAAAGGTCACTTCCACTTTCCTGAAATAGGAGACAAATAGAGAATAAGTCATCATTTCTTGTAAAACATGATCACAACACTGACAAATGTCCTGAAAGTTCCTCTGATGAGTGCTGCTGATACAAACCTCCTGTCCTGCTATAGAGAAAAATAAATCTGGCCACCAACACAAGTCCCAGAAATAAACTCTGGATCCTGCGAGGAAAAAAAAAAGAAATCCTCATCCATTTCTTGCATCTGGCGAGTTTAAAAGCCAGAGCAGAGGTGGATGAGGCCCGGGTCTAAGGCTTTTTGCTGCTCTATTCACATTTCCACACATGAGCCTCCTTTGGCCTCCACAACTCTGGATGTGCTAATGTGGAACAGCTGGACCGCAGATTGGGAGAAGGGAAGCAAAGGGGGACTTTAGTGGGATCAGAGCAGGGCAGCCTGTTTTAGGAGCGAGCTACTGCTCAGACACGCACAGAGATAGACAGAGATGGACCAGAGGGGAGAAAGAGGGGAGGAAAGGGGTTTAAGGGGTTTAGCGGGATTGTGTGAGAGAGATAGAGCGAGGGATTACAGAGCAAGTGGATCTTAAGAAAGAAGGTGATGCAGAGTGTGAATTGATTTGGCTTTGATTGGCAGAGGATCGGCTTCAGGTTGAATAAGGGCTGAGATACCAACTGGATTGCTCAATACATTGGGATGGGGTTACATTATTAAGCAGTATTGGATTTGATAAAAGGTGCCTAATTGTATGTTGCCTCCTCAGAGCTTTTCCATTACAAACCCAACAGAAAATGTCACCGCATTGGCAGCCAGCTTAGTGTAGGATGAACTCTGTAAAAAGAGGAGAGATAGGTTTGACCGACATAGCAACCAAGGAGAAAGGGAAAAACACTCCGTGGAGGAAGGGAGTTGACAGTATGTGTGTGTGTGTGATGGGGGGGTGGGAGAGAGCACAAGTGAAGAGAGAGCTTGCCCATTTATAGACATATTTACTTATGAGAGGTCTGTCAGCAGTGACCGTCTGACAGAGTGCACTGCTGCAAAAAAGTGCCTGGGCGGTCAAGTCGCCCCCCCCCTCAAAAAAAAGGTTTCACTGAGAAAACATCCACATTCCTGCTGCAACCGACCCCATAGAGACACACTGCATCAGCCTTATCAGAGACACTTTAAGTAGGCTATGTTTATTCAGCAGGCACATTAGTGTGGAGCCAGAGAGACAGACACTTGCTGCGTATTTGAATCCAAATAGCAGCCTGGAATCCACTTCACTGACATCCATTTTCGACATCATTTTCACCATCAGTATCAGCCTTATAAGAGCAAAAACGTCGATAAACTGTGGATATGAAATACAGGGTGAAATCTTCTAATTTGGGGGGTGCCATTACGACACAAATAAACCTGTCACCCAGCGAGCACTATGGAGCTATATATAGACATGACAAACACCGAGGGATGCAGAACATGTGTGAGTGTGGTGAATGGCAACATAGCTCTCCGAGGGCGCTTGTGTATTCAAGTGTTTGTGCGAGGTGCCTGACTGCGCTCGTGAGAGATAGCAGTTTTGAATGCACGCCATGTGTGTGAAGGAGAGCATGTTTGTTTGTTAATAGTGATGGAGAGAAAGGGAAGGGGGAGGGCAAAGAGTACTGCTGCAGTGTTTGATGAAGGGAGGGGGGGCACAGCAATATCCTTCACTTATTTAGCTCAAGCTTTCCTCTTATTTTTTTTTTCTTCCATTTCTCATTCTCCCACTTGGTTTTTTTTTTTTTAGCATCTCTCCCTTTTGCCGCTCCTCAATCCTTTCTGACCTTGACAGCTGATGCTCACTGCAGTGGGAAATTGGGCTTGGATAGGAAGTGAAACAAATGCACCACCAAGCCAAAAGCTGCTTCCTGTGGGTGCATGCTTCTATATCTGTGTCAACTTCTGCAGCGCTTTTCCAAGAATAGAAAGTCATTGCTATCTGGAACACTTGCTATCAAACTTACAGTACCTATTGATTATCGGTCTGCCTTGATGAAATTATAACAACTGCCTGGCCTGTGTGGACCCTCTGGTCTCCAGTGGCATGAAAAACACACAGGCCATGCATTATAATAGGTGATAATGCTGGTTGAGATCAATAGTATAGATGGAACTCATAGGAAATCCTCTAGCAGAAGAGCAACTCTTGCAACTCACACAGGGGGATATCTGCTGTATATCCTTCCCAAGGTCAACACTTGTGGCCCGTGAGAAGTCAGCTGGTGCGCTGAAAGCCTGACAGTCTGACCTTCATGTCAGCCATCCTGCTGGTAGACCAGTTTGGCTCCTATGGCAAACATGAGAAGAATTCCAGAGGCCACCAGCAAAGTATGAGGAAAACAATATGCTCATATCGGTCGTGGCTGCCGGAGATCCACTGCATAACCAACATGTGGGTTAATTTAATGAGTAAATTAGTATTGACTGAAGTATACACCGACAATCTGAAGAGTCATAGCAATTTTAGTTGACCTTGTGTTGGCACAAGAGGAAATGAATCAAGTACAACAAGTCAGGATATCCCAGGATGGATCCTTATGGCCTTTTGACCCAATGAATCAATTTGTGTCTCTGCAGACTGTTAATAGATGAGCAGGTGTATTCTGGTATAGCTCCCAGCCAAAGCCAGATTTGCGCCGTCCTTTTGGAACTGCTCCAAAAAGAGGTGGCGTGGCACGTGTTTACCAGTCCGAACCTGACGGCACCACCAACGCAGAATGCAGTCACAGGTTTCATTAACACCTCAAGGGAAGTGGGAATCTGATGGCACCTTACTTCAAAATTGCTTGCCTGAGCAGCCATCCAGTCATAATGGGGGCTGCGAGATAAAGCCACTGTGTCATTGGGTCAGCAACAGCTATCTGTCTGGGCATGAAGTGATCTGGAGCCACTCCAGCCTCTTTAAAAATGGAGCTTAGCCTCATCAGTTCGTGTTCGGAGGGTTACTTATTAGTGAGGGGGCAGCAGAAGGAGCGAGGTGATGAAAGTTGTGAGTGTGAGGGCAGATAAATGAGGGGTTGGTATCTGGTAATTAAACACATGGCTCGTGATTTGTCTGGGTATTTCTGGGTGCCCTAAAGTCACGTGTAAACAAGTGGGTCAATATATTCTTAGTGGCAGTGTAACCCTACTGTAGTTTAAACAAATGATGCAGCTTGATGATGCTGTACGCCAAACTGCACCAAAGCTGATGATGAATGATTGTCAGAGCGAGGCTCAAGAGAGCAGCTGTTCAAAACATGACCTGTATATAACTTCCCCATTCTTTAAAATAGAAACTATGCATCCCCTAAATATTCCCCTCGTGATGGGATTACTGTGCTGACATTTCAAATCGGAGCTGTTGAAAAATAACATGGTATTCTGCACTTCTGTTGTACTTGTGGTCAGTGTAACATCACCAGTGTGTAGGAGACAAACTTCTATTCTGCCCACTGTGGGACATAATGTAGTCTACAAGGCAACTCCAAATACTGCTCTAACATCTAACCATGGCCTTGACTTCTGTCACATCTTTGAATAGCAAAAAGACCCTCTCCTTGGGGCTGTTATAAAAAGCAAATGCACATACCACAAAGGGTAATGGTAGCCTTACAGAATAGATTGAGCTGTTTGTCACATAAAAAAAACCTCAATTATAGGCAAAGGCCTTACTTTCGAGGGGCCTGGTGGCTGTGCCGGGACTATGGCGAATAGCAGGGTGGAGTATTTGTTCTGTCTTTCTTTCTCGCTCCCCTTGTGCCACCCGCAAGCATGGCCAGCACTTGCCAGAGTTATCCTTGGCACAGATGAGCAGGAAGCCGAATCAAAGCGTATGAAACATGAAGGGAATGTCAACACATACAGGCAAAAAGAAAAAAGTCCTTTCCTCCCAGTTTACCCATAAAAACCTGCTCCAAATCTGTTCCCCTTGAGAGATAAAGGCAAAGCCAGCTCTGCGTTTCAGAGGAACATGCCTTAAGTGTGTAGCCGGACTAAAATGTCTCTCTTGGAAAGCCGGGAGTGTATCATGTTGCTCTTAACAGTTCAGCTCTTGTGTTACATGTATGAGAGCGTCTGCTGCACAAACACTATTGTACAAGCTTGACTTACCATGCATGCACGCGTTCACACGTTTCACTGTTACTTAAATTATCTCCCATTCTGCTGCAGACATTTGCTAAGACTGACGAAAAATATCAACCTAGACACTTAAAACATGGCAGCAGGTAAACTGCAGCAACATTATCCCAGCCTCTAATTCAGATTCCTGTACCAGCAGAGTGTGATATAAAACATGTTCCTGTTCTCACTCACCTCAGATATATCGATGGGGAGATCTTGATCCTTCCCCGGTGCTCTCCTGATCGCTGCAGCCCCAGGTTGATGTGTGTGTGTTCAGTGGCTGCTGTGCTGCTCCTGTGGCTTGTTGACACTGCCCTGCCTCCTGTCTCTGCCTCGGGGCTGCACTTCTGTCGACTGGGACGTCTGCCGGACAGCTGTTTTGGAATTGCTCTCCGGCTCCTCTTCCCCTCTGAAGCAAGTCAAGTCTCCTCCTACACCTCCCGCGCTCCCCCTCTTCTTCCTCTCTCTCTCTCTCTCTCTTTGCCTCTCTCTCTCTGTGTTCTCGTTCCCCTCCCCTCTCTCTCTCTCTCTCTCTCTCTCTAGCAGCACCTGTGCATGTCTGTCCTCTCTCCTACCCAGGGCTCAGATTTTTTAAGCAGCTCTGTGGTGTTTGAGGATTCTCCGTGCTTCCTGTGCCTTGTTGGAACTGCAGTGATGACTGAGCACAAGCTCTGGTCTCGCAACAAATCCGCTCTGTGTGGAGAAAAGCAAATGCCTCGTGGGATGTCTGGCTTTCTCTCCTCTCTAAAACAGTCCTTCATATTCACAGGAAGTGTGTGTGTGTGTGTGTGCGTGTGTGTGTGTGTGCGTGTGTGTGTGTTCACTCACTGTGCCTCACCCTGTCTGACTTTGTGACTGCCCACATCTGATAAGAGCTATTCTGTAAATTCAGCCAGCAGCCGGCAGACACTTGACTGGACTCTCTCCGTCTCTGTCTCTTTTGAGCCTCTTATCCTTATCTGTCTATCACACACACACATACTCTAACAGCCATTATTTTCCCGAACTACATCTCTCACTCTCTGTAAAATCCCCTTATATTCTAATGTTACTCATCATGTGCACAGTCCTTTATTTTTGAAAGCTGCAGAAGGCTGAGGCGACACTACGTGAATGAACTAATTACTGCAGAATACTGCAGCACTGCAGCACATGTGGAGGACATTTACAAATAGGTTAATAGATAGGTAGCTGCAGCCAAAACAGACCTCCTCACGTGGAATCTGTGATTTTAAATGCACTGACATGAGACAGTGTGTAAAGGTTCTAACCTGATGCCCTCGAGTCAAGGACAAGGACCTCGACTGTGAATCCCATTTTATTTCTGTTCTATTCTTGTATAGAAAAAAAATCTCATCACCTTGGTAACTGGTGCAGCTCAGAGGTGATGTCACACATTTCTGTGTAGTTTCCCCCAAAGAGAATGGGGAAAGCGGGGAAGAGGTGTGTGTCTCTATGTGTACAGTGTGTTACAAAGGCAGGGGAAAGAAGATAAATGTTGGGGGATGGGTGCTTGTATTTCAATTAATGTGTGTGTGTGTGTGTGTGTGTGTGTGTGTATGTTTGCGGTTAGGAAAAGGAGTGAATGCATGTCCTCACAAGTCCAAATAGTACTTTGACAATAATCCTGCCTTGTCCAACCTACGAAGCAGCAGATCCTTCTGCAAACACCACAAATTCCCACTCCTCCTCCCTGGTAAATTTGGCCTGGTTAGCTCATTCTCCTTAATCTGCTTTCTCCCTACTGCTATATTTCATGTGAAGGATGCACAACTGTAATAACTAGCTATATATAACGATTTGCAAAGTCTTACACTTAAATGAATGCAGGGTTGTGTCTGTTTGTCGACAGCTTAAAGTCGCTGAGACACCCTCTATTTAGCTTACACAAGCGTTATTTAGCACCAGTTAAACAGCAGTTGTGAATGAAGCCCTTTTAGCATGGTGTTGTCGTGTCGCCCTGGGGTGATGTCATCGCGGCGTCCATGTGGCCGGCACATGATCTGTAAGTGGAACACAACACTGTCTTCTCATTTAGGAAGACCATTAAACCTTGGAAACTCCGGAGCAACTGCTCTAAAAGGATACTGTCAGTAATTCCCCTGAAAAGATAAATTGCCCTGTAGTAGAGAGATGTGAAATTTAGTCAGTGATAACTTTCACAGCACTTCCTAATAAGGCATAATGAATGTAAAGGGTTTTTAAGTTGTAGATATTTGCTTTATAAATGGTTATTCCATTTACTTATTTAAAAGGATACACATTAATCTACACATTTGTAAAGGTACCAGTGTTTGCTTGCTGGCAAATTTTCAGCAGTTCTTTGGCAAGATGTCCTTACACCAATAAGTCTTTTTCACAGCATACATTTTGACTGGTCATAGTGAGTATCATAGCGTTACTAATAACATTAATGCTGGCTCCATATGATTCAAGTGTTCCAGTAAGACATGACAGTGTGACAGTGAGCCAACTTGAACAGTACCAGGGCCCTGAAACTGTAGCAGCTAAATGGAATTAAGCCATAATTAATCATATTATTTACAAATGAGCTTTTCCTACTGTGACATGTCTAAATGTCCTCTGGGAAAAAGGCACATTAAGTTACAGGTTCAGAAATACAAACATAGGACAGCAAGATACTGAAGTGACACCAGTGACAAAATCAGTATTCTTGAGATATCGCAGAAGCCACACAGAGCTAACTATTAATTCAATAATACAATAACAACATCCACTATTCAGTATATGTAGCAATGCAAAGCAATATGAAGCAAGAAAACACACAAAACACACAAGTAGCACTGTTAATAACCGCATTTTGCACACATTAACTATGCAAAGCAGCGTTAAGCAAGGGGACATTGACAGTGTTAACAACCAAAATAATACTTATACAATGTTAATATTGTTGGAAAGTTAGTCAGTTAAGTCAATAGTGGGGAAATGAAAATTAAAGATTAAAGGGGAGGATATAGGTTGACAGGTTATGATTGTGAAAAATCTTTGTCTGAACCAAAATCCACTAATAAGTAACTTTTAACCAGTTTCATTTACTGTAGTGTAAGAACCTTTTATTGAGGACTAGAACTATCATAATTATTGTGTATTTGTAACTGCAGATCTATCATAAAGCAAGGAACTCAACCATTCTTGTTGACTTACTCGCTTTCTAATAAGCCATCAAACCTATAGTTTTATACTGTATGTTAGTAAGTCATAATAAAAACTCACTTTTTAATAAACCATAAAGTCAGCAGGTGTAAATTTTAATAAGAAAGGAGCTGGCTAAAAAGCCAATTTATGGTGGATAAGGATATAAACCAGCCAAAGGGATTTGTCTCACTCTGGCAAACCAAACTTCATTAATCATTAATAAATCACTTTCTGACCATTAATAAAGCCAGTAGGTTCAACTAATATATGCTTTACAAATGATGCCTTATTATGAGTTTCCAAAATGTCACAACCACCCACAGTTAGATATTTATTAGCCCAGACCGTTTTTCAGTTTCCTTGGTGAGCCCACTTGTACAGTGTTTTGGAGAATTTTGCTCTTGAATACCTTCAGTTATACTTTCACCAAACCCGAGGCAGCAGCATAAGCTTGTACTGTATGCTGTATTCTGTTGAATACTCAGTGTCTGCCAGGAATATGGTTGTCAACCTATTTTTGTTTTTCCATCACAAGTTGTGTTTTGGTTTGTGTTATTAGAGGAATTAGACTTATATTTTATTCCAGTTCAAGGCTAATTTGCCTTGGTCTGCTTTGCCCCTTACACAAAAGGGCTCTCTGTTAACTGAGGTTTGTCTACAGTTTGAGGTGTCCTGTCTAAAGTGTTCCACTGAGGTCACTTTTCTCCAACTGACGCACCACACATTGATCTCAGGACAGGTCAACAAGCCTTTCGGGAATCAACTGAGGAAAACAGGAGTTAAGAAGCATACTCAGCACTTGACATACAATATGTTCCTCTTTGTTGCTTGTTGTAGCTCTTGAGGTGCAACCTGCTTCTATAGTATGTGTGGCTGATGACTTTCTTCTGTCTCACTCGGTTGATACATCAGCCGACTCCACCCTTCCTCCTCCAGCCGCTACAACACATGTGTTCACACCCATTATGGAGTAAACTACATCATTATCACTTGGTGTCTGAGGGAGGCCAAGTGGGTGAGGTGAGAAATACCAAACACTTACATAAAGCACCAGTTTGGGGAGTGGGAGTGAATATCTTTTATAAAAAGGCTGCTGCTGTTTGCTTTTCAGTGCAATTATTTGAAATTGGTGATAGTGTAATGGAAGTTTGCCCAGTCTTTATGTACTTTATGTAATCCATCTATCACGTGACTGACACAGACAACATGGAGAGAGAGGATATGGAAAAATATATTGTGGGCGCTTAAATAATTGCAGCCATTACTGTAGCCGCCATTTACGGGGCCAAGTGTGGACACAGAGTAATGTCATCTTGTAAATGTTCATGTTTATGAATAAATCTGAGAAGGGCATTGAAATGGTTAGTTTCCAGAGGGAACAACTTTAAAATAATAAAGATATATGTAGCAATAACAACAAAATTCCTCCCCACTAGTCCCTGGAGGGGGTTTCATGGCATTTGTCAACATGTTCTGCACGCATATTCAATATATATTGTAAACAGTTGGAGACCTGACGCCACATGTTGACAGGCTTGTCTATAACTGCTCCATTTACATTCTTATCAAAGCTTTTCTCTCAGGGTTGCACTATTTCACTTGTGCACATTTATTTTCCTCCTGACAGTAAACATTTCACAATGTTCTCAGCCCTGCATGCAGCACACAGGGAGGGACCCGACACTGAGGGCACTGGCCAATGTTCTGAGTGCAGGAGATGTGTAGCCGAACGGAGAGGAGGAGGGGATTGTGGGTAGTCTAAACACTGTCTTGCTCTGTGGCCGTATCCCAAAATGTTTTTTTGTGTGCGTGCGCGGGCGATACACCATCCTGAATTACAGCAGACCACACACGCCAGAGGTAACACCTCAGCTATAGTGTCTATTTTAGCAACTGAACAAACTTCACAAAAGGTGAAAGGTGGAGTTCGACAGCAAGGACAGCCAGTGGTCAACACCCTCAATCAAATTCAATTAGATTTTTTTTTTTGTCATGCAACTTGTCAGCGCAATAACTATGTTCAGTACTTCTACATGCAATTTGACAGTTTCTATTCACAGTAAGTACTAGACGTCTTTTTGGTTTCCTACCGATCCTTTTTCAGTTTTTTTACAAAAAAGAAGTAAACTTCAAGTGGGAGACAAACCTTTAAAGGAAACATTCACTCTAAAAGACTTCAACACTTGTAACAGATAGCTGCTTGTGTTCCTTACATTTAAGCAACAATATGTTTGGAATGTTTTATATGTAATTGACTAAATGTGGATGACCCCTGACTTTCTCTCCAGCACCACCATTAGATTGACATTTGTTGTTCAGAGAGAAATATCCTGATTTACATGGATTGACATGAAATTTGGTGCGTTCATGGTTTCCAGACGATCTGTTCTAATGACTTTGGTGATACTCTGACTTTTCCTCTAGCGTCAACCTAATGGTGGACATTTTAGTTCTTTATTGACATGTCTCGATAACTACTGGATGGATTGCTATGCAGTCTGGTACATGATCCCCACAGGATGAATTGCAATGTCCTTGTCCAATACTTTTGTTTATGACCAAATACATGCAAAACTCATGACATTTCCATCAGCCTCAGCAAACAAATCAAAAACGCTGCTTTAAACAGTCAAACAGTGAGAGATCATCACAAAAGAGACACAGATACCAACCTTACCACTTTTCCACCGGCAGCCTCAGTAGACCAGAATGCAATGCAGCCACGGTCATGCTGCATTTGGAGTAAAGGGCGTGACTCTTTAATTTTGCAAATGGGAAAAACTTGCCAACACTCACTCATTAATGTTATTGCTCACTATCATTATTGCTATGCTTCTCCACACCAATGTGATCTCCATGTATAAACCACAACTGATTGCAGCAAATTGAGGCATGCACTCTGGAAGATGTAAACAGGCAGCTTTGAGGGAAAATGTATAACAAGCAAAAGTAATTTAATGTAACATCTCATCACAAAATAACTCCTGGAATGCATTAAAAATCTCAAATTGATGATAGTGTAAGAGTATGCGAGGGGAGATTTTTTTCTTAACTTGCAGAGACAAACTCTCTTCTACAAGTAGACTATCTGACCACATCTACGCTAGTGTGTCAATGTCTGGCACACATCCTTGGAAAGAGAGCAAGTGATACATCACTTGGTAAGGAGTGAGTCTTCCCACTAGAATTCCAGTAGCTGTGCCACAAGCCACCCTATTGCAATCAGCTTGTGGTTGTCCATTTCCACCAGCCTACATCCTGCTCCATCCACAACCAAAGCACGATTATGCCCTTGAGAATTGGCAGACTGCCCTTGCCCATATCATAGAGGGGTGAGCAGAGTAGGATACCAGCTAGAGTCAAGCTGAGGTCAGCTGGAGGCCTCAACCTGGGCTGCATTCACATCATCGGCTGGGAGCGGGATATTAGTGATAACACTGGTCATAGATGTCACATGTGCTGGAGGAGATCTTCGGATAGCTTGAGGGACACGGTGTACTGTACATACAGTGTCCTTAGCAGATCTTTGATTTATTCTTCGGTCCCTGGCAGAGTCTGTTCCTCATTAGAAATGTGTTTCAGGCTCCGGGAACATGCTCCACCATGTTGGAATTCAGAGAATGTACACAGCAATGGTTATATAATGCTTTTTCATGTGAGGAGATAATGTGAGTAAACTGATGTTTGGATGCATTTATCGAGGAACAGCTCAGACAGTAAAGTTTTCAGTAGTGTATTTCACTGGTCACAAGGGGAAAAATATTCACCACTCCTTGAGAGATACAAGTAAGATACTGAGTGAATAGCGGCTCAGTGCTATTTTTGAACCTGGAGTATATTACATGGTCGTTGCATGACAAGTTTGGGAGGGGAGCGACCTCAACTGAAACACATCGTTGTCGGGTTACCTCCAATCTGATTGAAAGCTTACTTCCTGTTTTTCTTCATGCCTACTTGGATGTCCACTGGGAATTCATGTGTCGCCCCAGTTTGGTTTATGAAAGTCTTATCTGTTTGGTCAGTAAATAACATTCCACGGGTGAAGAAAAAATTGTCCGCCTGTGGGTGACACTTAAAAAAACAGACTATGTTGCGAGTGGAAGCTTTAGTGCAGAAAATTGTAAACTATTGTCAAAAATGTCTTTGATTTCATTTAGCTGAGCTGATAATGCCAATAATAATAAAGAATATTTATGATCTCTGGGAGTGTTTTGCGGCACTGTACATTATCAGAGTGAGTGTGTGTTGGCTACATTTTACCGGCTTTAAATAGAAGTATGTGTGGTTTTATTTCCAGCAACAGCAGTGTGCTTTGTAACATCTGGTGAGATTATCTCCAAAAGCTCAGTTCATTAGAAACGTTGGAGGTTTCCAGCTGCCGACTTAGAAACACTTTGATTAAGTTGATTGCATTCATACTTCTTATAAAATTGCTTAATTGTGTTGTTTGAAATAAGAAACACATTTTTGAGGATTTCTTGGGCATTGTTGCTCATTTTAGTGGCAGCTCTATGTATGGCAAGCATCCCACAGCAAAGAATATGATTGGTTTCAAAACAAGGCTGAGCACGGAAAGGCAGAAAGGCACGGGAAGATTTGAGCCAGGACTTTTAAAGATACCCAGACACCATCTGCTGCACTTTGTATCTCAACAGTTTCAATTTGAGAATTTCATTCTTTTTAAACAGTGAATGTAACTGCGTTCTTTCCTAAATGGATCTAATTAATCTTTGTGTTTTGGTTTCCTTTTTTTCCCGAAGATATTAGATAAGTTGACGTCGGCTATGTCATGTACACATACAGTACTGTGTGTGTTCTGTATCAAAATGACAACTAATAGAAGTGCCAGCAACTTTTAAACACATATATTTTTTTGTGACAACGGAGTCACGGATGCCTATGGTTCCTCATTCAGTCTGTGAAGTCCAGATGTAGAATAATGCCACCAGCTTTGTTCAAATAATGGACATCTATGGGGTAAGTTTAGCAGAGAAACACACCGTCATCAACACTGGTTTACTTTATACGGAGTAGCTTATAATCTTTCTTAAACATTTTCAAAACTACATGTTAAGTTATAATTGTTAGGAATTACTGTGTGACCATAGCATTATACAGGAGGTGGACATTTTAAAGCTGCATTAATTGATATTTGGCTACTTTGGGTAAACAGAACAAGCAGTAAACCCAACACTGACACATTATCACCTTATAAAGTTGTTATGGCAACGTGTAAGCAACCCTTTCCTGTCCTGCCTATTTAAACATTCAGCAGATAAGGAGCAACATAGCATTCATCTGAGGTCATGTTTCTGGCCACTTGACAAATGTAAATCCAACATTTGCTGTCTTTTTAGCTCTGTTTTGGTCTCCTGAGGGAAATACACAGCTTTTTAGCTCCTAAATGCTTCACTGTGTTCACCTGCTAGTTGATAACTTTGCCTGTCTCTCACTGCTTGGAAAGTAGTGTACAGTGGGTTTAGCAGAACTTTTTTGCTGAAAACAGCTTCCCGCTGTGGCAGAGAACAAGGCTATGGGAGTAGTAGGACTGAACAAAACTGTAAAGTTGTAGGTTTTAAAACCAAAACAGTTGACATGCTAAAATGGTCAGTAGAACTGAGGGAACTGCAGAGTAGGATGATAATTCTCTTTTGTTTTGTCACTACAAGCAACCCCTTTGGCATAAAACATAGTTACTTGATCCATTGTTAATAGAGAAATATTGATAAGTGCAGCTTGAAGAGAAATTAGTGACTTTCTAAATATGTAAATTATAATCTGAAGTATAGGGTAACAAAGAATTCATCTTTGGCAAAGTATAAACGTGAATTATGCAAAACTTTGAGTAGAGGTGCAACTGATCCCACAGCCACACAGACATTGAGCTAAAATGAACAAATCTTAACATGCAATCCACCTTTACACTGCCTCACAGTCTCTTGTGAAAGAGACAAAGAAAACTTAAATTTCCACAAAAAATAAATAGAAGTGGTGGTGGTAGTAGAAGTGAAGATGATATTTTTAACATGTTTTTCTTCCCAAAACAACTTCCAAACTACAATACTTCTGCCATGACTTTTAAAGCTGGTAATGCTGACGCTGTAGTTTACAAGCTGACAGCGGTAAAACAGTGGCGACCTGTCCAAACGTGTCGACTAAAGTGAAGAACATTGCAGGTTTTTTAACTTGACACCTCTTCAGTTACTCCAACGTAATGAAGTGTACTGACCCAGACATTCTTTACAAACTGACCCTTCACTTTATGTAACATCAATACATACCACACACAGTATCGTACTCTGCATTTATCAACTCAAACACTGAGATTACCACAGAGAGAATTGTGCGGAGGCCTGTAATAACGGCTTGTTCCTCAGAAACTCCAGTATGTGTCAAAGGCAGAGGGAGCTGCTGCGGGGGCTAGACAAATACCAGGGATACCTCAGCCTTTATTGTATTCAGAGCCAGTGAGCGTGTACAGAAGTATTGAGACACCAAGCGTGTGCGATGAAACTGAGCGTGTGCAAAAAGACTGTGGCACAGAGAGACCACAAAAGAGCTGATCATGTGAAAGGAAGGGCATTTGATAGCTGGTACACAAACCGTGTGCGGTGTCAACACTGTGACCATCAAAGAGGTCGTTGATTGGAAGCCAAACTGATAATTAACTCACAAATGCATCTTTCAGAGATCCTTCCAGTTAACAAATTAGTAGTTTCAGAATACAATTTGACTGAGGTTATGATCTAATGTTGCCTGTAAGCATCCAATATTCTTGATTAAAGGTTTAGTTAATAAAAGTCCTGGGAAGTTCTGAGCACTCAGATCCCAAAGAATACCTTATCATGAGGTCAAGGCTGGTAGCAATAAAATTAAATT
The DNA here is from genome assembly GCF_914725855.1 of Thunnus albacares. NCBI lineage: Eukaryota > Metazoa > Chordata > Actinopteri > Scombriformes > Scombridae > Thunnus > Thunnus albacares. The sequence continues at coordinate 7,139,258 of NC_058119.1, forward strand.
TGTTATGTTGCTGTAATTTAGCAACATGGTTTTGTGTTTGCACTTTTTGTCTTTTGTTGACCAAAGCATTTAAAGTGATCGGTTATAAAGTACATATCACTGGAAACTGACTGATTATCATTTACAGTACCTGTATCTGTCAATTTTTATTACTTTTTTGTTTACTTAAAATAATCTAGGTTGAAATTAATCCAATACTCAATGAAATTCTCCTTTTAAGAAAGAAACTACATTTTTACCCTCACTATTCCTTTGGCACTCAGTCAGTCAGTTGGTCCACCACTTTAGACCAGATTGAAATATCTCAACAACTATTAGATAGATTACTGTTGAAATTTGTTAAGCATTCATGGTTTCCAGAGGATGACTCCTACTGACTGCTAGCACCACCATGAGGTTGACATTTGTGGATTTATTGAAATGCCTTACTAGCATTTCTAGCACTAGTACAGCCTCATATGGCCTCTAGCATAGCTGTAGACTCTTAGGCTGTGTCTGAAATCACTCCCTATTTTCTCTATAATGTTCTTTTTTACCCTCTGCCATTTCATTTAAGTGTCCAAATTCGGAGTGTAAATCGATCCACTAGTGCCTTAAAAAATACACACTGAAATAAAAAAAATGGTCACATTTAGATGCAAGAATTACTGTTATGTGACTCCACTGCTGTCAGTGATGACGCAAAACGACGATTAGTAAATGTCTGAAATGTTGATTTACTGCTCACTGTTGAGTAAACCATTGCATGTCTGTCATATAGCGAGTAGTGAGTCAGTGAACGAGGGAGTGATGAATAAAAATCCCCACTTATTTATTTCTCTTCTAAATTTTCACAGCAAGTCATTTCACTTCTGATTGAGTTCACTTTTGGCGAATAGTACTTATGTGTGAGTAATCTTTTTTGGTCCACTTCCCTCCTGTGAGCAATTCACAGGCTAAAACAATGCATAAATCACCGTAAACCATAATGGGAGAGTACAGCACTTTAGGCATGAACTCCTTTAACATCAGTTAAACTGAAATGTACTGCAGGAGTGAATGTTTCTGAGCTATTGCAGAGCTATTAAGCTATTGGATTCAAATGATAGAAAACTACAATTTGGCTAAAAGTTATCTTACCTATCTGTAAAACTTCTGTAATATATTTACATAATTGTGTGTTGTAATATTTTGAGAAGAAATATGTTGAAATGATGCAGACAGTGAAAAAGCAAAGGCATGTGAGGCAGTTGTAAGAGATAAAGGGAAAGTTGTTTTGTACTTTATGCAGGCAAATAACTCTATAACAACCCTGTGTACCATGTTTCACAGATTTGACCCTGGTCTTGTCTATTGATCGTCACTCACACTGATTTATTATCCGTTATAGCTAACTACAAAATAATGGATGATGATCTTCCAACCTTCCACTCTTCCAGGTCAGACAGAAACCCTTTTTCTTCCATGATAACATCTGCTACTATTACTGCGCCATCACTCACCTCCCATGGCATGATTAGCAGCCACTCTACTTCACTGAGGTAGAATGTAATGCAACCTCCTAACCTTACCAGTCAGCAGGGTCATAGAGAGAGCGCACAACTGTAAAATGATGAGACTGGAGTCCAGGATCAGCCCATCAGCTTTTTTTCTGTGGTATAATGAGCAGTCATATATTTTATCCTCTCTGCCCATAGCAGCTGGGTCACACAGAGGCTGAGGACAGAGAGACACACCGCTCCGCCCTGGATATCCTGATTCCCCCCGCAGGGCAGATCAAACATTGATCTACACCTCTCCCATGTGGTATGTATTTGACATGGCGTGGGGGGGAAGGCGGGACACAGCTCGCCGCTGGTCCCCTCTGCTGTCCCAGACTCAGGCCTAAATCATGTGGGCAGACACAAAACTTGTCCCAGCTGGGCCTGCTTATCTCTTACTTTCTGGAGCCAAGGCTAGCCGTCAATCAGAGCCCTCAGCCGCTGACACAGACAGAAGTGTCTGAAAAGAGATGTGAAGACAAGACTGGGGTGCATTATAGGGGATGGAGGCAAGGGGGATTTCTTTACATCTCTGGGTTGAAAAGTGTTGGGTTTGACAGCGTGGGCAATTTAGGTCACTAAATCATACAGAGTGGGCCTCTGCGGTATGTCATGTATGTAATGCACAGTAGAGAAATCCAGTAGCTGGCATGTTTCCAGGCTACTAAAGAACAGTAAGTGTGAGTGTGGGAGAGAAAGAGGGAGATAGAGAGAGTTAGAGCTTATGAGTGGGAGATATAGCAGCGGTTTTATACAGTGTTCAACACATTCTTCTACAGTGAGTGTCTGTGTGTTTGTGCTTCACCAGGTGCCTGGAATGTATCTGGACAAACAGGCAATATTTCACTCGTATGGTCCTTTGTGTTGGTGAATACTGCACATTTAAGTCAGCAAAGAAAGCCGGACAATAACAAATGTTAACTTAAGGCCTCCCTGAAACAATAGCACTCTCTGTACGGCCGAAGAATTCCCTGATAGCCCGTCATTACGTTGTTTTGAATTTATATATCCCAGAGGGGCAGTTCACCAACACATTCAGATACTGAACAAAAGGAATGTTTCACATTTCTTTCAGATTATACTACCCTGCCTCGAGGGAGCTAAACATTCATTAGTCATTGAATTAGACTTAACCAGCCACATATAATTGTGTGATCAGCAACAGTAACGCCCCAGGAATGTCAGTGTTATCATTAAAAGTGCGTTTCACTCTGATGACTGATGCTGTGATTAACAACACCATAGGGTGTGTTTATCCCTCTTCCAGTACTGCTTACATTTTTTTAAATATCCAAAAATAGCAACATCCGTCTAACTCTTTGCATGCGTTATTTATTAACACTTACATTTACATTTAAGCATTTCCTTCCCCTGAGCAGTTTACGACAAGGGAAAAAATAGATAAATATTCTGTCACCAGTATTGTATTACAGCAAAGCGGCCAAAAATAAGCTGGGCAAGGTTCAAAACAGACAGTATATGGAATAAATAAGTCAAACACATTTGCCAAAACATTTATTCAGCTCATAATAAATTATAGAATGGGAATAGTGAAAATAAAGGAGAATAATAAAATATATATTTTACATTTTGGTCAGACAGGAGCACAGGGGAGAGGACAAAGTGAATCTCTATTTTCCCTCTTAAACTCAATTTTCTTCTTCCTGTATTCTTCCACTGTGTTTCCAAATATTTTTTATAATGCTAAAAGGCAGCTGTATGTGAGAAACAGAGGGACAGAAGGAGAGAGAGAAAATGAAAAAGAGCAAGGGAAGAAGACAGAAATAGTTGAGGGTGTGTAGGCCCGGCTCTGACCACTGGCATGCATGAGGAAGCAGCCTCCATTCCACAGGCCAGCGGATGGTTTAGAGACACTACAGAGCACACAGCTCAGCAGCCCACATGCAAGTCCGCCTGGCCTTCCCCACCCTCGGCTATTCTGGGCCTCTCTGCCACTGTGGTGGCTTTCACTCAGCAACCACACAAATAAAGCCTAAGAGAGAAAAACATGAGAAACTGAAGCTTCAGGCGACGAGGGGGGGAGATGTATTGTTTACTGTTTGTCTTGTTTTTTTATTCCCTCTTTGCCATCATATGTATTTTGAGCTGATTTAAGAGGCTGCGGCATCGCTAAAACAAAGATATCTGCCTCTAGCTTACAATACGTTGGCAATAGCATCACCAGCACCCATGTTTAAGGGATAATTCCAGTTTATTACAAGCTGGGTCTCATTTTCACAGTTTTTGCCGTCATTTCTATCAGTTATGATAACCAAAAGTCATCAAAGTCATTGCTGAGATCTGTGAACAGCAACATCGCTACAGCAAAGTCCAGCGACCACACAGGTTTTAAAAACAAGCCAAGCCAGAGTATCTAAACCATTTTATTTAAAGGTAAAATTAAAAGTGAGTGCACCCACTCTCATTGCACAGGAAAACAGCTTGTACAACTATAGCAAGGTCAAAGGTCAAAACTGAAGCAAGAGGAGGATCTGTATACTGTGATGGATGTTTCCAACAGACACTTTGGATAATCATTTCACAGTCTGCCCTTGTTTTCTCTTTTTTGGGGTTGTAAAAACTGACCTCTTATGTTTTACCATGGTGGACTTTTCTTTAGCGGTCTTGCTGCGTTCACACATCTCAGCAATTAACTTGGTGAGTAAAATGTTATTATAACTGGAAAGAATGATGACCAAACCTTCAACAATAATACCCAAGTTGTAATAATCCAGAATGATCCTTTAAGGAAGCACCACCCAGGTTAAATCTTAATTGTGATTTCAAGACTTTTGGGGATATTTCTCTTATGGGAACCTGGCTCATTTTTCGGGAAGCATGGAGACATGCCAGGGTTGTGAGTCTGTTTTCAAAACATGTAAGACAATCTTTTTTGGCTTATTCCCACCATATTAGTGCATTAGGGCAGATGTTTTTAATGCACTTGAAGCATTTTATTTAGCGGGTTGTTTGCTGCTGCTGCTAATTTCCCTACAGGTGCAAATGTTTTATCTATGGTGTTCTTATGTGTTGGATTTTATTTTACCCAATTGTTTTATGCTTTTATGATTATTTTATGGATTGGATATTCTGTTTTCTACTTTGTTTAATGTATTATGTGCTTTATGAATGAGTGGTTTTACTATTTTCATCTGTTTTCTGTTTAAGTGTTTAAGTGAACTAACTAAGACAAATTCCAATCAGTCATGTTGATATGGCAACAAAGTATTGAATCTTGAATCTTAATTCCCACACAGTGGAGATAATGCTGTTTGCAGAACAGTATGTGGTATGGTCTCCAGTAGGAAATAAGAAAATCAGGTATCAAGAGTGGAATAAAAGTCTCTCCTAAACTGCAGTGAGTGAGCATTATGGATGTTTTAAGACAACTGGATACTGTGGCCCCACATTCATTCACATAAAAGTTGGTCACTGGGCGTATTTGCCAAAAAAAAAAGTTTTGAGCCTAAAGAGCATTGAGTCCCTGGCTGAGCTGGCTGACTCTCTGTACACATAACACAAAAATAATCTGCTGATTTGGTTCTTTTCCATTTTTATTTGGCCTAATGGTTCAAATTTTGATAATACTAATAGCCATGTTGGAGTATTTATGATGTTTAGACAAAATTACAGCAGTGTCTTTAATAATGATTGTATATGGGAAAAAATCATTGGGGGGATAGAGGGATCATGTGACCATCTGCAATTCTGTGGCCAATGTGTGCCAACATCACCACAAGTCAAAACTCTCATCCATGGTCACAGATTATGCTTGCTGGGGCTGATTGGGGGCTTAATTATTTATTGGTAGGGATTTGGAATTTGTAGTAAATCCATAAATGAACAAGGCTAGACATGTATGTATTACATTCCCTCTTCTTGATGTTTCAAAAGTAGAACAAACTAAAGCAGTAAAGTACTAATAGTAACAATCGCTGTTTCAATTAAAAGTCCTTTAAAAATTATTGTCGGCATGACCCAGACCCAGCAGACCCTTTGCAGAAATAGATGCAGTAACAGCAGAAGTAGACAGAGCTGAAGAATGGGAGAAACAGCAGCTGAATAAAGGAAATTAAACAGGATTTTGTCAAACGTCTGGTAATTTGGTGGTCACCACTGCTTTCAACCCTTTTGCACCTTTGTTATAAACCATCACACAGTGGCTGAACATCAGTATACTGTTGCTGATGTAGCAATACATGATTGAAGTTTAAATGTTTCAGTATCTTTGCTGCCAGTGTGCCATGATACCTGGTGTATATAGTGTTATCCATTTATTAGTTTTCTCATTGTAATGTCATGTGGCAACACATCCTCATGTACTATACAACAATGAGTGTTTATCTTCCTTTGAGCATTCATGAAGTATTTACATTGCCATTATATTGCCCCCATGTGCTCCTCTAGCAACTTACTATCTCACGTTTTAGAAATAACACAACATATCCCCTGTATGGCCTCACTGGCCTCAGACAGTACAAATCTGTGCTGAATGCTGGAGCAGTTCATCGTGTCACGGGCAATAAACCATCTTCTCAACCACATCCTGAACTGTCTTGCTGATACAACCCCTCTGCAGTTTGCCTCATGAGAATGACTTCATCACTGTCTGTTCTGAAGAGATTAATCAGCAGTTTACAGCTCACAAAAATTAAATTCTGACCTGAACCAGCATTTCCCACTAGGATGGAAAAGACCTTTTATAAATGCAGACATCATTACTAGTGGTGAATTCTGTGACACCTTTTGGCACTTGTGCTCATATTTCTCCACTTTGCCATGAGTGAATTTGCTGCATACTAAACCTTTACCTTGCAGACCTAGTTAAACATTGATCAAAAGAAAATGTAGAAAGAACCAACAAATTCAGATGCTCTTTGAAGCTGTCGGATGTTCTACAACAGTCTCTCCTGAGACTACTACAAAGGCTTTCTAGCTGCTTTTATTTCATGCAACTTGGTTGTAAGGTGCAATAGCAAGTTTTTTAAGAGCATTTTGCCCTTTGTATTTCAAAATAAATAGTATGTGATATTTCAAGTTTCAAGTTTATTTCAGTTTATTGTGCAAACTTTAAAGGTGAGATCAATATGTACAACAAGTGATTTTGATTCTTTATCTTGTGTTTGTTCTAAAAATGTTTCATATAAAATACAGAAGTTGCTACCTTCAGATTGATATGTGAGAAATAAAGACTTTAGAGATATATTTGAAGTCTTTATATCAAATTAAATACACAGATTGTGCTTTTTTCAATTGTGCTTACACAAAAGCATTGGTGTTTTGGACAACTGTCTTCCTTTCCACCTGTGAAGTAATCTAGTTTGATAATGAAGATAATCATCATGTTCTGCTCTACCTGAGGAGAGCAAGACATAATGTAACTGCTCAAAGAGACGTGACTCAGGCTTTCCTCACCTTTGCATGCAGAGATGCAGACTAGGTAATGTGTCTGGAGCTGTCGACATGAAGCACAAGACTGTGTTTAAGAGCAGATTATCTTGATCTTTGGCTTATTCCACCCACAACCACAACGAGCTGTTGTGTCTCAGTCGATGCAGTGATGAAATCCGTTTGGTCTATAAAGCGGATGGTGAAGAAGACATCTGTATAATGTGTCCTGTACCTGTGCTCCTCACATGCTTAATGCACATGGGATGATCTTAATACTAATTCTTTAGGCGCCACCTGCTGGCCAAGTTCTGCCTGCAACTTAAAAATGGATATTACCTAATTTATCAGTCAGTGTCAGTGACTTGTAGCACAGAAGTTATGGATGATTTTAATGTGAAAGGTCACTATGGTCACATTTATCCATTTACCAACTACTCTGGAAAACACACTTTATCACTCAAACTAAATTTAGTGGGTAAAGTTCATTTATTTCTGAGACAAGATAAATTATTTGCTCATGTGTTTACTCAGTAGGAGGGGAGGAGGGGAAAAGTCTGATCAAAGTCCAAGGCAATGAAATGTGTTGTTGTTATTTTTTAGTGTTCTGTTTGGGAACTGTGTGTATGTATCAACTGTTCCATCTTTTAAAGAAAAAGAAGAAACTTTCATTTTTATTGTAAGGGATGTAAAAGATAGACAGATCTGCCACATTTGTTGTGTAAGTGATGTGTATCTGCTTTTGGAGAAATGCATGATGTCTGATGGCATGACTGATTGTGTCCCAGAGTCACTGCAGAGGAGGACAGAAAGGAAGGAAGAAGTCATTAGACCACAAAGTCAAAAGTCACAGAGAGGCCACTGATGTAATCTGTCTGGTTTACATTTTCCCAGCATTCATGAGCTGTCAGGGAGTCATGCATTGTGTCTGAACCTTACTCACTATTTCAGGTCGACCATGATTTACAGAAAACATATTTGATCTTCTGTAAATGTCCATAAAATTACACGTTTCATATGGTTACTATAACTACTACAACATGCACTTCACCACTCTGCCCAAGTGTTCAATACATCAAAGTAAAGCAGTGGAAACTGGTTTATAAGGGAGCCACTTTTAAAGGCCTTCCACACAACATTTACCAGCTTTTATTGTTCATAGTTTCCATCAACATAAACTTGAAAGAAGAGAACATGTGGATCATGCAATTGCATATATAGTTAAGTCGAGTCAATTTATTTATAGGGCACATTTAAAAACAACAAATGTTGACCAAATGCTTTACGGAGACTGAGAACTGCAATAAAAAATAAAAAAGACAGACATAATTATGAGAATCAAAAGAAAATTAATAAAAGTGTAGACAGAGTAAACGGAATTTGGATAAAATCATGAAAACCAAGCAGCATTGCACAGAAAACTAACAGTGTGACCAGTCATTGCTTCGTGATAACTATTAAAAAAAGAGAGATGGGTGTTAAGACCAGTTTTAAAAATATCAATGGAGGGGTAAGATGTAATAATGAGAGGCAAACTATTCCACAGTTTAGGAAACAATGGAAAATGCTTGATCACCCCTACAGTACATGTATACTGTACATATATAACTGTACAGTTTTGGTTTTGAGATGTCAGTCCTGTCAAACTCATAACTGATAGAGGTCCTAAAACAACAGTCTGAAACAAACAATGAGTGGGACACAGGGTGTGGCAGAAGTGCCCGTGAAACTGCTACTGTGTGACTGAACTAGTTAAGGACAGTGTTTTATGAGGCATGTATGACACTGATACATCAAGTATTTGACTAAGTGAATGCTCCAGCAATAAAACATATCACATTATAGTCTTAACTCAGTGTTGCATGGCCAAAGTTGATCTGTCCAAAACTAGATATCCATCTTGACTTGAGCAGAGGAACAAAAAACAAACACAGTGCAGTACAGGACCATGACCTGACTGTCAAGTCATCTAACATCTCCTCACCTATGCAAACAAATACTGTTCTAACCTGAAGAAAAAAAAGAAAAAGTTTGAGCTGCAAACACATAACAAAATGTAGTGTAGAAATGATGACATGAGTGTTACAGCCAGATTATACAGTTCTTGTTCAGAATATGTTTCTTCCTTCCTGCTGCACCTTGTCGTCACACCAGGGTGCAGTGACTGTCAGACAGGGGAAACAGGATTTTAATAAGATAGGTGAGGTGGATTTGTGTGTGTGAGTGAGTGAATGAAAGAGACAGAGCGCATTGTTTATATGCTAATGAGTTGTATTCTCACAATCTGGTTCTTGTTTAGCTTCTTTTTCTACAAAGGCAATATCTCAAAGCAAAAAAAAACCAACAGTAAACTGGTTGCAAGGTAAGTTAGATTAACAATGAATTAATAATGTCAACACATCTCTGTTGGTACATGAGCAGCAGCAGCAATGGTGAAAGTGGTTGAGTGCAATGCCAAATTCTCTATGTTAGAAGGCTGTTATTACAAGCATCATGTAGCACAGTAATTTCAGGGTTACATAGTCATGGACGGGCCTTTGCTCAGGGGTCATGGGCTATTCCCAGCAAACAAACACTGCTGAGGTGCTCTAAAGAAAACAGTAATTCAAGTCTGCTTTAAACAATACAGATAAGTGCTCGAACATGACTGACGGGGGGGGGGGGGGAATATGGAGTGGAAACTAAAGTTAAAAAGACTTTTTTCGCAGCAGACATTTTCATTTGTCAAACACATGTGCAACCAATGACATTGTTAACTGCTGCATTGCATTAAAAAACTGCTGGGATGGAAACATTGTTAATATTATCAGTACCACCTGTGCTTTTCCTGCTATGACACTTCAAAATGCTGTGGAAAGGCTTATGAATCAGATTCATATGGCACTGATACAGAAAAAATATTGCCCACAACAGAAAGTAGCGGAAAACATGCAGATAGTGTTCTTGAATTACATTTCACTAAAATTTGACTGGGTTTTTTTTTTAATAACTTCCCAAATATTGTATAACCGACTAATTGATATAAATGCAATTAATTTACACATGAGTGTAAGAAAACTGCTGTGGTAGAGTGGTGGAGTGCAGAATATCAAACTGGGATCACATTATGGAAACTATTCATGAACTCCACCTTAATGGCGGAAGTCTAATGAAAAGACGGCCTGATGGGTGTTTCAGTCTTTTCAGATGTTGATAACACCAGTTATGTTCCGTGTTTGAGAGTTGAAGCCTGAAAAACTAGCCTGAGCCCAGGGGTTGAGATCGAGTTAACTTGCCATACAGCAAGTTGGTTTCAGGGTATTGGTTGCAAATCAAGAAACAGATCCAGAATTTTAGTGATACCGGTTTTGAGAAGAGAAAAAAGCCCTGTTTTTAAAAACCAGCATTTCCTGAATTTCATTTGAACACATCTGTTTAACTTGCTCCTTCCTGGAATAACCTCTGGGCGACTGAGCAACCAATTCAAGTAAACAAACCATTTTCAATTGTTAATTACCATTTTAAAAGGACATTTAAGAATCATCAATGTCATACCAGAGGACTAACTGCGGTATTCTACAAATAGACAAATCAGAGTTGCTTGTAGACACAGAGCTCAAATGTGACAGTTTTCATGATTTTATGTTGACTTGATGTTGCAGTTTTTGTTTCCTTGGTGACACACCCTAATACAGTAACTAGCTGAGTGTCTTGGTAGGCCTATGGTTCGGAACACTGAGTGCTTGCAGCTGAGATAGACATCAGCAGAGCAAGTGTAGGCCTATGAGCTGGACTTCCCCAAGTCCTCATGAATGCTATAGCTGAGTGATATTGTGCCTTCTGTTACACAACACTTGCCACATCTTTATGGCTGAATGACTCTTTAAAGTATCTGTAAACATGGGCACGCAACTGATACAGAAGTTAGTTTTCCTCCCACTTAGGTAGGCTCCTCATGCACATGAGTAGAACACACTTGTACAATACTGACAGGGAACAATTGGGCTTCACACTGTGGTCTGTCAGTACAATGCTGATAGTGATGCCTTATTTCACCCTGATTCTTCTCTTGTGTATTGTTTGACAACTGTAATGGGCTTATTTCTGTGCACAAAGGCAAATCTAAGGCTGCTTTTATTTCCTCCCCTGTGGTATGAGAGTTTGGGCAGATGTGTGGTGGGTGGATAAAACGACAGTGTTGACAATATCTGCTTATCTGCCAGCTTTGACCCGATGGGAGCAAGTCCATGGCTGGATGCGCCTCTCTTATCGTCATATCTACGTCTGCGGGGCGAACCCAGAGCCGCTGGCCAAGGTTTTTTGCACCGCCATGCCTCCGGGTTTCAGGTGGGTTTTTTGTTCCCTGTGCTGGCAGAATGCAGGCTGTGGGCTAAGGAACAATACTGTGTTCAGAGAGCAGGGAAGAAACTGCACGTAGCGATCCTCACATCATGTTATGCAAGGGAACTCCCTGTTACCTCTGCATCCAAGCAAGTATGCCTGTCTACCTCTCTATAGGCTCAAAGAAATAACTACTTAGGGAGTTCACGTACCACTGCCAAGTCAAATAAACATCATCATCCCAGAATAAGGCCATTTGTATAATGAATCAACTCGTCAAGGTCATCAAGGTCATTGTTGTTGTTTGCTTTTTTTCTGATGGAAAGTTTAACAAACTGTTAATCAAAAATTGTAACTCTCTATGTGCAGATGAATAAGATAATCTGGGAAAGGCAAACACACACACACACAAACACACACACACGCTCACACAAGAATCTTACTAAAATGTAAAAAGAAGTAAATGATGAAACAGATGTAAATTATGAAATAACACAACTCTTCTAGCTCCTCAGTAAATGCCATTTGTAACACTTAACCCAGTAAGGACAGCTTCAGGTTCACTGACTACAGGTCCAAGGTTAATGTGATAATAGATGAGTTTAGTAACTTTTTAAATCCTGGTGCTCATTCTGTCCAAGTTCACTGCAGGGACACACTTGTGAGAGAAGCGAATCATAGAGGTGAGTGAGTTTGCATGTCTTATTTTAGAATAATGAGTATCAGAGGCATAAATGAGAAACTATTTGTCATAATTTATGCACTTAATTTATGATGATTGATCACTTCCTTTAAGGACAGTTATTATTACTAGTCTATATAACTAAAGTCCATACAATTCGGACATTGTAACTTGTTGTAAACTTCACTGATTATTCACTCACGTGTTGTGACAATAAGGTTGATGAGAGAGAACTCAAGGAATACAAATCTACTACAAAGATAAAAAAAAAAAGCTTTAGCCTGCCACTAGATTTCATCCACATCTTTTAAAATAAAACTTAAAAATACATATACATAAAGTCACTAAATGTCAGATAACAAGGTTATTTACAACCAGTGTAAAACAAACCTTATCTTGTGCAATAAAAAAAATGTTTTATTACTGCTTATTATACTATACGTGGAGAGGGGCAAATGGAGACAACTGCAGTTGATTATGCTCTTTTCCTTGTATTTTATTACAAAGTGTACGACTTTAAATATCTGCACTGCCTGTTCACCGTTTCACTTTTCGAATTAGACACAAATGTTGCCAGAAATGGTCTAAACTAAAAGTCCTCAAAATATAATGACATCTTTTCAGATTTTATGAAAAATGAATGTTAATTCATTTATTTTCCATATCCGCATATAACAGTCATCTTCAAAGTCCTGAGGCCAAACCCAACATGTATGTTTGGATTTAGGGAGGGTAACTGACACCAAGAAAAAACATGTAAAATCTAAAAAGAGAGGACCTGAGATGACAGCAGTAGTGAAGACAAGATATTTGCTATATTTTTATGTGCTGATATTAAATATTTAGATCTTAATGACAGACTGGCTGTCTCTGAGGTAGTCATTTTGTTTCAGTGGATGCACGGAACGTTTCTTTGCCTCGCCTGAACCCACACGGAATATTTTGACCGTTACACCACAGAGCTGTCAAACCACCTCCAACCAAGTACCTCCAGACATCTGCAGTAAGATCTCTAGTACTGTCAATTTCGCATTTATTTCGACATAAAGTGTTCATGTAATGACTTGTCGTGATGCTGTATTACTGAAAGTGATTAACTTAATGCGTTTTAACGGTATACAACCTTTGCGAGTAACTTTGTTTTGATCTTTCGCTAACGCTGCGTTAGTTGGACTGGCGACCTAACTTAGCTAGCAGCAGGACAATTTGTCATATGTGTGTCTACAGTCTACAATTAAAACAGTGGGTTGGGGTTAATAAGGATAACCCATGCTTGACACAGACAGACACTGAATTACTCAATGTCTTTATGGAGCTGTTGACTGCTGGCTAACACGCTGTTTGATGATTAGTGTGTTGATCCAATTATCTAGTTAAACAGCTAGCTTGCCAGACATGCTTTAGCGTAGCTCCCTGTAAACATATGTTTCAGTTGACTAACAGTCTACTACTCACTCGCTTATAATGTAATGTAATTTAGTTTAATCGGTCCTTATTTTAACAGTGTTACGAAAGAATGCACATATACCTGGATAAATCATAACAAATAATATTAAACAAACGAAGAAAGAAACATTATTGACCGAAAAGGTGCAGGCTGAAGCTTTAGCTTATTACGCCTCCCCTTTTTACCTCATACAAAAAACAAGCAATACAAAACAATAGTCCCAAAATACAAAATCAAACATTTCATTCACCATTATGCTCACACCTCAGTTTTATGCTTGTTTACTATGTTATTTTTGAACCTTTTTTAAATTCACAAAGTGTGTTACACAGTTTTAATTCCTTGTCACAGTTATTCCATAAATGAACCCCCTTAACAATTCTGTCCTAACACTTGTTTTTTTTTAAACATGCATATTCCGTTAAGTCCATACTGGCTGTCTCACATATTTAACATTTTTTGCAGACAGACATTCGTTTGTTTAATATTAAACTTTCACCATGAGTGTTCTCTCCATGCTGAGTCAAGCAACAGGGACACAAAATGCGAAGGAAAAGGGTTTGGCCATGTGTAATTACAACCTTTTGGAGAAAACACTTGACAAGAGGCACATTATGAGGACACACAGGGAGAAAGATGGAGTTTGGTTGAGACAGAAACTATAAAACTGAGAGTTCTGAGAGTTCACTGTTAGACAGAGGTTAGGTGTAAGAGAGTCATTGCTTTGGGCAGGAAATATTTCCTGTTTGGATCCTTGTGACAGCGAACAGTCTGTTAGAGAAAGTGCTCCGCTGTCTGTCCAGTAGGTGGTGGAGAGGGTGGTCAGGATTATCCATAGTGTATAACAGTTTGTTCAGTGTCCTCCTCTCCACCACAACTTCAGAGGTGTCTGGGTTGCAGCCAGTTACAGAGCCGGCCTTCTTAATCAGTTCATTGAGTCTGTTGGTGTCACTGGCTCCAATGCTGCTCCCCAAACAGACTACAGAGAAGTACAGTGCACTGGCCACAACCGCCAGGGCTTGCAGCCTTGCCTTGGTGGAGTCTCTCCAGCTGTCTACTAACCTGGCCAGTGGTCACAGTCAGGCGGGGGAGGGTGCTCATCACCTCAGTGGAGGAAAGGAACTTCAATGGTGGGGGGTTTGGGAACAAGGAGCTCACCAGGGGGGATTGAGGGGGGAAGGGCGAAAGCATTGTGGGCAGTGGGGGTGTGTGGAGGTCTGGGTGTGTGGTGGAGGAGACAGCTGAGGGCTGTGAACTAAACCTGTTGACGAAACAGTTTAGCTCATTTGCCCTCATCAGGCTGCCAACTGGTTGTCTGTCTCACACCTTGAACCCAGTGACTTCCTTCATTTCAGTCCACACATCTCTCATGTTGTTTTGCTGGAGTTTGGCCTCCAGCTTCCTCCTGTAGGAGTCCTTGCACTTCTTCAGCTTCACTCTCAGCTCATGCTGTACATTCCCCAGTTCTTCCTTGTCTCCAGATCTGAAGGCCTTCTTCTTCTTATTAAGAAGTACTTTCAGGTCACTGGTGATACAGAGCTTGTTGTTAGGGAAGCAGTGTACAGTCCGGGCTGGCAAGGTGGTGTTTTCACAGAGTTTGATGTGGCATTGGCAGCAATCCATAGCATTTGCATACAGGAGGTCCAGTGTTTTAGTGGGGCAGTTAACATACTGATAAAATGTTGCTAATGGTTTACTCAGTGTGATATGATTAAAGTCCCCAGTAATGGCTATAAAAGCATTGGGCTGAGTTTAGTCTTGCAATAGTGGAGTGAATTGTGTTTCATGCAACCTCAGCGTCAGCTGATGGAAGAATGTAGACAGCAATAACAATGGTGGACAAGAACTCCCTTGACAAGTAATATGGACACATCCCCACAGCTGGCAGTTCAATGTCTGGGCCACAGAAACGTTCCTTCACATTTACATGTCCGGGATTGCACCTATTAGTTGACAACTAATCGATTAATCGACTAATTGTTGCAGTTATATTAATAATTGTTAGTTGCAGCCCTACATTTTTTACTTCTGATAGTTACAAATAGCAGCAAGTTGGTAATTGCTATCTTTAATCTGTTTAACAAACAGGAAACCAAAGTTAATTGCAAATGCTGTTTATTTAGGCTTAGATGTAATGTGTTTTGTTTGTGATATTTTTGCAGGTCTCTGCTTAATAACTTATAAAAAAAAGTGTAACTACAAGTCAGATATATGTGTTCTCTTCATATTTCCATTATGCAAATTCAGCTAAATGTTTTCAGTAGCTGAAACTGCTGTCTTCTCTCTGCAGGCCCGTAGGATGGCCCAGGCAGACAGCAAGGTGCTGGTTCTGGGAGCGTTGGCTGGAATGGCTGGTATTGGCTTGGCTGTGGTGTGTTACCAAGGCTTCAGGTCTAGACGAAGAAGCTCATGGTCAGGCTTCTACCTCAACCGCAATAATGAACAGGAGACCAGCCTCATGTTGGTGGATGGTCCAGGTCTGCCCAGCGGTCAGGCTGTGGTGCTGGAACGCCTCGAGGCCCTGATCCAGTGTGTGTCCGAGCTGAAAGATGAGATGAAGGCGCTGAAGAGCGCTCTGCCGACACTGCAGGACCAAGTCAGGGAAGAGCTGAGGGGACATGATGGGGCAGAGGCACGTCGAGCTAGCCCTAACCACAGGACCACACCAACACGAAGGAAAAGGGCTGCAGGCACCATCACCGGGGCCAGAGCTGGAGGTCGGAGCTCAGAGGAGGCAGAGAGTGAGGGAGGGTGAGTACTTTAAAAGCATTTGTAATACATCATATCAATAATTATACCGTTCTCAGAAATTAATCCTGACATCCATTTTCTCCACCATGATCTCATCAGCTTTCTTAATATTAAGCAAACCAAATTTTGCCAGATTCAATATTGACAGTAGTGAGTTTTTCCAGTTTTCTCCTCACAAACGTCATACTGCTTCCCTTTTTCCGAACCGCTCACAATGACGCACACACATACATTTTAAATGCTTTATTTGAACACACCAGTTGAATTCAAGTATACAGGATTCAAATATTTACAGAAGTTATGTTCATTCCCACACACATGAATGGCAAGAAAATAATACATTAGCAAGGCTGGTGGTTTTTAAAAATATATTTGATCTAGTGGTTTAAATTTTGATTTTTCCAAGTAACCTTTGATTGTGTGAAATGCTCAGGAAATTTTTATTTTCAGCTGTACAGCAGTTTATTTTGAAAGTGTCACATGACTTGAAATTTTGACTGTAGCTGCTAAATTGTAGTTCTCATGGCATGATATAATATCAAAAGGCTGTATGTAACTGTTGGAAAGCAGCAGTGGCTCCTTATCACAGGACTTGATGCTTTAATCTAATGGATAATAATTAAACACTTGTATAATAAGGACACAGAATTGAGCGTCTTGCTCTATTTTCCATTAGGCACCAACAGGGCACTAGGTATAAAGTTGTCACGGACAAAAACAGGTTTGTGCTGCATGACAACATGTTGGTAGTCCACCTAATTAAATCAAAATTTAAAGGGGAACTCCACAGATTTCACACTTAAAGGTCAGTTTGCGTATCATGTTGACTACTCAGCCTGAGGAGACAGTTGCATAATGTCCTCTCTTTCTCTTCTGGAGATTTGTCAAGTCTCGGAAAAACTGGAGGTGTGGAGCTGACTTAGTAGGAAGGGTTTAATGAAATAATCTTACTGGTTGCATTCTGAGAAGTGTAGGAGAGTGTATTTATAGAGCTTGACCATTCATTGGAAGCAAAAGTCAGTTTATTTTGGCCTCTGCTGTTGTGATTTTGAGCATTGTTTTTTTTTTTTTTATGACTCTTATCAGTCCCCCAAATATATGAAGGCACAATACTAAATTGCTGGTGTACTAATAAAATCATTTTTTAAAAAAAATTCAGTCCAGTATAAAATTATATGAAGACTGATATTAAATAAATCAAGTTTTTCAGTTTGTCATAGTGCAGAGACAGTGCTTGTATTGATTGTGAATCAGTGTCATCATTACATAGTTTGTCCAGCAGACTCCACTGTTTACAATACTTATCAGCAGCTCATGAGCTGGCAGGTCTGTTGAGCTGAGCAGACATCGGTGTGGACGCTGTTCAGGAGTTTATTGTTCAACTGTAAAGTATTTGACTCTGATACAGTATGCATATTTGTCACATCTATCTGATAACAAACATCTAAGTCATCCTTGCATATATGTGCATTTCTGTGCTATATTAGTATCAGGATCTTGTTGTTGTTCCTAATTATTTATATCATCAATAGCCCCAAATTTAAGCAGGCCCCAGTCCAGCTTTAATGAAAATAACCGCAGCAGACAAACAAGAAAGAAATACTTTTATTCAACAGGTGGCCAACTGACATGACATTGTAACTTGATTTCAAACTAATTTCCACTTTAATCAAATAGACTCACCTGTCAATCAGTATGTGAAGCAAACATGTCGTGCATACCCTACCTCACCAGTTATATGCACTCGCTCGTTTTATGTGCTAAATTATAGTTATGACAGTGCGTACATTTGCCTCAGGTGCTGCTGAGAACAGTAGACTAATCAAGGACCACATGCCCAGTCATCCACCTCTATCCACAGCCAAATAGCCTACCTTGAACTCATGCCAATCTAAGATAACATAAACAACAGATGAGTTTCTTTTGAATGGACTACCACTTAAAAACTCATCTTAAAAAAACAAATATCACCAGTTAAATGATGATGATTAAGTCAAGGCTTTAATGTTTTCAGCAGTGAGGCAAAGTTTTTCTTGGACATGACTGAATGCATTCTCTACACGCGACTCAGAAACTGTAGCAAACCTGGTGATCAAATCAAAGAAAGATGAGATCGGATTTTTTTTTTTTTCTGCACACAGAGACCTGGAGGGACATTTTGTCTGCCATTGGAATACTTAGCCTGGATTGACCTAAGCTTCCTTTGTGTAGGAAGTGGTGTATGCGCAGTGCCAAGAAGACATCATAACATTGAGCGCAGCTGCTTTTACATCCTAACCACACAGTTTTAGGTGTGCAGTGAGCCTTAGATCAGAGCTGCTCAGCTCCTCCCCATCTCTGTAACTGTCCTCGCAATCAATCAATCGCCTTCAAGCAGTTTTTTACAACCACAACAACACAAAATAGTCCAACTGAACATCCATTGCGCCATGGATAATTGATCAGTTTTAATCACAGTGTGTGTTTTCCAAGAATCATATTCCACACAAAGGTTGGGTTAAGTAGGTTAATATTTTTTTCCAAGAAAGAAGCCAACATCAGTTGTTATATAATGTTTATATAATGTTTCAGATACTTCTTCTACTTAAGATGCAACCAGATACACATGCCCATCAACACACATACTCAGATAAAAGTCAATTACAAACTTTTTTCAATACTATTTATGTGGAAAAATGTGTTGCGACTTATATTTCTCAAATCAAGAGTGACACAGAACTGTTCTGCTGGTGCTGGTATCACCTTAAAATATTCCAGATCATAGCACATTTGTTGGCATTGGACATAAGATGGCTAGTGGACAGGTATTATCACCATATCATATGAGTCGTTGATGATGGATAAACATTTCAGGTCACCCCGTCTCTACTTACGTTAGGTATGAAAGTGTTATGAAGTGTAAGGCTGCCCTCTAGCAGATGTGATTCATAGGTCTTGAGTGACAGCCGTCGGCCGCATCAAATGCTCTTAATTACAGCTGGGGTTATTATGCTTTAAAAGAAATCACATCACGCACACACCCCCCATAATTAAAGAGCCTTTCCTGCCGCTCTGTTATTTGGATGAGCTGAGGGTGTGTGTGTGTGTGTGTGTTTGGGGGGGGGGTTAGTGGGAATGGTGTAGTGAAGAAATTCCAGCTCCTTAGGGAATGTATAGTGTTCCCCCCCGAGGAGCCGGTTACAGCCCTAATCCTCACATTCATTTAAAGGGCTCTTCATGTCTGTTCGGCTGGCTTGGAAGTGTTTGAGCACAATATCTCCACACAACATAAGAGCTGTGATGCTATGGGTTGGGTAATAGTTTTTGCTCAATGTTTGTTGCACGTTAGTTGAGATCTAAAGGCTTAAGAATATTTTTGAGATTAGCAAGGTTAGTGTATTTATTGCTTTGTGCAAAATGTAAGTTTGTAAACATGGCAGTGACATTTTATTGCAACAAAACAAGTGGAACCCATCATTAGGTCCTCTAAAATGGTATAGAATCAATGCCTGATTAAATAGATCATAGAAACAACATCTACTAAATGTGTGTAAACAACTAGTAGTGGGGCGACAGATTTCCAACAGGGGACATCATTCAAGTGTGGACAGGGCCTTCAGCAAATCCTGCAGCAAGCTGTGCTGCAGAACATAACAAAGTTCTGTTTCTATGCCTCTCTGAAGTTTATTGCTTTTAAGCTTAATGGTTTTCTAATATTTGTGCTAAAGTGTTTTTCTAGTTTCCTAATTGCATTTGATTAATAAAAATATATAAACTATTATTTTTCTAAACCAACTTAGTCTTGTATGTTTACAGAGATATCTCAGCTGTGTCCAGTGTTGGCAAATATGTTCCAACCTGAGTCTGTTTAACAAAGCAAATTGCTTCTGCAGAAACGTTCACAAACAACAGAGCAGTTAGTGGGACATAATGTCAAAATTATGGAGGAGGGTAGTGCTGGTCAAAACAGTTGAGATGTAGACATAGCCACCGAAATGTTGAAAGTTTGAGCTGTTTACTCCATTCACTCCTCATGTGTCACAGCGGCTTCCTCAGAGCTACCTCTCTGCAGGTAAGGATACTCATCAATCACTCTGTCTGTGTGCCAAGCTGTCAGAGGCCTCATTTAAACGTGTCTTGTAGGAACTTGTAATTCCTTGAACAGTTCCCACTGAGTTTATTCATATCACGTCGTCGCTGTAGCTCAAGGACATTACCACTTCTTTTTTCCTTGTCCAAAAAATTTGCATTTATGACATCGGATAGTTGTTGATTTAAGCAGATTCAAGCGGTTTTGTTTAGTGACGGGCAAGCCTGATCAACACACAGTAATGTTTAGAAAGTAAAAAGGAGCACATTGTCTGCTTTGTGCGTAAAAGCTTTAGTCTAACTTCGCTGTGACGTCATGGGAAGTTTTGCTCCACAGCTGTCAGTATTCAAGACGTTCCCATCTATATCCTTGAATTTATTCTTCAGTGAGTGGTATTTAGCCAAACAAACGCATTTATTGACTTGAGTTTTTAGAGTACAGTGTATACAGATATGTACACAGAGCAGACACTTTCAGCTGTCTGATGTGTCCACTGTCACCCTGGCCGGTCTGTGATCCACATCTGTCGAGTTTGACCCTGACCACCAACATCTCCCTATCATTTCCCCTTTAATGTCTCTCTGTTTCTATGATTCGACAACCTCGACTGCAAAAGGCTCTTTCATGTAAATTTTGGGATCAATGAAATGTTGATTAAGCTCCCTGAATAGTTTTTCTCCTATTTTCTGTGATGCATTAAGGGTGCTATACTAAATATTGTTATGTTAACAATGGATCACATGACTACCTGTACGGGAAATGGGTCACGTTTAGTCATGACCCCACGGAGATTTTTAATTGGACTCTGCTGTTTGTCAGTTCTATGGAGCGTTTTAGCATCTTTCAACTCATTGTTTTTATTTTTTGGCCTGCAACTTTAATGTTTTGGTTTGCTCTCACTACTATCATAGTGTCGTTTTCACCTGTAGCAGGCAGCTGTTTTACCTGTCCAGCACCAAACAGCAGATAAACAAAGTTCGCGACTAACTGCTGAACCTAGTGGAGCATTTAGCAGCTAAAGATTGACATGTTTCCTTCAGAAGGTGGTGGAGACAAAAACAGAGCAAAAAGGAGACTCAATATTGGACTTCTATTCACCAGGTGGCCAGAAACACAACTCCATTTGAAAACTGATGTTGCAAGGTGGCACCTGGAAGTGTAAATAGACAACTGTTTGGGAACAAGTTTGCTGTTACAACTTAAAAGGAGATAATACGCCATACTAATATGTGTTCTGTATTTGAAATGACTGTATAGTGGAATCTAGGATAACATAATCAAGCGTTTTTCTAACTTTTGTGCAGCCGACCGTTCCACACTTGTAGTAGTTGAGCTCTGCACTATTCCTCAGCACAACAGTAGGCAAAGCATTCAATATATTTTTAATATTTTACATCTTCAAGGTAGAAAAGAATATTTCACCTTTTAGCAGTTCTATGCATAAATAATATGAACTGTTGAGTTCCGCTGGATGCTTAGCTGTCCTGATATATGTTATTACCAGTATTAGAGAGGTAAACTTTTTTTAAGTCACTCTCACCAACTATGACTCTTTATCTCTCATATTTCTTTTCTGTTGCTTAGTCATTCCCTGAGTTTCAGTCTCTGTTAAGTGCTGGTGTCATCCCACCTGCACCTGCTGCTTCAGATGTCTTTCTTGTCTGTTTGCCTTTTGGCAAGATTACAAGCCAAAGCGTCATATGTATACAGTTGTGTACAAACCTCAAATTTCCAAATGTGTTTCTTCCATCTGCTATTTTGGGAACAAAGTGTTATGGCATCCTAACATAAGAGCTATTTATGGCTGCCTAGTGTAAATGGAACCAGTGTGATGACATGAACATACCAGATGAATTATTGCATTCATAATTGACATGTGATGTCATCATCTGTCTGTGACAAATGAATCACAGGTTATTGTTCACAGAGGCATAGGTAGAAACCCAATGATGTGATCAGTGACTAAGCCTGAATGATTTGGGGAAAATATCTAATTGTGATTTTTCTGACAGATATTACAATTGAAATTTGCGATACAGTTTTTAAAGTCAAGCTTCAGTTCTTCATTGTGTAATATATTTAAAACATGTGATGGAGCATTACCACATGAGATGCCATCAAAATATTAACTGCTCTATATTCTAATGCAAGGATGAGAACTTAAAGATATGAATTGCTTCCAACATGTATTTATTGCATTTTTTGGCATAGAACAATCGAACGTAGAACAATTATCACAAAAGCTGTGACTGTGTTAAGTTAAATAAATAAAGTAATAATAATAAAAAATATAACAATTCCAATAAGAAAATAATAGGACCTTCCTGTAAACAGTCTCTGACATTGAAATAGGAAGGCTTAGGAGCAGCATCTAAATATTGCATCTGTAATCAATAGAATACTATGTACTGATATCCAGCATTTAACTTACACATTTTTAAAACCAAAGATTAATTATCAAAAAAGTGAAGACTAAATATAATAATAGAAATAGGAATATAAATGTTACACAAAATATTTAAATATTGCACATTCAGATAAAACATTTATTTGTTGATAACCAGCATTTAACTTTTGAACATTTTTTCCACAAAGGCTGCCACTATAGGATAAAGTGCAGAACAAATAAAATCTTAAAATGACTCCAAACAACAGAAGCCTTACATAATACTTTCTTCCCTGACCTCTCTACTTCTTCTCAGCACTCACTCTTTTCTCAAGATAACCAGCATGTCAACCTCTGCTGGTTTCAGATATGAACGCTGACACGTGACTACATTGCCCCCAGCACCAAACACTCTCTCTGATGGCAAACTCGTGGCTGGTATGCACAGGAATTTGCGGGCCAGTTTGCTCAGCATTGGTTCAGCAAGTTAACATTGTGTACCTTTCACCAGGCCAGGGGATCTTCATCTCCATTAATGGAAGAAGTCATCAGGTAACTGTTCAGCTCAGCTTCCATAGCCTCCTCCAACTGAACAGTGGATGAAGCAGGGGGCACAGCCCTGCTCTTAAAGAAGCTGCCCAATGATTGCTTTCTCTTCTTGAGAGCTGATGGCTCTGCCTCTGCTGCACTTTGAAGAACGGCGTCTGTCGTGCTGACACAAGCTCTCTTCTCCTGCAAAACACAGAGATGAGAGCTGTTAAGTTTTGCAATGTGACGTAATTTTGAACAATTGGGCATTTTATGTAAATGTTTGAAAAAAAAATGCCAATCAGTGGAATCAAAATACAGTAACTTACATTGGTAAGTTACATCTGGTATTCACTAAACTGCACATAAAAACAAGACGTTACCCTTCGTGCCACCTGTTATGTTTCAGTCTTCACTCTTGCTTTGATGTTTGGGACATTCTCTGCACTTATGTAGTTAGTCTTGAATGAATAATCTTGCTCTGCTCCAACACCCTTCCAATCATCCTCTGCCTTTAGTCCCATCTTGTTGGACACTGTAATCAACAAGTGCTCCAACAGATTTAACTCTCGCTGTGCCTCACTCAGTGCAGTCTTCTTTTTCCAACTGTGTGAGAAAAGGCTGTTTACAGAGTCCTGTTGCCCGATTTACTCTTACGTCATCTTTCACAGCATTTTCTGAAAAAGAAAAAAAAACAATGAAATGAAAATGTAACAACAACAACAATAATAATGATATTAACTTTACCTGTATAGCACTTTTCTAGCAAGAGCACAAAGTTCTTCACAGAAAGCAATACAATCAACAAGAATAAGACACACAAAAACATACACACAAACACACAGGGAGAGAGAGAGGCCTATACTTAACATTCGCAAGATGCAGCCTGCGGCCAAAACACTGAAGCCTGGTCCATTGATTGATTAGTTTGATAACGTTTGATCCATTATCAGTGGTGATGCACGTCTGGCCCTCTTCTTTCAGACAGCAGCTGGACAAACGCTCTTTTGGTCCATGACCAGTATTCTCTCCCATGTGGTCAATAGGAAAGTATGCCGTTCACAGGCAGCGATTCTTCAAATAAAAGTCATCATTTATGAAGTGTACGGTGAGACTTAGGTATGGCTCAGTCGTCCTGCTTGACCACAAGATTGTTGTGGGGTAATACTGTACATTTTTCAGCCCTGTCTCAACTTTTTTCCTACATTCTATGTACAGCACTGGGAGGGCAACTTGAGTGAAGTATGGACAGGAGGGAATTGCATATCTTTTATCCAGCGTCTTCTTTGGTCACGGTGTTAATCGACACCATGTCTTTAGCGAGGTAGTGCATTATGGTGTTTGTTACCACCTTTCATGAGCCCTTTTCATACGGAGTAACAGTCACAAACAACTCTGAAATAGTAGTCTGTTTACTAGACTGGGCTAGAGCATCACTACTTTCACTTGGCTTTTTGGCTGTACACTTGTCATATAGCTGCCGGTGGCGCTTTTTCAAGTGCTGATATAGGTTTGTGGTTTTGGCTCATGATGTGGTGACTGTTCCACGACAGCCCTTGCACAGTACCTTCTTTCACATCTGTTGTCTCAAACAGGAAATACTCCCATACCACCGAAGTGCTGCTTTTCTTCGGGACTAAATTGTCCAACGCTGCTTCTGGCTCAATGGAGGCCATTTTTCTGCACCACGAATGTAACATTTTCGGTGGGTTTCACATGTTTGTCGGTGAGCGTATATGCAGTCGCCTTTGGCCACTTCTGATTGGTGAGCATGACTGGTGCACAAGGAGGATGGCATGGATTTGTGAAACCATAGACACGGCAGTTTAAACCCTGGGTTAGACGCACTACGTATCATATATCCTAAATTGTAGCCTTTGCAATTTGCCAATGGCATTGTTTCAAATTTTGATTTCAAGTTTCGATTTTGATTTGAAATCAATTACTCGTTCAGCCCTATCAACTACATGGTTATTATACAGCCCAGTAGTGGGAAAGTGGGAGTTAACATCGAAAGAGTCTGCTGAGTCTTTGAGGGGGGTAGAGAATAAATCAGTGGACTCTCCATTCAGCCACTGTTGTAGAGAGAAGGTGTTCTTTGGTCCTGTCACCAGAGATACACTCTGAATAAGCTGG
The DNA here is from genome assembly GCF_914725855.1 of Thunnus albacares. Classification (NCBI taxonomy): domain Eukaryota; kingdom Metazoa; phylum Chordata; class Actinopteri; order Scombriformes; family Scombridae; genus Thunnus; species Thunnus albacares. Next base: position 7,164,485 of record NC_058119.1, read on the forward strand.
GTTGCATGTTCCAAGGCCCGGTGATGTTGGGATGGTAACTCAGGTTTGTTTTGAATAGTGTAACCACAGAGACTGCCTATGCTAAGCTCTATTGAGAGCTCCCTTCATTGCCCCTTGGGTTATTTATACTGAATGACTGATCTCCCCTTGTGAGCAGACATCCTGCTTGAAACGGAGGTTAAAGCCTTCGAGTCTTGGATAACTTAACGTTGTTTGTTAAGTGCTTGAGGTTGACACAGCAAGGGTAGATGTAGTTTACTGTTTCTTTATAAAAAAGTGGACTATAAAGGACTGGTACTGGTACTGACTTGTTATAATGAGTTTTACACATAAAAGATGATGTATAAAATGTGAAAATTGTGAAACCGTAACTATCAAATGTGCTGCATTTATATTTTTTAATGACTTCAGTGATTTATTGATCTTTAAAACTTGTTAGATTGTACGTGTTTTTCTTTTCATTTTTTTTTTTGCATGTATGAATAAGTATGTTGTTTTTTCTGCCCTTGCAAACTGAACTTGCCTGCAGAAAATAATCTCACTTCTTGTCCTGTGTGAGACATAAAAGGACCTGCTGGTATATTCTGTACCTGGTCAGTGTTGAAATGGCAATGACAATATTTAGACATGTTCTTTCAGAGCCGTGCACCGCTAGTAACATTACAAGGATAATAATGGTTCCTGCACAAACATACGTACATTACGTAAACACGCACCGTAATACAAATAGAACCTTAGCGTCTTTTCTCTTTCAACTCAAATGATTCATGAGCCGTGGAATGGCGTGACAGGAATGCGCTGATCACTTAGTACTCTGCTGCCTGTCTCTCCAGCTCCACTGAGTAAATAACTGCAGGGAGGGAGGTAAAACAGACTGCTGAATGAATAAAAGTACAAAAGGATGAATGAATTAGAGAATGAATGATGACACAAGTCTTAAGAAATGACTGTCTTACCATAGCTGAAGGGCAGGCCTATTTTTTTTGCAGGTATTTCTCTGTATTATGGTGTAAGCAGACAAAGAGGAAGACCACAACAGTCAGAGTAAACATAAAAGCACAACCATTCAGATTCTTTAAGCCGAGGTGCATTGGCCAATAAATGGTTTGAGCCTTGCCTGCAGGTTTCAGGGTTTACTCAGGGGTTAGTGTAGAGAGGAGGATTGTAGACAGGCTTTGGCATTATATCCCAAAATTATAGTATAAAAACAGATGAAGATTAAAGTAAAGATACTGTAAAGTCTCTTACAGTTATAGTGATTCTCTGTTTCCTACCAAGCCACTGGGTGTGAATGAAATCCAATGGGTCACAGAGTTCTCACTTTATATGACTAAATGTCATCTGTTTTTGGCGGTTTAGGAATCTTTCAAGGAGTCATGCAGGGGAAGTCTCCGAGACCTGCTGGCCTTGTTACAGAACTACTGTATAACTATGTAAAACGGTGCTGCATGCTTGTCTCCCATGATTTGGACATTTCAGGCAAAGATCCGCTGAGAAAGCTTTTTAAGGATAGAATGTTGAAAATATGAACTCACTGCAGGGTGGGGAATATATTGCTAAACTGGGAGAAAGTGAGTGTAAAGTAACAAAAATCATGATTTATTCTGACAGAGAAAGGTTTCCTGTTAAATCTATACAGGCCATTAATAAACAAAGATTGTAGCCGGAAGCTATGCAAAACTAGTGACCATAAAGGTCAATTCATATTTTCCATGTCTGCGAGGGTCCACGTTGGTCCACGAGACGTAATGTCGTCATCCGCCCATTTCCGCATGGATCCTTTTGTGGACGTCCGCACACAGCCCAAAATTTGTGACTGCATGGACTGAACACATTTGAAGCGCGCCAAATGTGCATGTGCCAGAAAAGCAAACAGGAATGCCTGTTCCTGTTCTCATTAAGCTGTCGCTTTTCTTTTTTTGACCATTTCTTGTTATTCAGTAACATACAGAAACTCCTCAGCTGCGTTCAGATTAAAAACAGTCCTGTGTAAAACAATACAGGAGCTGTGTTGGTGTGGGCGTGTTGTTTAAAGTGTTAGTGAAACAATGAAATATGATCCAGCAAGTCTGGTTGGAGTAACAGATTATTGTGTTTAAAGGCTGATCAGAAAAACGCTGCACAGCAGTTTGTAATACTCACAGATTTTACAACTCTGGTAAGTTATCACGCTGCAACCCTGTTTACTAGTGCACACATGTGAAGCGCATTTGTGTCCGTAGACCCCCGAAAAGTATGAATTGAACCGTGTAAGTGGTGCAAGTCCACAGCTGTCCATGGACGTGGAACTCGGAAAGTGGAAAGCTGAAGCATGAATTGGCCTTAAAGGTCTTATTTGTACATGTTATGGCCACCTGAGTGCTCCACTACTCTGCAGCACCTCACTGAACGAGGAAGGAGCCCTTCATCATCTTTGATTATACATGTTTATATTGACTTAAAAGGAAAAGACCTTTGTCTGTTGGAATAAATCCTGTTTTATAGATATTTATTAGATATTTCTGTATGACATTACCAAGTCAAATCACTAACAATATGACTCTTCTCTGCTTGTGCTACTTTTACACCATCTTTTAGCGTTGCATTATCCCATAATTGTCACTTCTGGTCACAGTTGCCAAGAAAAAATGTCAGAGGCCCACTTTAAAGCAAATGTATTTTCATTTAATGTAGAATACATTTGGTGGTAACAGACAAGTAAACGTTAAACTTAGAAAAAGAGGACAGAATTCCTTGATCTCAGAGCACCAATGCAGGTCCTTTTTGTTGATTTTGTCAGCTGTGGTGCATTATTTTTGACAGTTCCACTCTTGACTGAAGAAAATTCTCCGCAGCTCAAATGCCCTCATATCACTCCTGTGATCACAGCACTCATGGTTGAAGGTGTGTGTTGTGGGGTGGAGTCAGGAAGCAGCCTGCGGCGCGAGGCACCTGTTGGGTCCTTGGTGTTTCTGTCTGCGGCCCGCTCTGACACATCCCTCCAGAACCGTGGCTCGCAGCCCAAAATATTCCCTTAACCACCAATGACGCACATCCAGCGGGTGCCAACACTGCTCATAAGGCTTCTCATATTTTCACCCTTGCCTATGTCTTTCATTTCTACCTTTACTGTTAATATAGCAATTTTTTTTACTACTGCTTTTTAAGTGTTAGCTTAGGGTGTTAGTACATACTTACAGTAGTTGAAAGGGCACCATAAAACGTCTAATGCGAGTGTTGCGTGCCTCACCCTGACAAACAAGTCTGACTGTGTTCATAGAAAAGCCTTCAGGTATCCACGTTCAGACGTCAAGAGTTTCTTAACAGCCAGTATTTATAAACAATTAATTGACCCACTTATGTAAACAAACTCAGTGCCATTTGTGTGTAAACAGGTTGTGAAGATTGATCCTTTAAATCAGCACCTGGCAGAAAACAGCCAGTAAAAGTGCTCGTTAAGACTGGATGTTGATTGATCTGAAAAATTCCTCAGCTGAGGTGTTTTCATTCCACCTCACAGGCAGAAGATGGTTTTTGATTGAGTTACCGGGACACGGGCCATCTTCTTGTAATTCAGGGAAACTGGCAACGTTTAGGCTGTTTATTGATGCTTCATGAGGCCAAGTTGCACATCTTGCTGATGGCAGGATGGAAACAGTCTGGTCTGGTGATTGGAACCACCTACCTATTCAGTACAGCTTCTAATCCACATCAGCAAAGTGGACTTGCTGACAGCAAAGTGAAACCACACCTTTCCTTTTACTAACACGTCGTGCCCTGTGTGTGTTTGTGCTTTCAGGTATATGACTGCACTGACAGACTCTGAGGAAGAGGAGCTAAGTGATGCAGAACCGGGGGTTGAAGAACAGCCTGCGGACAAGTTATCTGTCCTCGTTGAGAAGATCGACCGTTTACGTCAGGGCACTGAATCTGACAAAAGGGAAAGTCTCGACATCCTATTAGAGCAGAGAGAAGAGGTGTGGTAAATCACTGTTATACAGTATAATGAATTTATGAATGTATGCAACCCCTTGTAGCTCAAATCTGTGTCTTAACACTTTGATGTACTTTTCTAGTTTGGGCAGAACTCAACATTTCTTTGGCGACTAACCAGAGCTTACTGTGATGTTCATGACATCAGCCCTGCTCTGGAGGAAAAGAAGATCCATGCAGAAACTGGTAATCTAACATTGTCTATTTTACCTTGTTTTATAGCTCATTTGCTGAGCTTTCCACTCTGGAAGTGAGCTGCTAAAATGTCATAACCACAACTGTTTTATTGGCCAAACCTCAAATTTCAGTATCTCATGAGGAAAACCCAAATCCATTCAAGACTCTGATTGACCTCAGTCAGCTGGTTTGAATTGTTGGCCCTCGGAAAATTGGCAAAAACAATGTCTGGCAGCTTTGACTAAATTTCTAAATTGTCTGTGTAACAGTCTACAATGGGCCAGGTAGGATTTACTGCTTGAATAATCTTTCAAGTGTTGCACAGTCGAAATTAATCAAAGAGCAAGCTTACTTGTAATTAAGTCATCCATTTCAGAAGGAAAGCAGTTATTAGGTCTGAGTATTAATTGTCTTACTAGTCTGATTACATTACGTATCCCCTTTATAATAAACTGATTATATTGGTTCTCTGTTAAAGACATTTCTAGTCAAATTCTAGTCAAAAAGGCCCAATTCTCAATATCTACTGTTCCAACTTACATCAATGTTCTTGAGGCACCACTGTGCATCAAACTGGACTGGGCCTTTAAAGTTACAATGTAAGGGGAGATAAAGCATCTTTAGTTTTTGTACGTTTTTGCAAGCTGACATCCAAACACACACCTCCTACCAGGATATGACTCTGTTTCATATGACCTGGAAGCTAATGATCCAGAGCGGTTTTATATGATTTGCAGGTTTAGCTGGTTGATCCAAATCACGTATGTCCTCAAGTGCAGAATGAGTCATAAAAAATATTTTACAGGAAGAAAAAAGACATGAATTTTGATAAATATAGTCAAAAATGCTTTTTTTAAACATATTAATTTTATTTTTTTTAACCTTTTTTTTTAGATTTACTTCAGTCTTTTCATGCTACAGAACATCTATTTCACATACTGTAAACAGAATTGCACTCAACAAAGAGAACATCTGACAGTCTTAAAGTCAACTTCATGATGACAAAACATTTTTCTCAGTGAGCTCCCACCAGCCCTTTAAAAGCAAGCAATGACTTTCCGTGCTTGTCTTGTGTAATGCTTTTTTTTTTCCTCAAACAGAGGCTGTTTTGTGATTAAACTGAAGTTCAGACTGGATTGACCTGTTTCTTTGTAATCCCTCGTCATCAATGCACCTCTGATCAGAGCAGAGCAGGTGCTTCCTGCAAAGACACCTGTGTCAAAGCATTTGACAGTGTTAGAGACATGGATATTTAAAGCAGTGGGGCATCATATTTAACATTCATTTAGATATTAATAGATCAGAAAGAATGTGACACTTTCCACTGAGTGATGAAGGATTTAAAAGTGAGCTCCCATCCTAGATTGCATTTCATATCACTTCTGTTTTTATTGCTCTAATCCAGCACCGAGTGACATTTCTTGATTCATGTATATCCTGTTGTGTTTTCTCAGTCAACACACTCCTTGACTCTATTAATCCGTGCTATGTTCTCTTGTCATGTGAAAAAGAATGTCCGGGGTAAATTGCTTGTGTTGAATTTGTGTTTCAGTGAAACATCATCATCATCTGTTTTCTATCTTTTCTTTCCTCTTAGGGAAGAAAGTTGGAGAGGAGGCAGTGAGGCTGAACCCTACATGTGCTGAAAGTCATCAGTGGTAGGTTCAAGTTGTTTCCCAACTTCTTTATATCCTGTGTATTCTGTTCAATAAAGTCTTTGGAGCTGCCATTTCAAAAACAAACCTTATTTGACACAATCAAGGAAGGTGCAGTTTGATGTCATGTTAGTTGCTGTCATTGAGCCCCATAGTGTGAATCACTCATGGTTGAATTGTAATTCAGGTAAACTTTTCAGTGAATGTGATGAGACAGGATGAAAACATAACACAGGTACTTTCCCCAGATGAGATGTTAAGGGGCTTGTGGTTTTTGAGTGGCGTGTCAGCCTGGAGCAGCTGTTCCTCGATGTCTGCCTGGATGTTTAACTCGAATTAAGCCCAGAGACGTAGAAGACAAAGTGACAGTATGTTTGTTTGCTCTTTGTATCAAACCAAAATAGGTGGGGATCTGCAGTGTTTTGGCGATGCAAATAAATAAATATATACTGTTGAATAGATAAGTCAATACATTTTGTCAAATGAAGGAGTGAAATAGTGGTTTTCAGCAGAGCATGGCTGCATGCTTTGCAGGCATGCATGTTTGTAAGATAATAGTAGCTTACCTCGTAAACATCCCCTCTTGCAGGTCACCCCCTCATCCACCTGATAGCATCACATCCAGTTTCAGGAATGTAAACACGGACTACATTGCTCACATAGACTGACGGCTACACTGGAATAAATAACGTGATCAGTTTACTGTTATTGCAGTTCATCTATGTTGGTGGTTGCTTCACAGCATGAGCTGTACATTCTCACATATTTACATTTTTAATGCTTGGGATTATCCTGGTGATAAATCAGTCTGTGGCACTGAGGCATTGTGGGTTTAAATGCCACACGTAACTTTTCTTTGCATTTTATGTTTTGATGTTGCTGTCGTCTCTTGTCTGATTTGTTCCATCAAACACTGCTGGACATTTAGGTGGTCCTCACTATATAATAAAGAGTTGAGGGGAATTTTGCAGCCGTAGGTTAAGACAAATTAAAGGAAAGAAAATCAGGAGAACCTCTTCTCTCCTTGTATACCTCCCTGGTCGCTCATGACTCAGGGAAAAAATCCCCTTGCTTTTAATTAGTTGTGCAGAGTGGGCCTGATGGCATGAATCCCGTTTATATTTGTGAAGGCCCCAGTGGTGCATTCCTCATCTGAAACACTGCTCGTGTCAAAACTTGACTGCTGATCATACACGGAATCCATGGCTGCAACAGAGAGATGAAGATTGCACCAGATGCAGCTCTGCCATCAGCTTGCAACTGCTGGGGTTTGAAAACAAGTGTGCCCTGCTTCAGACACAGCCTCAATAAAATTGCATCAGACCCCTTTTTATTTTGACTTGTTTAACACAGGTTCAGAAACGGGCATAGATCATATATAATTACATAGAGTAAACAGTGTACTGTGTTAGCTTGTTTATATCATACTAATAGTTTCCCCAGTGTAGGTATTTGTTACTGTTAATTACATTCCCTAAATTAGTGTCCTATGTAATTGAGATCATGTGGTTACTTTCTGTATACACGCGTGTGAAGTTTTCTCATGGAAAATAGTCCCAGTCTGCTTGCTCGTGCCAGCAGTCCTGTTTGCTCTGTTCGTTAGGAAATAATTAGCATTAGCTCATGCACATACCGCAGCACTCGAGACGTCAAGTGAAATAGAAGGCCGTGTTTGTTTAGTTAATTAAGAGCAACAGCTTTAAAAAAGCTTAATGCTTAATCCTATATCCACTAATGGAATTTGTAAGATTCTTAAACCGAGCAGAAATGCTGTCTAAGTTGAATGGACAGGAGAAAGTAGGTAAAGCCGCACTTTGGAGAAGGGAGGAGGCAGGGACTGGGGACGGTGCCAGGCAGTGTTGCAAGGAAGTTTATGTCTGAGGTAACTGTTTACTTAGTGAACCGATGCCGTGAGAAAACTTGTCACCTGTTTTCCTGAATGTCAGGTCCTCTTCTGCCACTGAAACTACTTTTATAAAAAAGAACCACAAATAATTTGCAACTTGCATTGAATTCCCTTTTTTAAATGTGTAATAATACATGCACAGATATAAATGATGCAGACACAGCTGAAACTTTGCATGCAACACACTGATGAAAATTATAACATTTTGGCAAATAATTGGTGCAAAAGCATATATTTTGTTAGTGTACTGTAATGAGAAAATGAAAGATGAGCCCACAGTGGCTTCTGCCCCTGCATGAAGGGATGAAATACTGGATGCACCCCAATTTACACAGTTATTGCTTTAACATGTCAGTTTTACTCTGTACACCAAATTTGTTATCATTGTGTCATGACATCCAAAACAAGGCCCGCGGACTCATTTTTACTCTTCATGGTACAGTACCTCAAAGCTGGCTAAAATCCTAGCAAGCCAGCTGCAGTTGGATGCTCTCCAAAACATTTGTTTTGAAACTTCATTCAGTATTACAAGTTTGATGACACACACAAACCCTATTGAGTCAAACCAGTTTTACACATCTCCAAGTACAAATTATCAGATTACTGTTTATGACCTATAAATAAGTTTGGAACAAATTATGCGATTCCCAAGACAATTACAAATGATTTTTAAATTCATGTAAAGTATTTTGTAATTGTGAAAATGCATAGCTTTGAGATATTATCAGACATTATGGCCTGTAGAGCACAAGCACACACAGGCCCAAACACCTAATGCATATTCACTGAGACATCTCTGAGTGACAGTTTAGCAGGTGTGGTGAGGAGACAGTCTTAACAAACCTGATTTATTGTAGCTGTAGCTTGCATGGCAAGTCACTGATGTTAATATATACACTGTGTTTCCATGAAAGGTGTTCTGCTGCTGCAGCAACGTCCCAGTTTAGCTCTTCAGGTCTAAACGACTCTGAAACACAGTAATATCTGGAGTGACTGTCAGCTGTGCAGAGTGGCCATTAGAGCAAGACCAATAACTTGCTGCCTGATATTTTTGGTCAATATTAGCTTATTACTAATATATAAGTATCAGCACAAATGTTTGCCAATAAGTAAGTTGATACTGTTTATCAGATTTTTTAACTCTTTGATATTGGTATTGGTATCAGCCTCATAAATCCAGTTTCACAAAAGTTGACATTGAACTGTAAGTTGAAAAAGTTGAAGCTCATTCTGCAGGTTTGTATTTATTTGCATAACACCAAGGCGATGCCCATAGTGAAAGATCTCAGATTGTTATCATAGAACCAGGATTTACACTAACCCGACGCTTTTACACATTAAACATTGTCTATGTGCAGCTACAAGTTGCAAGACGTTTGTGAACCTCACGCAGTCACAAAACATGCAACATCCTCTCTGACTGGCCGTTTGAAGACCCGGAGTGATGAATGAATGTGATGCCCGTGTAACAGTCATCACTTCACAAGAGATTACACATACTTTCCCACTCTGTCAAGTACAAAACCTCTGTACTTTTCCCAGGAGAGGTGGATGAGGACTCTTTTGAAGTCAGATGTGTATGAGGGCAGTTGGCTTAGTCAAAGAGTGCCATTGAGATGGATACGATCAGTGTCTCCAACAGTTCTACACACTGTCACCTCCTATTTTTTTTAATTCTCTGTGCATGTCAGAGTACATGCCGCCACCTCTCCCTCCTCTGGTGTCATTCCTCAAAAGCACTCCGGTAATGTGTAACTGTCCTGTCGGCTGTAGTGCTTTCTAGGGCTGCACAATTTCCCCCCGTGATTCACACAATTTGCACACATTCCTTAACACAAAAATTGTTTTGTAATCCATATTGTCTACATGCAGACAGCATAAGCAATATGATCATTAGATACTGCTTTTTTTTTTTTAACAGACAGCTCATATGCAACCACATGAAACACTTAATAATCAGCTAAGTGCGTTGTCTACTCCCTAGAACACTTTGAAAAATGTTTTCCAGTATCTTGTAACTTGTGCCCCAAAATACACCTTCAACCTCCAGCAGGTGAGAGCTGCTTCAGTCCTGCGTGATCCCCAGCGACCCTCACAGTCTTTAGACTGTGCATGATGATTTTATTATTGATAAAAACAGACTGTTGGACTTGATCATACAGTAAATCTACATATCTGCCTCGACTGTCAACACTTTAGGCAGTTAGCACAACATGAAGAACCATTGTAGGAAGGCATAGAGTTGCATTTGCATAGCAATCCTTTAATGTTTGAGTGATCAGGCCACAAGAATTTTCCACACTATTTTCAAACTAATTTTCGGTGTTACTTTTGGTTTCAAAATAATGTAGGTGCTTTTAATGATCATCGTCATCGTCTTTGAATTGTTGCACACAGCAGCACAACATTTTAGGGTAAAAGCACAGCGTTTTTGTCAGAATTGGGGGTAGATACATTTTTTTGCTCTTCCTCACTATCGCTGAGTTTCCATGACTCTGTCAGAGGAGTAAAATGCAGTAAAAGAAGAATCTTCTCAGGAACAGCAAAAATGTGTCATTCACACTTTATTTAGGTCAGTGTCCTGCCGCCTCTTTCTGTGCACAGTTTGTCATTTTTACGCTGCTTAAGGAGAAATTTGGAGCATTTGTTTTGATGCATTGGATGTCCCCGCTAATAAAAACACAGCAGAATCGTTTTCATAAAAAAAAAAGAGATCGCACAGGGAACCGAGACAAGGGTTGTATTTCGATTAATCCTGCAGCCCAAGCGCTTTCTAGGAAACCACTTTACAAAAGAGAGCTAATGTGTTGGGATATAGTGTAGGATGTGTTTTTGTCTGTGGGTGTATGAATGTGTGTGAGTGAGCATATGCATGCATTGGGTTATGCAGGGTGCTTTCGTGACAACGAGTGTGAAGCCTATTTGTATAATCTCTGCAGGCTGACGGCTGGGAGATGTGATTGCATTCTTGTATCGCCGGCTTTGTTTATAGGTACGTTTTCAGTGATCCCACCGTGTGAATTCAGCCCATGTAAATCCCCGACTATAGGGCCTCTCTGATGGTACAAAGGCCCGCGGATTAAGCAGGAAGCCTGTGGCAGTGCCAGTCAGAGGAGGGGGAGGATGGGGTGACTTTGACCTCTACAAAGACAACTTTAATTTCAAACACGTGCCTCCGTTGCTGCAGTCATCGTTAGTGTCGCTGTGGCAGCATTGTGCTCTGTTCCAGTAGCCGTGGAAACCCTGTGTGTGCGTAAACTTCAGACCTCACTGTACTACAGTTCATCACTGTGGGAACACTTGACACACAGCCACAAATCCCATACTCCCATGCAAAGAAAACACTATCAGCTCATGCTGTCATGGGCTAAGAATATCAGTGCACCTCACTCACTCCCACACATTGTCTCACAGGTTGTCCTTGAATTCCACAAGTTCCTCCCCCCTGTTTCTGTACAAGTTTTAGCCTGGAGTCCTGCCTGGCCCTCTCTGTCTTTGAATGAGCTCTATGTTTGGATTTGAAGGCTGAAATCAATCTGCTGTTTCCGCCAAGCATCTGACACTTAGGCCCTTTTGTTTTTGCCCAGTAGAGTGGGGGATTTCACTGAGCCGCGATAAAAAACGCGGACTAACCATGCGCAATTAAGTGTTCTGTCTTCCTCTCATCTTCCCCCTGTCATGTTTTGCCACCGCCCACCTTTCCTCCTCCTCTTGATATTTCCCTTTTCTTGCCTTAGACAGTTGAGGAGAGCTAGTATTTCAGCTCAGAGAAGAAAGGAAAGGATAAACAACAGCAGGTAGGCCCCTGAGGCGAGACACACCTCTCTACACCTTCACATCCCCTCTACTTATACACTCCCTCCCCTTACTTCTCTCCGCCCCACCGAAGGCCTGCTGCTGTTTCACACAATGACAATAGAAAGGTTGCATGAGAACAAAAACATCCCACACTCCCCTGTGCCGTGCCGAAAGAAATTTTTACCACATAGAAGACAGAAACGCATGACTAGGATGTACTTTGACACACTCACTGAAAGTGTTCTTTGCTAAATACAAACACTCCCCAGTCTCACTCCACAGGGGAAAGTCCAGGTGGCGTGATGAGCCAACATTATTACATGCAGAGCCAATCATGAACAGCTCTGCCACTGGCACTCCTGGTCCAAATACTTCTCAATAAACATTGCCAGAATTGCTACATGCTGAATAATGGCAGAGACAGCCAATCAGAGGGAAGTGAAAATGTGTCTTGCGGTAACCTGGATGTTGAGCAATCTCTCCAACAGCCTTCACCTGGGCAATGCTCAATCTCAATTATGATTACTATTCCTCTTTGGTATGCTCTTCTGGTTACTATCCTCATCTCACCATCGCTTAGATTTATTGCATTTAATCACATCAGCATATTATAGCATGCTCGTAGAAAGAGAGGAATGTCTAACTGGTTAGTGTAACTCCTGAAGGAGCTGAACTTATTCGTTTATAATTGACTCCTTGGATTCACAGAGCATTGACTTCTAGGAGTGCAGAGAAGCTAGATGGACGGCAACAAATCATTATTTTCATTGTCGATTATGATTTTGATTAATCGTTTAGTCCAAGTGTCCAGAAATAGATTTCCCATTTCTCACACATCAAGATGTCATCTGCAAGTTGCCTGTTTGTTCAGCAAACGATCCAAAACCCAATGTTATTCAATTGATATCAAAAGGGAAAGAACATGAATCCTCATATTTAAGAGGCTGCTACCAGATATGTTTTGACATGTCTGCTTTAAAATGACTTAAACGATTTTGATTTTTAGGTTGTTATCAATTCATTTTCCGTCAACTAATAAGTGAATCAACTTATCTTCAGTGTTTAGTTTTCAAATTTGGTAAATGAAGAAAAAGGTCCTATTGTTGTTGAGTATAGTTCATTTTTCTGATAAATGCTCCTCCAGTAGCTCCAAAGGATATTTGTTCACACTTCTCACTGATAATATTTGATTCACTGCAGCTTTGATTTTCTCACTTTGTTTAAACGGTATCATGCAGCCAGGTAGTTGCCACACAGATTCTCGGAGCAACGCATTCTTATTGTATGACAGGGGCTCAAAATTGAATTAAAACGTAGTGGTGACCAAGCGCAAACCTACAGTGTCCTGGCTCAGTTTCCTCACAGCAGATATTTAGTCACCGGTGATGGATTTGCTCAAAGCCTTTACATCCAGCAATCTGTTTTCATTGGAAGCCAGGCAGCACAACTGCAGACAGATAGCATCTCTGCTCCTGTGATGTAGTGGAGCTCTGCACTCATCGAGCGCCAACCAGCGACAGCATGGCCGCACCCTGAGCTACCTTAAGAAAATAAACACAGATCTTTTTGGTTACAGTTACACACAATTCATCTGCCTCTGTTTGCTTTGCAGTGAATATCTAGGGCCCTTAAACGTGATGTGGTTAGTACTTGTCGTATCACTGTTCATTTTCTGCACCGCCCACAGTAAGTGGGAGTAATAATGGTTAGGATGAAGATTAATGATTTCATGATGTTTCACCGATTACAACCACCTTCATTATGTGTTTTGTTTTTTTTGTACATTTTGATCGATCGCTGTCTGGAATATTGTCAACTTGCAGTCAAATCATCCAGTTTCTTAAATGCCAGTGAGACAGATAAGTGTACCCAACATTACTGTAATTTGTAATTACCTGCTAATCATGTAGTACAATTTGCACTCTGCCACAGCTCAATAGAGCTCATTCATTTTTTTTTTTTTATCATTATTACTCTTATTTTTTTGGTGTTGTAATCCATGTCGGCATGCTGTGCCTGATCCAGACAGTGTGAGTGACTACAGAGAACAGTAGCCTGCCGCCAAATCATGCCCTGTTAGAAATCCATACACACATACCAGACACTTCAGTACACACACACACACACACACACACACACACAGTTGCAGATTCCATCTACCATCAGCACCACCATGTCAGACGATGCTGTCGGGTGACCTTTCTACCCGCTGATCCTTCATATATAAAAAGGTGTTTATGTCGCTCTGTGGTGTTTGACAGAGTACCAGCAGGATTAAAGCAGCCGTGCGGTGAAAAGACTTTGATCAGCCTCCTCCGCTCCTCTTCAAACCCTCAGCGTCATGCTGACTTACAGATCCCAAAGTTGAAATCGCTCTTTGTTTTCCCTCCTACCTGCCTGTTGGTCTAAGTCAGTGTATTAATTAGTGAGTGAGGGAAGAGGGTGAAGTGGATTATCTCTGATGGTGTTGTCTAACGAAGAGTCTTGCTAAAGAGGGTTGAGTGTCGGTGGTTTCTCAGTGCCCCTTTGCTGTGCTCATCGTTAGTGACCCATAGAAAAGGTGGTGTGACTTAAAGGTGCTGCGGAGCTCCTCTTCTTCCATCCTCCCATCACACAAATCTTCAGTACTTGACTTCTTTATCGTTGTGAGTCAGGACTGGGCACCCAAAAAGCATTTAACTTGTCAGAAAGGCTCAAAATGTTTTTTTTTCCAGTTGGATCTCAACCAACATACAAGTACAGTATCAACAGAGAGTTTCGAATTCAGTCACTCTGCATTATAAAGAAGAGGCAAAGTAAGGACAGAGGTGATCTTGTGATGCAAGGTCAAAGATTCAAATAGCTGGACCAGCTGGGTGGGTGGATTAACTGATGATGTTGAGATGACCTTGTGCAAGACATCCGATCACCAGCTGTCTTAAGGCTGGGGTATGCTCCAAATGAAAAAGCTTGTACGAAGTGTCGTCCGACCACATCTGAAGGCAGAAGTGTTTATAGCTGTTCAGTCACACTCAAAGGCGGAGTGAAATTATAAAAGAGAGCTTGTGTTAGCAGTCGAAACCATGTGGTTCGCACATGGTTTGACCACCCAGCAAGCACTTCAGCTGAAGCATACTGACATCTTTAAACTGTCTCACACTTGTGAATCTATTAATCTGTGTAAATGTGAAGCAAGGTGATGTTGGAATAGCACAAGCATGCTCTTTTCTGTCTGTCAGAATAAATAAAGGGGAAAAATGCTTTTGCGTTCAAGCCAAGCTTATGGATCCCAAAAGGGTATTAGAGAAAGTCGTTCATTTCTGTTTGTATTTAAAAAAGAGAGTTTACCTTGGCTATTCTGACTATTAAAAAAACAAAAAAAAAACACAGAGATTTTAAAACTACAATTTATCATCCATACATAGCAGTATTTCTCCCTTTTTCTCAACTTGCTTTTGTTGCTGAGTTGCAGTTTCTCTCAATTTTTTCACTGAAAAGTTTGTCTGCCATGATCTGATGAAAAGAAGAACTGTGATGGTTAGCGCCTTCTTGCATGAAGAAACACAACAAATGATCTGATACAGCTGACACGAAATCTATGCAAATCAGTTCAAACTACTTTGAAAAAAGAAAAAAGTGGTCATTTTTTTCAGTGAAAATCTGCAGAAAACAATGAGCCTTGGACATAATTTTTTGGCAATATAAGATGTAGACAGTTAATGTCAATATAGTATCGTCTCTCAACAGGTATGCCATCATGTGTGGAATTATGGCAGAATATGACACAGTACAGAACAAGATAAAGAACGGATACATCTTTAAGGTAAGCTGTTTTCTAGCACATACAGTACAGTCTGAAGCTTGTTGTGATTATTTAGTGAAATGCTTGCCACATACTATTATTTGTATACATTTTTTCATAAATACTGTATATATTGACCATTACATTTCTCATAAACTTAGAGTAGAGGGGCTTGGCTACACAGAAGGCCACTCCTACAGCCATTCAGTTGCATAAGACAGTGTGTGGAACAACGGCACGTAGCATTTTATCTTCTGTCAGCGGCTTTCCCCCAAACACTGTGTACCTGCAAAACTCTTGACAGGTGAAAGAGAGAGATAGAGAGCTGGAGAGGGAAGATATGAAAAAAAAAAAGCTGAATTGGAGAGAGGGAGAGTGGAAAAGAACGAGGGGAGGGTGCGTGACAGGCAGGAGTGTGTGGTCGCTCGCCGAGATCGCGTGTGTGAGAGGTGTTTGTGAAATACTTGTGGGTTGGTGAAGCAGGACAGATCAGGTCAGAACAGAAGGCAGTGGAAATAGCAGCCGTGTCATGAATCAACAGTGAAAAACTTCTCCCTGTCTGTCTGTATGTCTGCCTCCCCTCGCAGGATCATCTGGATAAAGCTATCGAGCTGAAGCCGCAAGACCCCATGTCTTACTACCTGCTGGGCCGCTGGTGCTACGCTGTATGTGACCCTTCCGACACACTGCGCTACACATCTATCTCTCCCATCTCTCCTCACATCCACGAACAGGGAATTTATGGAGGCCAACATGTCGGCGTGGCCTAACACACCCACCGTTTCCCCTCATTCATTCTCACTGTTTAGGTTTCCCTGAGGTTTGTTTTTCCCTCTGCGATATTCACAGAGAGCGCTACAGGAGGTTAACACCAGCCATTGTTAGCTTTGAATCAGATTGTACCAGGAAGATATTTTCATCTTGTTTCTGTTCGGCTCATGTTCTTTCAGTGCAGGAAGTTGTTTGTGATGCAGCTCATAATGGTTTCTATGAACACCATGTTTTGTCTGCCAATCATTTAATCAATACTCGTATATTTGATTATGGTGTGATGAATTATTATCATTCAGATGTAAAAGTTTGCAGCCATTTTGCAGCCTGTAACTGTTCTTGTTGTTTCATGAGCTACTAATCACATAACTTGGTTCCAGTTGTCAAATTAACTGCCAGAAAGTAAGGAAGCTATTATAGAAATTGCTCTGATTAAATTAATAATACTCACCTTCACTGTTGGTACAAGGGCAGTAGTGAGGGACTGTGCTAATTTGGAGTAGTAACACTACTACACTACTTTTTTTTTTTTAGGGATTGAGTTTTATGGGCTGTGGTGTGTTCATGTTCAACAATGATCTACTGTTTGCATTCAGTCAGCGGTTCTGTTTGAAATAACCTGTGATGACGCCAAAGCAATGCTACACCTGCAATTAGACGTTACCATGATGAATGGTGTGAGGCAGGAACATTACATGTTTGACCCAGGCTTGTCCTGGCCATTATCATCTTCTGTGAAAAGTGTCACTGGAAAGGTATCAATGTACAGGAAAATTCACAGTCAAGAAATTGTGTTTTTCTGGCCTGGAATAGTTAAGGAAAATGATATGTAACCAAACCTGTAATTAAATTCTGTGGGTGTTATGGAAACAAAAACAAAAACAAAACAAATACCCACAAAATTCATCAACTTTGCTTCCATTAAATGTTAAAGCACTTGAATCCACTGTTGGTTGCTCAGAGAGATAATTACTTTCAAGGGACAAAAAGGAAAAATCTCCACATTACATAGAAATATCAAGAGATAGCAGCAATATGTCTAAGCAAGATGAGAGACAGTCAAAAGTCATCTTTAAAAAGTTAAACAAAGGATAACAAATAGTGATTGTGGAATTTGAACTTCATGTCATTGACAAGTTGTGGATTTCATTGTAGAAACCTCAGGGAATGTGGTCCTTTTCTGAAAGTTTTTAGGAGTTGTGCAGGAAAAAAATGTTTGAAGTTGATGGCCATTATTATTCACAACTTAACACCCCCTGAAAATTGTGTTTTTTCTGACCTCCAGTGGTTTACCTGCTGAACTTGCTGCAGTGGTGTCATGACACTGTGACATCACTGTTTGGTGCAACAGAGCACGTTTCTGACCACATCCAGCATGTGAAACAGGCTTGAAACTTTCAACCACAGAGGGCAGTGAACCGCTGCTTTTCAGCCTGGTGTAACGTTACTCTTTAACTAATGTGCAGAATTGTCTTTTACCTTGAGGTGTTTATTTCGCAGGTGGCCCAGTTATCCTGGCTTGAGAGGAAAGTTGCTGCCACCTTATTTGGAGAACCTCCAAGCGCCACAGTCGAAGACGCACTGAAGAATTTTCTTAAGGTTCGGTGAATAATTTTGCAACCACTTTTCTTTGTACTTTTTTACATCAGTCTGGGGAACTCCAGACATACCACTCCTTAAGGTCGGAGTATGCTCAAAACAAACTAGTAAAAGTGATAGCTATCATGAAAAAGGCGGCGCAAAGAGCCTGCTGTCAGAGAGAGGGGTAAGACGCGAGACATGGGGACAACACTGCACACTTTCGGGCAGTTTTTTTCAAAAGCAATTATGGTGTTGTACTTGTTTGAACACACGAAAAGTGACAGAAGTAATAAATCCTGCCTACTTTCTTACCTCCGCATCCATGGTGCAGTCGCCGTGAGAAGTGGGCGTGATGGTTGGATCGTCAGTTTTGGAAAGTTACAAATATTGTTGTTGTATTGTAAAGTACCCCATTTGAAGTATATTTACCTCTTTAGAAATACTTCCACTTAGCCTTTGTTCCTGGTAAATAAGCAAAGTTAGACTAATTTTGCATGGATTACTGTTTTATTTTAATATTGAGTTTGTGTTTGTTTTTGTGTTCTTAAGGCACGTTCTTCCCTGAGCTGCCCTGATTAAAGAAATGTAATGTGCAGCGTCATGTTCATAACTTGCCAGTTCTCACAGACCAAACCCTCCATATTTAGAAAGGCTTAATCTGCATTCCCACATTTCGAATGTTTATATAGTAGAGAAATGAATTTTGCTTCTGGCCAATATTCCTGTGCATGCCTCTTCCTCATGTCTTTTGTATCTCACCCATCAATTTGATTTAAGTAAACCTTGTTGTAACATGTTGCTCATGACCTCAAGGACAGCCTTCAGAGAGGCTGTTGAGCTTCAACAAATACGTCCTGTGAGGTTAAAGAGGATCTCCGGCCCATAACAAGTGGTTATCTGGACAAAACTGTAGGAGAGTTGTTCAGGTTGTAGGAGCTGCAGAGAAAGAGAGGATGAAATGAGCTAATGGTAATTCCTCCAGACCTTTAAGGGATACAGATTCCTGTTTGAAGAACAGTGTCTTCATTTAAATCCAGACCATAGAAGAATGTGTAGTCCAGTTAAAATGGACAGCTACCATTAAAGCTTTCCTAGTGAATTCTCTTGAATATGTAATATAAACAGTACTGGAGTATTGCTTCTATATATATAATGGGCATAATGGGCAGAGATATAGTTTCTCTCTGAAAGCTGAAAGAAAGCCTTCCCCTTTTTTGTCTCTTTGTTTCATTCAGGTTGAGGAGCTCCATCCAGGATATTCCAAACTCAACTATGTGTTTCTAGCTAAGGTCAGTACCAGAGAGTCATTATCATTTACATAGAAATGTTGAGACTTCACTGCCAGATCTTGCTTTTTGGACTAAACTGTGCTCTGTTCTGTGAGATCCTTCTTGGACTAAACAATGCTTTGACAGTTATTGTTCTTTTCTTTGGCAGTGCTACAAAGACCTGGGGCAAAGGGAAAATGCTAGGAAGATGTTTGAAGCTGCTTGTTCAATGAATGCTGTTTCGAAAGAGGTAGGAACCATCACTGTCCTATCACAATGCTTTAAATACAGTCTAAAAATCTTGCTGGCTTATTCCTTCACCCATGTTTTCAGGACGCTTAAATCAAATCCTGGAGTTGTTTAGGTAGCTGGCTAATCAGTGCATACTGTACTTTACTGTATTTTACTTTATTGTATTAAAAGTAATGTTTTTTCCTCAGGATGAAGAGGCACAGAAGGAACTGGACTTACTCTGCCCAGTGCTTGGAGTGTGACATCACCGTGCAATACCACAACCTTTTGGGAATTTATTTTCTATGTGCTATGGGCCACATGTGTCTGTGTGTGTGTGTGTGTGTGTGTGTGTGTGTGTGTGTGTGTGTGTGTGTGTGTGTGTGTGTGTGTGTGTGTGTGTGTGTGTGTGTGTGAGTGTGTGTGTGTGTGTATAAATATATATATATATAAAGAGAGTGAGAGAGAGAGAGAGCTTGTATTGAGAGGCCATCATTTTAATTCACTCTGTGAGTGGAGGGAGGTGAGCTGTGGCATTGTATCAGCATCAGGAACAATATAGTCAGAACCGTCCTACAGCTTTTTTAAATTGGTGTGGTAGACAAAAGTTTTTTAAATAGTGGAAAACAAACTACCACTGTACCAAATAATCTAATTAATTGATTTTCCCTGTCTCAATAATCAAGTATATTGCAATGAAGTCTTTATAGTGGGTAGAGATTTTAGTTGATTTGAAATATTCTACAGAAATTGGATGAATCATAATTTATATTGAATTCAGTGTTCACTCTTAGTACATGTTATGTAAACCCTGCTGATCTATTTGCACAGCAGCAGCGTGTCGCAGACGTTCTCTCAGAGGTCTGATTGCCCTGATACGGAGTCCAGTGTGTCTCGAGTATAAGTTTCCTTGACAACAAAGAAAGACATGTCACTTTTTGGGAAAGTGACCCACAGGACTTCTTGTTCCTTCCTGTTGCGTCCTGTTTTTTTGTTGCGTCTCCCGCCACACGTTCGAGTGGCAATAACAAAAACACATCAGACAATAGCGCACCCAAACAAAGATCTTGGAATGCTGTGACCACTGGATAACCTCCTGCCCTCTTCACTCTGCCGAACATTAGTGCTCTCTGGCTTCATTTACATGCAGGCAGCAAGCTGATTACCTCCCTAACTTTATAAAATAATTTGACCATGCAGTGAACACACATTTTTCTTTTGTGGTGTCTTTTATGAGATCTTTGAACTGTGGTTGTTTACTCTGGCATGTGTCCAGGAGGTAAGCGAATGACATTCATCATACTCTTACCTCCTGCTACCTCCTGCTACTCAGCTGTTGTGACAGTAATGTTTTTAAATTAAGACATAATACACTTAGAAACAAGATTTTGTCGGATCTATACCGTGTAGCAGAACCGTTTTTAAATGTCCCATCGCTTACAGATCCATCAACAGCCTTAACTTCATCTTTCTCTTCAGAACTGTCACAACAATTCTTCACAGTCACACAATTAAGTTGTTTCAAATTTCTTTTTTTTAAATCATGGATTACCATCTCTGCATATTAAGGGGATATATGTAAAACCTGTGCAGGCAGATCTGAACTTTATTTTTTTCCAATTGGAACCTTTCAGAAAGATTTTATCTAAATGCTTTTTATTTCCCACAGGTTTTTCTCCCAGTTTATTTGGCATTCGGACTCTTGCTCATATTTCATAGCTGTTACATTGTTTTTAAATCTGTGTGATCAAAAGTCGCTTTTATTGAGACATCTGTTTTTTATGAACTTCTACAAATGTCAAAGAAAGTGGAGAGGCATCCTAAGCACACCACTCGAACTTGGTATGCCAAGTAAAAAAAAAAACAGTTTAATGTTTATAGAAGGCTACTATTACACTGCACATATACAGCACCTAATTATACTGCTAACAGTTAAATTAAGGTTTTTCTCATGTTTCAGTTGATGTAAAAAACACCCTGGTTCACAGTCCACATGATTTACAGTGTTTCATACACATAATGTCAAAAGATGTATATTTTCTTGGAAATAAGTGGAAACTTCCTGTGAGATCAGGTCTCATCACTACACTGAAGAACAAATGTAGCTAGATTAAGGTGTTATAAATCACCTTACTGGTGTGTGTGTAAATGGAGTCATTGAGGGGGACACTGTTGGCAAGTTGTGTTTTTCTCTCTGTGGCAGAAATGTTGGATCTATGGCTCTCCAGTAATACTATAATGAATATGTGGCTGAAAATATTGGTACCCTTCCACCTTTTTGTTGAAACTGGCAGAAGTATATGGTATCCATCATTCTTTATTTCACATTGAACATAACTGAAACTTTGCTTTTGATTTACAGCTTAACATGTTATTTAATACAATAAAAGAAATGAAAATGGCAGGGCCAAAAATATTGGTACCCTTAACTTAATATTTTGTAGAACAGCCTTTGGAGGCAATAACTGCAGTCAGGCTTGCTCTGTGTAACTCTGAATAAGGTTTCTACACTTCTCCACTGGTAGTTAAGCCCTCTGTTCTTGAGTAAATTGCTCCAGTTCTTTCAGGTTTGATGGGTGCTGTCTCCCAACTTCAGGTTTCAGCTCTTCCCACAGCTGTTCAATGGGATTGGGCTGTATGTTTCGCTCCAAAATGCCTTGATAGTCTTGTGATTTCATTGTGCCTTTCACAGATTCAAGGCCAAACCAAATTTTTCAAACCAAAAAGCTCTACTTTTGTTTCATCTGTCCAAAGCACAATCTTCCAGAAGGACTGTGGCTTGTCAACATGTATTTTGGCAAAGTCCAGTCTGGCTTTTTTGTGTCTTCCTCTTAGAAGTGGGGTCTTCCTGTGTCTTCTACCATGGAGCCCATTTCATTCAGCGATGGATGGTGCGACTTGAAACTATTGTACCTTGAACTTGAAGATCAGCTTGGATCTGTATTGAAGTTTTCTTTGGTTCTTTCTCAAACATTTGAGCAATCCTTCTGTCAATCTCAGACCAATTTTCCTCTTGCGACCACGTCCAGAGATGTTGGCTAAAGTTCCTTCGGCTTTAAACTTCTTAATATTGGTAACAGTGGTCAAAGGAACATCAAGCTATTGGAGATGGTTTTGTAACCTTTACGTTGACCATCTTTGGCTATTACCTTTTTCCTAATGTCTTCAGACCACTCTCAAGTTTTTCCTCTGTTGTTCAATGTGATGCACACAGTGGCACAAAACAGCAGAGTGAATCATTTTCTTCTGTTAAACTGGATGCATTAGTGATTATAACACTGAAAACACCTGTGATACTAATTAAAACATAATAGTCTGCTTAAAGTATTACTACAAATCACTGATTTCTTAAAACTTCTAAAAGGTACCAATAAATTTGCTCAGGCTATTTTAGAATGTAGAATAAACATGAATTCAGTTATTTTCACAACTTCTTTGTCTTGTTCCACTGCAAACCAAACATAGACATGCATCAATAATAACATATCTTTTAATTTCAACACTGTTCAGGGCAAACAGTGAATTATTTTTAATAAAATGCAAGGGTACCGATAATTTCGGCCACGTCTGCAGAGGATGCAGACCCATCCTGGCATGATGAGGTGATTGCATTCCAGATCAGATTATACCACTAAAATGTGACCCGATGAGACTGAAGTAATATCTGACTTTTGCTTTCATTTTATGCATTCCTAATTATTTTACATTTGTTAATGGTTTTACTCAGTCTTGTAAATGTGATGCATATTGTGAGTTGTGTTTACTCTTGAGATTTGTTTTGGGTGATCCTATGGATTTAGAGTCATTGATTTTATTTTATTTTATGTTTTTAAGGGTATCTATTGAAAAAAAATTACAAGAATTGTTTTCATTTTTCACTTTTCAGATTTTTCTACCAGCACTACGAATGTATTTGATTTTCTTCATATGCCAAAGCAAGTACAATATTCCTCAAAATGATATCAAAATGGATACACTACATAGAGATTATACTGTATAATGTCATAGATGGTGTGCACTGAATGATTAATGGTACTGGAGTCGATAATTAAATATGTGCAATCTTGATATGTGTCGCCAGTTTGATATTTGTCTTGCATGTATGAAAACATAAGCTTGTTAGTTCTGTTAGTTGCTGTTTATGAGGAGTGCCCTCTTGCAATAATTTATGTAATCTGTAACTTATAATTAAAATTCACATTGGTTTTTATTATGAACTAAACTGATCTTACTCCAAGTCCAACAGAAAAGCAGGCTCCTGCATGAGTAAAAATTATTGTGGAGTTTTAAGGCTTCCCTTTTCCCCAGACTACATTTTGTGCCAGGACGATTTTGAATTTGTTACTGGATCTGATTCAGGACAACTTCCCGCCAGTCTAGTCATGTTTGAGCTTTTTTTTCCATGGTAGAACCACTGGAAGAAGGTACCTCCCAAATGAGCACAGGTGTTTGTTTATACAGTCATGAAAACTTCAGCTTTCCCTGACTGATTTTAATAGCCTCTTCTGCACTTCAATCAAAGGCTTCAGTTGAGACAGCTGCAGAATTCACTTACAGCTTTTTTTTTTATTAGATGTGAAAGAAACTTTTGATGTTTTATATTTATTCATAGGCATCATATATTATGCCTGTGGATGTGATTGCATCTAATCTTGATGTCTGTACATGTTGGCCTAAAAGACAGGACCCCATGTTGCGTAAGAATTTAGAGGCTGCAGCTTTCGGGTTTTCTTTCTCATGAAGTCTCCTGAAATTCCAAAGGAGGGATTAGTTGATGCCCATGAATGGCTGCTGTCTATCATAACGAGCTGAGAATCATCTCAGCTTTCTTTGGAAGTTTCTGGACCTATGGGGCCACTTTGTCTCAGATTCACTTTGTCTCATGTGCACCTTGATTGAAGTTTGTTTTTTTTTTTACCTCAGCACTGCGAACATGTATAGCAAGAATTTGACATTTTCCGAAATACGCCATTTGCTTTCTTGCTGGAGTCTCAGCTGGTTGCCTGGCAGCCTCACGGTGACTCCTGAAAGTAACTGCAGCCAACCAAGAAATAGTCTGGCACATAACCTGCTGTAAAACTTGTCATTTTCCCACTTTTTTTCCTGATCAAACAAACGAGATATAACATGTTTATTAGTGAGCTTCAGAAGTGCTAGTAGTCAAATTTTGTTATATTTGGACAGAGGCAGGCTAGCAGTTTCCCCCTGCCTCTAGTCTTAATGCTAAGCTAAGCTAACTGATTACTTGCTGTAATGTCCATATTTACCATGAGTGGTATCAATCTTCTCATCTAATTCTCAGAAAGAAGGCGAAAGTGGATTTCCCAAAATGTTTAAATATTTCCTTAATGTAGTTCCAAATGGGGCCAGATTAACCCTGTAGAGCCCCCAGGGCAGAAATGACCTGGGGGCCCCTACTGAACCCTCAGTCTCTCCCACTTTCTGTGCATTAGGTATGTATTAGTAAATTGTTAGTAACTCGATTGAGCACAAATTTACTGAGGAATATGGACCACATAAGCACAGTATAAACTGAAATGATAAAGGCATTAAAACTAGATTTTTATTCTCGGCCCCGCTACAAGAAAAGACCTCAACATTATATAATAATGCAGGCGTTATCTTAAGACCTCTATCATTACTCATTATAATTTTTTTATATTGCTTTAGCAGTGCATACAATATTACCAAACAACTTTGCAATCAATCAAATTAAAACAAACAAATTGCCATGCAGGGAACCTGGAGTTTTGGGGCCCTCAGGCCCTCGGACTGTTGCCCACTTCGTCCAGTTGTAAATCCCGCATTGACTATAAACATGTGTGTGCATTGATTAGTCAGATGTTAACGAATAACATACAACAACCCTGTTCATGTCTTGATCTTTACTAAGACTCAGTCTGCTCTGATCTTGACCTGAACTCAACCCTTGTGGACAGCCTGGACCTGATCTTGACATTGTATAGGATTCAACAACATTTCAGTGCTAGTCTTCCTCTCTGAACTCCTATCTGTCAGTCTCAACAACCAGCGACCTTCTCTCTGACTGCCACATTTGTACAATCTTGCTAACATATCCCTCCATCCACAATCTAAGCTCAGCTATGTCTTAAGTTACACAACAGCAAGAGCTTGTGTGTATGTGCTGTATGTGTACATGTGTTATCTTCAGCCAGTGCAGGATACCAGATTAAATGGAGAGATTCATGCTAATCTGGTTAATGCAGTCTTGACAGGTCTAAGCTGTAATGACATAAGATGTGTCTTACCACTACTTCATGCAATATTTAATTTTCTTCAGCAGCATTATGCCACCATAGCTCTTCTTCTGATGTGTGCCTGCCAAACTCATACAAGGCACCTGCTTTACTTGACATTTCTTATTTAATTAGTTCAGTATGACCAATTTAGCCTTAAATATTTGTTTCATTTCTATAATCAGTCATCAGCCATCATCCCACTGAATCTGGCATATTATCCATGACATCGTCAGTTTCTCTTTACTTTTCAGCCCAGTTGTGTTTGATGACCTGTCAGCTCACATTTCATTAAAGAAGTGCAAGGCAAACTTTGTGTTTCCTTCTGATTCATAAAGATTATGCTTGGACAGCTGCCACACGAGTACGCTGGCACTATTTAGTCTTCAGATTTAATTTTGTGCTTATAAAAAAAGGCAGTAAAGGAGGAAAGAGAATGGGGAGAGCCATATCAGTAATCATCTACTTTAGTTTTATCTGAATTTGTCACGCACTCTGAAAGCTGTCTGGCTGGCTGGCTGCGACGCTCTTGCTGATCAAGTACAGGATGTTCTGGCAGGGCGAGATAAAACGCTGTGCAGGGAAAGGGATCTCCCAAACACTTCCCTTTTGTTCCCACCTGACCTGGCAAGATGCCAAGAGTTCATGGCATTTTTCTAGGAGTTCACAGTGACACTTGCTTGAAATGTTATGTTAATCAGCTCTACCTAATCAGCATCAAGTACGGAGTCACTTTTATGTCAAAACTTCTGAACACAATCGGGACAAACTAACGTGTATACCATTGAAAAAAAAATAAAAATTGAGCCTACTCTATGTGCTTAGGAAGCTTATAGTTTTAACATATTTAAGAAGTCCTTATCTTTTCACCTTTAACCCATTTAGATAATAGGAAACTGCATCAGTGAATACAAAAGAATAGTTAGTGTCCTTTTATTACATAACTGTACAATATCTTTCAAAACAACGTTCAGGCAGGCAAGCAAATCACAGATGCAGTGATGTGTAGACAAAAGCTTAAAGTATTGCAACAGTGACAAATAATAAATGTATTTTTTGTTTCACTCATCTAATCTGTATAGTTCTGTAAAAGAAGCATATGAGGTAAAGACACTGTAAATTTTGGATTTGAAGTATTTCTTGACCCCCATCATGTTGACTTCATGAGATGTTAGCTGTTGGTTAGTGTCCCAAATTATATGAAAAGAATAATAGCAGGTGACCTTTAATTTATTATTTGATGACAAAACCTTCTTGTTTCTATATAAATTATGCCGAAATTAGCATGCAACATTTTATCATTTCCTTTACAGAAGAAAAGGGAACTTGAAAGTTTATGACATGCTTTTCTGATCTTACAAACTGAACGATCATCACAGCAGTGCTTCCATTTCATTCATTCAGATTTTACTCTTATTTTTAGATAATCATCATGGATTGTCAAGTTTCATGTCTTTTTATACTCTACCTTCTGTATATGGAGCTGTATATCAGCAGTGGATACATTGTGATTGTTACTGTACTACATCATACAAATAACAAATACTTTCTTAAAGTCACATGTCATTTTGAAGATGAATCTGAATTTCATTATGCTAAAAAGGAGGCCAACAAACGCCCAAATCCAAGACATTACAGTCAGTGCATTAGTCTCTCATGTTGAGACTGCAATTAGATGAGTCTACAAAAAACAGTTAACCCCAGTGTCCCAACCCCAAGTTTGACAGCATGAATATTTCTGTATGTAACATAAAGACAAAATCGTTTGGTTACTGGCATCTTGAAGAGGGAACCTAAATGACAGGATGAGGGGTTTTTCATAGAGCAGCTTTCTAAAACATTCAAACTTAAACAAACTTTTGCAAGACACACAAAAAAGAAATAAATGGCTAAATAACACTGATCTAATATTAGTTTTTTTTTCATAGGTGCGTTGTACAGTAGTTCACAGACACAAGCAACACTTGCAGTAGGTCTGCTTGGTGTACTCTTTAAGCTCCTTTGCTTTGTCCTTTCAAACAGTATCTACAGTAGGTTTCAGGATATATTAGATGACTTTCAAAAGCATTCTACTTAAAATAGTATTTGGCATTTCATAGCCCTTATTCCTGAGTAACTATGCTTTTATGCTATTATATCAAAAACTACACGTTAGTACTGGGCGGTTTATTTTAGTAGACATTACGCTTAGGGGCTGGAGCACTCCATGAGCTTATTCACCTGTTCATGCAGAATCACTGCAAAGATCAGGAGTCTGACCTTAGATGGCACATCACTTTAATCATCTAGAAATCTTGTAAGTCCAGTTTTGATTAGTTAACTTCATGGAATAAATGTTCTTTTATGTGTTGAGAAATTTGACATGAATTTCAGAGGGTTTATAACTCTTTATCTGACAGCAACGATGACAACAGGGTGTATACAAGCTTGGAGGTTTCTACTTTTCATTCAACTCTTGCAGTAATGCTATTCGCACCAAAATCACAAGGATTTGTCACAGCTTGTAGCCAGTGTTGCCTATACTGACGTCTGATTGAGGCTGATCACTGGTGATGTGCAGCTGACTGCAGTCCTTGATGAATCAAAAGAAGATGCTAATTGCAAAGTTGATGTGTGTTTGAGGTCGTCTGGCATGTGAAGGGATTACAGCTGAGCAGATTCATCCCAGGTGAACTGCTGTGAGACATGGCATGTGCAGTATTCATCATGTCTCCTGTAAAACAGATGCACATCTGTTTCTGTCCGGCATTATAATACTTAAAAATAAGTCAGCAATCAGTGATCACAACTATGTAATCATTCTCAACTCACTGTCATGTGAAGCATTAAAAACAGTGTGTAGAGGATAAGAATTTAGCCTGAGATTTCAGCTTATAAATATATTTTTCAGGCAGCTCACAAAAATGAGCTACAGTTCATAAGTCTTTTTATGTTTCAGCCTTCATTTGTACTCATGATAGTTTTGATTTAATTTATTCTTTTGTTTGGGAGTCTGATGACGGCTCAGCCTTGACCTCCTCAGCCTGCCTGGTTGCCGTGTCCAGCAGTGTCATGTCTTCCCGCAGAGACACTGATATAAAAAAGGAGTGGGGTTTCAGAGTCAGACCATAGTTGTAGTCCAGTGTGGGCGGCCTGGCCGGGTCTGCAGTGATGTTGCACTGGTGGACGATGATGGTTGTGAAGAGGAAGAGATGCAACTTGGACAGCTCCTCACCAATGCACCGCCGTTTGCCCAGCGAGAAGATGAGCACACTGCTGGTCAGGTCCTTGTTCAGTGCTCCGTTCTGGTCCAGGAAACGCAGAGGGTCAAAGGTCTCCGGGTGGGACCACATTGCCGGGTCGTGGTTGATGGACCACTGGTTGATGAAGATGACTGTGTTCTTTGGTATGGTGTAGCCCATGATGGAGGTGTCAGTGGTAGTGGAGTGGGGGATGGTGAGCGGCAAAAAGCTCGTGAAGCGCATCACCTCATAGATGAAGGCCATGACGTAAGGCAGCTGCAGCTGGTCCTCGATGGACGGGAGCCGGCTGCGGTCCACCACCTTGTCCACCTCCTGCTGGAGACGCACCTGCATCTCTGGATACCTACATGCACAGGTGAGACCTACATTTAAGATGACTATATTGAGGATGGAGGTTACTCTCATAGGTTTTTAACTTCACTTAAAGAAATAAGTGGAACAACATCTCTGTAGAAAACTTTATCTGACATTTAATGTAATTTAGTAACCAAAGAAAATGCAACCTATCTTTTGATTTAAGGATATAATGTAGACACACATGTTTATCTTTTTTAAAATTGAGGCTCAAGACATTTTATCACTCCATCCTAATGAACAAAACATTAAGCCTTGATGGGATTAAACAATCAAGCAAGATTAGAAAATGGATTTATGAGATGTCAGACAAAGGTCTTGCTACAGTATGTGTACAGTAAAATGCTGACTGGGCGCTTCATTCACTCTCACTGGTGTGCAGTTTCAGCTCTTTATATCGTGCTGCGAGTACCTGCCTGAGCCTCAGCTCCCCCGCTGTTACATAACACAAATGCTACTGCACTTCCTCAAGTCTGAGCAGCTTTAAGTCAGAAGGATGAGGACCCACTCTGATTTATCATTAATTGTTACATTTATTTCCCTTTAGAATGCACCGTATATTGTTTACTATTTGTGCATTTTAAATGTCAGAACATTAAAATAATCTCTATAAAATCATAGGAAAAGTTGCTTACTTGACAAGTATGATGGTGATCCACTGCATGGCAGTTGACAGTGTGTCTTGACTTGCTCCAAATATATCCCCAACAGTGGAGGTAACGAAGTCCTTCTCCAATGAAACCCCGGTTTTGTCGCGTAGTTGGTCCAGCGCCACTATAAAAGCATCCGTCATGTCCCTGATTGTGTCTGACTGGATTGTTTTTCTATGTTCAATGACTTTATCTCGAATGAACATGCCAAACTCCAGGTTGAGCCTCTTGAAGTTGTCAAATATGGTTTTGATGGGGTTGGGGAAATACTGGAGCCAGGGCATCACGTCCACTATGCTCCCTGCGCCCACTGTTTGGGTGAACTGGTCATTCCTCCCCACCACCTGCCGAAACTCCTCGTCCTCATAGGAGTAGCGCTTCCCAAAACACACTGCGCTCATGATGTTGGCCGTGGACACCACAAGATATGTCGTGGGCTGGAAATATTGGTGCTCCTTCGTTTTTCCCACAAACAGCTGCAGAAGTTCTTTGACCTCGCAGAGGACGTGTTGCTCAAATGTCTTTTTGGTTTGCGGGTTCCCGGTGGAAAACATCCGTACAGTGGACTGGGCCACTTTGCGGTGCATCTTCCACCAGTCCGTCATGGTGCCAAAAGCGAGACTGTTCCCGTTGGAGACGTACTGGAAGGAGGTGAAGTCCGGTCTGCCGGCAAATTGAAGTCCCTGTTTGACCAGCGCCTGTTTGATGGACTCCCCGTTCAGCACCACCACGGTCCGACAGCCCAGTTTAATCTGGAAGACATTGCCATATTTCTTTGCCATACGCGTAAAATACAAGTGCGGTGCCTTGCCAAGTTGCGCAGCGTTCCCGATGACCGGCCAGGAGAGTGGACCGGGCGGGCAGTGGATCGACCTCTGCCGGAGCCACAGCCACAGTTGGAGGGAAAGCAACAGAGTCACACATGTCACTAACAGAGCTCTTGGAGTCCCTGGGTCAATCCCCTCCAATTTAATATCCATGATGGGGATCCTGCAGGGGGAATATGATAATAACATCAATATTAACGCACATATTATTCAAGATTTAAAATATATGGTGCGACATGAGTTATGGGCATGTGAAATTAAATAAATTCAATTATTAGGTGATAAATACCTGGTTATATCCCTGGCTCATCGAAAATATACCAGCCTTTACGATTTATCCAAATTTTTAATGTTTCAAAAACTTTTCCACTTCAGATGTTTATCCACAGACTGTGAAACTTTGAAGCACCAAGTGAAAGCATTTATCCCCAAACGGCGCAGCATCACGGCCCGTCAGCGTCTGTGCCCTGCTTTGTTACAGTGGGCAGATTTGTTGCAAAGCGTGTCTCCCCACCCACCCACCATCACCACCTCCTGCACCCACCTCTCTCTCTCTTTCTCTCTCTCTCTCTCTCTTTCTCTCTCTCTCTCTCTCTCTCTCTCTCTCTCTCTCTCTCTCTCTCCCCCCCCCTCCCTCTCTCTCTCTCAGCGCGCTTACAGGCGTTATTGTCCGACTAAGCAAATGTGAGTGTTTAACCTCAGTGCAAAGCTGAGAAAGTAAAGTTAACTGAGGTGAGAGGATATTCTTTGCAATAAATAAATGGAGCATTGACGTCATTAAACTTGTAGATTTAGCCATCTTAAAGTAGTTCAAAATGTTTTATACTAACAATAAACCCTATCATAATTACGATAGTATAAACAATTGATTGTCATTATTATTATTATTATTATTATTAGATAGTGGAGGTAGTAGTAGTGGTAATATATACATATATATTAATGTCGTTAGTAGTAAAGTTGCTGAAAGAAAATGAAAATAACACACATTTTATTGACAATAATATATTTCTAATCATTTAATGATAATAGATTTTGTTTTACATTTGATCATAATTATTCTTCACCTTAATCAAATTGAGATTCTTGTCATTGTGTTGATGGTTTCCTTTTCAGAGCTTTTCAACAGCGTGTTGCTGTCTGAGGGGAGGAAACTACGTTTTTCAAAAATACAGTACTGCACAAATGCATTTTAAGTGTCAATTTGTTATTGTTGCTTTAAATTAAATGTGACGTCGCATTTTACAATTAGGTCTTAATTTTTTTCTTTTTTCTTTATGTATTTATTTATTGAAGGGATGGTTCATCATCACATTTTGAAACAGACTGTGAAAAATAAATTATTCCTGAATTGTATGTTTAATTAAACCTTACAGATGAGGAGACTTTACTAATATTGATAGTGTTACAAATTACAATCGGGAATCTGCACTCCTTCCTCTCACTGCTGTGGCTTTTGCATAGGAGTGAGAATAGGATTGCAGTCTGTTTGCATGAGATACGCTGTTCGCTGTATTTCTTCTGATGCCTCGGACGGCACAGTGTGAAGTTGCTGTAATGAGAGCACGTTATTAAGGGTGCGCTTTCCCATCAAGCCACCAGGAGGAGGCGAACCCCGCGTTGCAGCTCATTAATAATCCCTAATTAACATGCTGAGCATCAGACCTGTCCTGCAGGACACTGCACACCCTGTCTGTCTCTCTTTTGTACTCATATAAAAGTACTAAATGTAAGAGTACGGCAGGAAATGTGACCCTAAAACATAATTAAAGCGACATTTCTTAAATGTATTTCGGGGCGCCTTGACAATTCTGAACAATAAGAATAACTGTTAGGCCACCTCTCTCTCCTGTGTTCACTCCGGCTTCGGTATGTAGTCTAAAGCAGTGGTCGTGGGTTCAGACCTGCTTCATCATTTTAGTCTGACATTTGTTTATGATTATGTCTTTGGACTTGTTGTTGTTGTTTGTGAGTTTCTGCTTTGTTTTCAGCCTGTAGATGATACCTGGCTCGCTGTCCCCTGCTTGGACCCTCCTGCTCAGGAGGTCTGGTCTGGTTGGGATGTGATTCGGGGATCCTGGTTCAGCACCGCGGACAGCGGCTCAGATAAACCCGGTGATGTCCTCTGACCCTCAACTGCTGCACCGAGCTACAACTGTGGGAGTTTTACATTTTAACAGAGACGTACAGACACATTTCAATACTGCTGATTTTATATTTTGTTAAGAAAAAAATCCACGCAAGTAACAAATTAGATATAAGTCTGTCGGTCATTGTTGCGCAGAGGTCGACACAAATATTCTGTAGCACGCACAACATAAAATACTGAACTTATTGCACTTTATACAATATTTGGACTTCTATAATATCATCATAACATATAGGATGCCATGTGGTTTATAGTTTTGCCATAATCTTAACGTGATATTTTTAAAACATATTATTGTCCTTTGTTGTAATAATGCGGTCAGTCTCGAGAACAAATTCGGGATAATATGTATATGTATATATATTATATTTTTAAATATATTTGTAAAACCGGTATTTAATGAGACTTGTGCTTTGTAATTTTATGTTAGATTGTCCTGTGGCCTTTAAAAAAGGCAAATCATTATTACATCTATAAAACGAAGCATTATTGGCCTTACAGTATAAAGAATATTCTCAATTACAGCTTATTACTTATAATATGATCAAGTCAAGTCAATTTTATGTATATAGCGCCAAATCACAACATAAGCTATCTCAGGGCACTTTTCACATAGAGCAGGTCTGGACCATATTCTTTAATTTACAGAGACCTAACATTCCCCCAGGAGCAAGCCACAGCGGCAAGGAAAATATATATTATACATATATAATATATAATAAAATCTAAAGAGGCTATAGCCATATTATCATAAATTATAATTTACAGCATTAATTTTTTAATTATATATTTCAGTTGAATCACTGTAAAGCACACAGACACTTACTGAGTCAGGACCCTCCTGCTGTCTTCCACTGGATCAAGCTCTCACAAGGTGACCGTGCGTGATCTCTCTTTAGTCCAGTGGTGAATGGATCCATGAGGGTGGAGACAAGCTGGTAAATGTACAACTGGTCCCAGCCTCCTTTACTGGTAGGACTCAGTTATTAGACCAAACTGGAGCGGGTCCTCCCCTGCCTTCTTTCACTTCATTGAAAAGCAAGCTGGTTTTGATCAATTCCTCTCATGTAGTATAATAACTGCATGTTTGTAAACTGATAATTGTACTGAAACTATAATATCATCTATAGGTGATAATGTTCTGAATGGTGGAAAATTGAAGATTAAATATTTTTAAGTGCATGTGTTTTTTTAAATCTGCACAAAAAAAAGATACAATAGCTGCTCTCAGGAAGGTTTCTGACACACACACACACACACACACACACATCTCTCTGTCTCTGTCTGGTGTGTGTGTGTGGTCAGTGATCCTGAACATCCCATGGTCACATGACTGACTTTTGTTCCTCAGTAGGTCTTTAGTTTAACTCTGTTTTAAAGGATAACACATACTCTGTGCTTGAATGTCAATTAATCTATGACAGCTCAAAATCTCTTTTTTTATTCTCTTTGCAAGTTTATTATTTCCCAAGACCTCAAAGTTCATATTTTTTTAAAAGAAAAAATTAGTAAATGAGTATTGCTGCTTTGTCCGATAAAAGTGAGTCAGCTTCCTTCTTTTCCTAGGCAGCAAAAGATTCAAAGATTAACCTTAAAAAAATACAACTTCCTCCATTTGTAGTCTTCATTCCATTTTGTGTTCCTGTTTGAAACTTGATATATAGTCTTTTACTTCCAGAGATCTACCCAATGAAATTCAAGTATTCATCATTTGCACATTTCCTATTGTCTTGATTTTTTTTCCCACTATTTGTTATGGCTGCAGGATCACACATATTTGCATGAGGCTGCCCTGTCATTTGCCCTCAAATTCAGTCAAATTAAAGACCTAAAACCTCTCACATCAAATTAAAAGTAAAGAATTTAATGATGACTAGGTGGACTCTACCATGCAGAGAAAAATGCATTTGTTATTAATATTTATAGGTGTCAGTGTAGTTTCATGCCTAGAATTAATCGCGCTGTCATAAATGTAGCCCTTAAACCCCACATTTGTCAGTGTTTGGATGCCGAGCCTTTTAGGTAATCCGCTCAAAGGTGCAGTGAGGTGACTTTAGCTGCAGATCAACCTGTAGGGTAGATGGGCCCACACAGTGGCCTTTGCCTTGGGCCACCAAAGCTCCTCATTGCTAGCAAGTTCAGTTTCAACACCAGTTTCCCTTCCTGCTTGACTGACAGCACAATTGCTCATCGCGTGTGAGTGAGCATGGAGGTCAGGGAGGAGCTCAGAAAGGTGTGTGCAGGTGATGATTTGCTCAGACAGTAAAGGTACAGTTACATTGTAAAGTTACTGCCTGGCAGGGCAGCGATCATGTCTGATTTCAACAGCATTTCTCACATTCAGAGCATAGTTTCGTACAGAGGAAATCAGAGTAAGCTCTGATCAGGAAGTTACGTCATGTACAAACAAAAATGACAAATGAAACAGGTCATTACTTTGATTTATGTCTGTAATTAGTGGAAGCATGCACAGGACCTCGGAAGAGTTGCACGCCTTTTACAGCACTTACAGGGCTTATCTTACTTTCTGAATCAATGCTGTGAACTTCTGGGGAAAACAGAGGAACAGAGGGGACTGCCCAAGGCTATTCTAAAGGTGCAGAGCAGTCACGCACATGTGCTTCATCATAGGGGTGACAAGTGAAGGGAAAGCGTCTGACAACTTCACTGAATAGAGCTGCTAACTCGCCTACAATTGGTTACGCTTTCTGGGGGAGACACTGACGTGCCAGTGAGTTTTTATCAATCATGCATGCATTTAAACATTTTCAGATGTACAGGCTATAATGAGTAAGGCAAAGATATTAGGAGAAAACTGCAATTTGACAAATAGATGTTATTTACAAAAATGCACATTGAAGATAAAAAGTCAAAATTAAAAAGTACAAATTTAACAAATAAACACTGCCATAATTTAGATCCAATGGATTAACATTTGCTAAAGTTGCTGTATCAGTCTAATGGAGGTCATTCGTTAGTTTTATAAAATAAAATAAAATAAAAAATCAGCATCTTTCTCACTCTAATAATGAGCCCCCATCAGTTTATTATGTTGACTGAATAAAAAATGTTTTTAATTATGAGTACACAAAATGCCAGTGCAAGAAATTTGCATTGTATTGCTTCAGGAGAGGCAGAGGTGGTATGTTGCTCTAATGTTTTTATTTCCAGCAAACCATAGAATTAATTCAGAAACTGGTGTTATTTCAGTCACTAGTTTTCCAGTAACCTATCACACGATAGGGACTTTGACAACTACAGACACTAGAACACACAATACAAGACTTCTTGGAAAAGGACTTTCTAAATCTCTAAAGTCATGTCATCACACTGTATAGTAGAGTTGTCAGGCACAATGAAGTCTGGCAGTCAACACTGTTAAATGCAAGTTTTCAAAGCAACAAGACAACTGTCATTTATTTAAAGCTGCACTAATCAATATTATTACATTAACAATGAATCAAATGACTATGTGTAATGTGAGAGTGATAACTTGTAAGGATGAGCCCACAGATAATAATTTTACAGCCAGTAACTTTACTGTTTTTGGTTCGCTCTCTCTGCTTTCATCAATCTAATCTCTGATAAACCCATTTGTATGAAAATGGCAGATAAAGTAAGCATTAGCAGGTGAACATAGTGGAGCCTTTAGCAGCTTAAGAGCTGGAGAGGAGGAGTTGGAGAAGGCCAAATTTGAGCTAAAAGAAGAATGACTTACATACCTAAAGTGGCCAGAAACACGACTCTGAATGAATGCTAATGTTGCTCCATATCTGCTCAATGTGTTTTTCAGCAATTCTTTGCTAGCATGTTCGCT
The DNA here is from genome assembly GCF_914725855.1 of Thunnus albacares. NCBI lineage: Eukaryota > Metazoa > Chordata > Actinopteri > Scombriformes > Scombridae > Thunnus > Thunnus albacares. Next base: position 7,200,921 of record NC_058119.1, read on the forward strand.
GCAACGACTCCATATAGTGATGATATGTCGAGCTTGCTCCGCTGCCCTCAAGTGGCCAAAAAACAAATGAATATTGCTTTAAAGTAAAAGTAACCTCAATTAGCAAATGTTAGCATAGCTTGCTAACTGGGGCATTTCACTGTCCTACAGCCAATGGCACAACTACTACTTTGTTTAGCTGCTCCTGTGTGGCCAAAAACATGAATACTGCTATAATATGTCAGACAACTATGACAACCATTCCCCAAAACAGAGAAATTGCAAACACAAAGAGTGAAACAACATGTTGAAATTTGACAAGAGCATTAATGAGTTGATTACATGTTTGGCATTCAACCTGATATGACCCACAACTGTAGCAATCTGTGATTCAAAGATTAAGTCCTTTTTCATGACATGTTTATGTTATTTTCTCTACTGCTTGTCCAATTGAGCCATCTGTAACAGTTAATAGACAGGAAAACAGACACACATGCAGAAACACAGAGACACACACGTCAGGATTGTCCGTGTGGTCCTGTCTTGTTAATTACTTTCCATTACAGATGAATCAACCTGCCGCCGTGTGATTGGTCTGACCACGACCAAACCAAACTGTCATCTGGCTTGGCGATGAGTCAGGGAGAGTTGAGCGCTGGGGCAAACCCTTTCACTTTGGTCTGACCGCGAGCGCCTCATTACGACTGAATGACCCCGGTGACTCCAAATGTCAAACTGTCCCACAACAACTCCCCCTCGCCCCCAAATCGCTCCACAATATTTCCCAGAAGTCCACAAATTCTGAGTTTTTCTTTTCTTTACGGATGCCGGAAAAAACAGCCTGCCGTCTAAGTTCATGTGAATGATGCTAATGAGTGTTTCAAGTATCCTAATGACCTTGCAGATTAACTGAGCGCTCATTGAGGTACCTCTATCTGTATGGTCTTTTTTTTGTCCAGCCAAGTTCTACAGAGGCCCTTGCCAAAGCGTAGTCAGCAGCCCGTGAAGGCGTCTCCCCTTCATTCTCACACTAAAAGGGCATTTTCCCCCTTGAATTCTGAAACGGCGTGCATGTCGGATTTTTTTTTTTGTCTTACTGGAGGAAACCCTTTTCAGGGGTCTGTGGAGTCCAGCTGAACTGTTGGTACTTCTTTGGAAAGAATGGGAGGCTTATTACGTGTTCAGCCGCATGACTGCGCTTTTCAAATCCACACCAACTAAAAAAGCCTTGCCCGCTTTTACCCTTGTAACTGTTGTTGTCAGTCATTGTTTTTATTGGCCTAATTGAAGAGACTGACAAGAACCCCATGGAAAATAACCAGTGAATAGAATGTGAATAGCTTTTAATGAAGGCGGAGGTGTTTTGTTTTTTGCGGATTACTGTGTGAAAGGGATGAATTGAGGATTATGTGAAAATAAATGTTGAAGACAAGTTTGATCAGGACTTCGGTTTTAAATATTGGTGAAGGCACTTTTTTACTCTTTGTGAGTTTTTTTCCCAAACTGCATCTAGTACACTGTTCCAAGTAGCGGTGTGGTTGTGCTTGTAAATCATTGCTTCCTGCAGGAAATTGTGAACCAAGTGACCTCTGAAGGGCAGCTCACATCTGATGAAAGTGCATAGTGTGTTATATGTAAAGGCAAATTCTACCTCCATGTACAAAACACATATCTGTACTTATGCATACAGACAAATACAGAAAGAAACAGAGCACCAGAGGCTGCCACTTCTCCTTCCCTTGCTTGATGAAGCCTAATCTTATCTAGTCTCAGCATGATGACAGTGTTGCTATTCTAACACAAACCAGGTCTGTCATTAAAAGTCACTGAAGCTTAGTTATCTCCCCCCTTGTGTTTATCTCTTTCCCCCTGTGAGAGGTCAGAGGTGAAGCAGTGCTCAAAGGGAAGCTAAGCCTCTCCTCCGCGACCCCCTCGGGCCTGTCTTTGGTGTTTTTACAAGAAAGTAATGATGACGGACAGTCATGCACGATGGGCTGCGGCCTGCAGAGGTGGAAGTCACGCGAGGTGCCGCGTCTTGTCCGAAGTAGAACTCCTATCTGCTGTATAAACCAATGCAGTGGCATTCAAAGAAACAGAAAGTAGGGAGCAACAGCTCAGGGAAAACACTTCAAAATGATCTTTGAATGGTTTAAAAACTTCTTTATGGCTTGACTGCAGGCGTTTGAAATGGTTTCATAAGCCTAATGGTTATATAATTTTTTACAAACCATTACATGCAATCCCTTAACTTAAAGGGGCTCCCCAGTGATTTGTTTTTGCACTTCCATAAAGTTGGGGGACTCACAAAAGACTGATCAGATCGAAGCAGCAGAGGCTGTGATATCCTGATTTTTAGCCCTAAGTATAGGTCAAGCTCAATCCTACATTTCCTATGATGCAACATAAATAGCATTTTTGTTTCGTAAGAGCATTCCTGCCTGATAAATGCCCAAATCTTTCAAACTCCATGCCCCCTGTTTGTAGCATATATTATTATATTATATTATTTTCTCAGACTTTGGAAAGCTTTCTGAAGAGGGTACTATATAAGTGTTTTTACAGGCTGAGTAGTACTCCAAATATGAATAACAGTAAAACTGGAGTTAAAATGACAACAACTATAATTATAATCCAGTGGTACAGTCTCTTTATGTTATCAGACTATGAACATACTGGACGGAAACAGCAAACATGCTGGAGGGACACAGTATCACAATATAAGTACATGGATGTCCCAGTTATACAAACACTCTGAGTCTTTGTATCACTTTACAAATTGTTGTCCCATGTTCGTGTTCATGGCTGGAAAAACCCAAACAAATCCAGCCTCAGTCCTCTGAAGCATTAAACTGTGACTTATTTTGCCAGTCATGTGAAAACAAAGGGTGTATAAAATGCCCAGCCACAACTTCGGGATGATCTGATTTGGGTGCCCAAGAAAGTGAATTTTGTGGGCAGTGCAATTGTTCATGTGGACATGAGTTTGTTTACTGTTGTTCTGTCTTTATTTTTTAATTTTTAATGCTGTAATATTCTTCATTACCATGAGAACAGGGATGTAATTCTGGACCATGTCTTTGGAGGGAGATCTGCACAAAGAATCTGATGGTTGACTCACAAGGTCATTTGCTGTGCCCTGTTCGGGACTGCCTTCTCCATAAACCAGTGCAATGCCTGCATCCAGGGATGTTCTCCATCTGGTCCTCGGCCAGTCTGTGGGTCCTCTTCTACTCTATCATTTCTGTGGAGAAGTTTCTGCAGAATTCGTCCAATCTGATGGCTCATCTATCAGAAATCCTGGATTACAATGTCAGAGCAACAGGCGCAGTGAATCACAGACTACTTTTGATGCATTTCTGTGGACATAATGTTTGTTTGAAGTAAGACTGGCTTTGTGAAAGACTATGTTTGACAATGTTTGCTTTATTGTATTTTTTAAAATTAGGGCTCTTATCATTAAGTTTGCTGCTTGTTCATCATGAAATAGGTCATACTCATACTTGGAAGGATGCTGCTTGAACGTGTGTTATTAATTGTACATTATAATCATTTGGGTGAGGAAGGTGATAAGAACACCATGGGTTAGATTTGCCTAATTGCAAATTATGTGTACTTAACAATTTATTTCATTATATTTCCAAATGTATGATATATAGTTTTAGTTTATCAACTTTCCAGGCAACAATTGATTTCCATTGATTTCCATTTGGCATGAAAACCTAATGGCAGACTTGAACCTTCCTTGAGTTGTCTAACTCACTGAACACTGAACATCAAATCTGCATTAATTTTGTTAAATTTGCATCATGGTTAAAGTGTGAAGCAATGTAGACTTTTCAAATCCGTCTGCTATTAAATGTATTATCAAGCACAGATGATGCAACACATATAAAATTCAAACAAACAAAGTTTAATGCTCATAATGTTCATGAATTTAATGACACAACTCAAGTTTCAAGAGTCTACTAAAAGATTTTCATATCAAACATCAATGAACAGAAACCAGTGGATGCTTGGAACGGCAGAAATGTACATCCAAAAATCTAAAACATACCATACTTGTAAAATGTTTAGCTGTGATGCCAAGTATGCAGTATGTGATTTGTATCAGATAAAACATGCAAAGCTGCTGGTGTGGTCCTTTAACAGCCAGGATCCAGCTTGTTTTACAGATGATTGTCATTTCTTTTCATCAGCTGATGTAAAATGTAATTGTGTGCAGTTCATCGAGGGCATCGTTTGTCTTGCAGGAGGAAGCCACATGAAATCCCTCCCCTATAGTCCCATATGAAAGTGTATTCAGACTCTGAACTGTATGTTCTTAGCTTATTGTTTCACAGGGGGATTGGTATTTCCTTTGGGCCCATGGTTGCTGCTGATATGGCATTCACAGTCCATCAGATAGTGTCATATGGAAGCAGATTAAGTCATGTAGTAAGATTTTATTTAAAGGCATTAGATAGAGAGAAGCTGATTTCTAATACAATTATGTTTTTTATTCTCTGCCTTATTTATGTGTTTATTGTACAGAATGATTTGATTCACTGTGGAGAAAAATGGGAGAAATTAAGACAAACATGGATTCATGTAATTACAGTATTTTATATTTTACACATACATAATTGTGCATATTTGAGTTATAGTAATTCAGTAATTAAAATGATATGTGTGGCTATGTTTTATATCTCTCTTTTATATTTTAGTTCTCTCAGTTCTCATTCATGTAGCGTTACAGAATTCATTAAATTCAACCCCAAAAAAGGGGCCAAACAGCAAATGACACCCCGTTGTGCAGGTTTATGTTATCACTGTGTTGATCAATAGGACTCCTACTGATGGTGCAGATAGTATTTGGAAAAGATGAGTAAGAGTTTGCAAAGATCAACAGTGAAAAACATTTTTACACGCTGAAACAATTAACAAAAATGTTCATAATTCAAATATTTCATTTTTATATAATACTCTAATTTATAAATACTATAAATTATGTCAAAACAATTATACATATTTTAATTATAAATAAAAAGCTACACATAAAGTTTCCCTTCAGTCTTCAGTTTAAGTGTGGTAGTGTGGAATTTTACAGTAATATCTTATATAATCTTAAATCTTAAAAAATTAATCTTTACAAATCTAAATTATTTTATAATTGATGGCTCATTACTGTGGAGATAAAGCAAGAAGAGGAGAAATGGGTGGTCTTTTGTACAAAAAAAAAAAAAATCTACCCAGAGAAATAAATACCACTGTGTAATATGATGGTATAACTTACAGTGGAAACAAACTACTTCCTCTCCACCCACATCCCTCCCCCCCCTCATGAGGACGAAAAACCCCTGACAGAAATAGAGTCCCGGTGGATCTGATTCTATTGAGAGAAGGAAGGGTGGAGGAATACAGAAAGAGCAACACAGCAAAACATACCTTATCATCTGAGCTAAAAACCAACCGCAGGGATGCACACACACATACACATGGTTTTCTGAATTTTGTGTTTGTGTTGCTTTATTTCATCAAAAAATATATGCAGTCCTAAATGATAGCTCATGCTGATTATTATATGGACTGTATGCATATATTTGAATTTTCACTGATCTTCAGGCAATTTACTATTAATTTTGGACAAAAAAATCATATTCATCATTCAATGTCTTTGAGATATTTTAAGTAAAATGTATCAAAATGTCTAGATATTTCCAAGAAAGTACTTAAAAGAAGGTACCAACTTAACATAAAAAACTGTTATGATAGTGTTAAATTTAGCTGCTTCCTTCTAGGGATCGTAAAGTATATAAAGAATATTTCAGTTCCTCGGATCTCAAAATAAGATTTATCACTATCGCTGGTAGGAGACGGTGTGTGATCAGGCTTTGGTGCAACGGGCCAGTGTGAAGTAAAACAGTATGTCTATAAAGTCCTTACTTCAGGAGAGGGACAGACATCATGGAAATAGATGCATGTTTACTTTCTGTAATGAATTAAGATATATAATCACTTTGAAATAAGATTTACAAGGTGCAGCTTTTAAACTTGTTAAACATGCACTGTCCTGGTTATGTTTAGATATGAGGTGGCACTGAAGAACACCAATCAAAGAATAAGTAGTAAGGTCTTAATTCTAAACAACAATAACTGAACTGCTTTTTATCACTTTTTTTATAGTAGTACTTTGTGGTAAAACCTGGTGACTTGTTATCTGAGACTTTAAATCTTCCATTCAAGCTTCAGTCCGTCAAAATCCAATATGATTTGGCATATTTGCATTAAAGTAGAGCTCAAACTCAGACTCCAGACCCCAGGTGGCTGTGTGAGCTAATGCAAAAAGAGAATATTGGATATGTGAACCCACACAGCAAACGGACCCCTGCTAAATGCATAACCCATAAAGCATGGCAGTCCCCTGTTGTGTTGGGAGGAAACGGTCCCAAACACAGACATACACAGACATACACACACAAAAAGGCTCCAAACTGACTACGGAAACAGTGGCGACAGATCTCTCAAGCATGACGTTCTCATCATGTTGCCACAACATTGTCAGAATGTCACAACTCCTCAACATGTTGCAGATAAAGGTGACACAGGGGGTCCGTGTACACTTGGACAATCAATCTGAAAAGCGGTGAATGGATTTGGAGGACATGGTAGAGTGAGCAGTGAACCATTTTGTCAACGGTAGTGGTATGGTGCAACAATGGTCGCCTTACAAAGTGTTTTTAAATTTTTACGGTTTCTTAAATTTGAAATGAAGAAGAGAAATGCAGTAATTTGCAATTTTTATTAATCTGTGAGGCATTAAATTTTAGATCGTAATTATGTATCTCCTGCAGTGATCTCAGTTCAACCACAGCAGCACAGAATCAGTGCTCTCACTTCTAAATTAAATATTAAAGCTGCACTATTCAATATTTTTTCCATCTACAATAGATCAAATGATTATGTGTAATGTGAAAGGACATGTTCATAGTGCTGAACCCACAGATAATTATTATCCAACTATGCATTTCGCCTCAGCTATATGGAATGTTTTAGCATCTTTCAGCTCACTATTCTGGTGCAATTTGACTGTTTTGGTTCACTCTCACCCCTCCTGTCTGTTAAAAAAATTGAAAATACAAATACAAATAGAAAAAATGTTTATTATCTATTATCTTATTGTATTTTCTTTTCTTTAGATTTTCTTTATTTCCTTTTGAAAGAAAATGTTCTTGTCTTGGGGAAACTGTAATTTGCATACAGGCTGATTTCTATATAAGATGTTTTATAAATACAATAAAAAGTACAAATCTTCACCCCAAAAGCATCCTTTCCTCTTAGAAACCATGTTTACATCTTTGGCTAAGTTTTTTAAAAAATGCATGTGTTTGAGGTTCATTACAGATTAACCTACAATACAAATGTTGACAGGTCTAATTGAGGTCAAATGTACGAAGGTGCCCATCCTCTGCCACTGTTTGGGTGTGTCTAACGGTCAAAGGCACAAAGACAGACATGCTCTAATAACTCAAATTGAACTCTAATTAGATCCTAGCATTAGTAGGTCTCCATTTGCACTGACTGGGTCCCTCCCTTTTCCCTAGATCAGGGGTCAGCAACCTATGGCATGCATGCCCACAGTGGCACGTGAGGCCATTAACACAGGCATGTGGAGCAATTCAATGTAAAATATTTTTAATATACTTTTTTTCGACAAAAGAACTTTTTTAAATATAAAATATAGCCTGTGAACTGTGAACTAAACGAACAATTTGATTTAAAATAAGGAAGTGGCTATTGGTATGGATTCCTTCGTGTCAATAGTCTATTTATCATTGGTACGGAAATATTATTATAACATTTTTGCTTGCACACAATTGACGTGTTCTGTCATAGCTCTGCAGCTATGAAGGTCAGCCGTTTGGAGGTCATATTTGATCGGTTACCAAACAAATGCTCATTATGAAAACTAACTGGCACTCATGTCTGTGATTTCTTTTTTAAACATTGTAAAGTGGCACAAGACAACCAAAAGGTTGCCGACCCTTGCCCTATATTGACCTCAAACAGCGGGCTTTCCCTGCAATGAGAGCCTCCGGTCTTATGGTCCTAGTGTATCATGATCCATCCAATAAAAAATACTCTTCTCTCTAGTCTACGATCAGTTGAGTAAAAATACACAAAGCACAGTCTATCTTTTTGGAGTCATCTGCAGCTTTCCTATGCTGCCACACTACGTATCCACTCCCAGTGTTAGCATCGGGATCTGTGGTTGCCAAGGTGTTAACAAGGTGTACAAAGCAGTGCCAGGATCGTGTGGGATTGTTTTGTTTCTCTGATTTAAGGTTGGAATAAAAAGATGTGCTGTCATGGCTTTGGTACTCTGGCAGAGAGGTGAGAGGCTGGCCTGTCACTCTGGATTACTTCTGTCTCAGCAGGGCTTTGATGTGCACTGACAGCCTCAGATAGCTTTTATAAGCTGGAGGAACATACGTTTCCTTTCTGTGTTTGAATTGGCTCCTATCGACAGGACACTGATTCAACCGGCAATTGAAATTGCAGCCCACTTGGACTGACACTTTTCCAGAGGAAGACATAGCTATTGCAACTTAATCTCACTGTCTGCCTGTGCTGTGTGCATGTTTTACCTTGAGAGTTGTCATTGAAGAAAAAATAAGTTGTTTTAATTCACAACATTGCTTCTCAGTGCAAGCAGCTCAGACTCAGTTAGTTCAGGCACACATGAAGAATGTACATTCAGCTGGATTTATGAATGGTATGTCAGAAAGGCTTTTTCCATTCATAAAAGTGTCTGTGTCCTTCCCTGTGTGTCTGAGTGTCTTTTTTTTTTCCTTCATCGACATTCTTTGTAGTTTACATTCCTGTTTGTAACCAGGTGTGTGTCGGGCTGAATGGAACAAACCAAACTGGACAGACAAGGTTGTAGCGGCAGAAGCACGCGATGCTCTGTAATCGTCTGACTCTTCCAGGCACACATATGCACACAAACACACAGGCTGGAAGCTTTACTCTGCAGCCTCAAACATACTCAAAAGAGCTCAGAAATCAGCACCATGAGTTTGTTGATTCTGTGTTGTGTTTGTAAATTAATATGCATATACAAGATGTTGCACAGATTTGCCTGTTTTCTCATAGACTGGTTTGTGAATAGCAGGACTTGGCCTTGGCTGCTCAGTAGATGGGAGCAGATGAGGGTGTTCAGAGGTAAGATGAGCTGTCGACGAGTTATTGTTACAGCGCAACCATCACGTGTGGTGGCTCTGCCCTGACAACTCTCTGTTGCACCGTCTTCTCACGAAAAGATTGCGCGAGGGAGGGGAGAATTCGCAGTGCAGTGCAATATCTAATGAAGAATCTCTCAGAAGCAGCTATTAGAGTCTGTTGCATCAGATAAATGGTGAGCTTGCGTGTATATCAAGATTTTTCTGGTAAAGCCCACCCACTTCAGTGGGACAGAGCTGGAGGGGTGTCTGTAGCAAACTGAAGAGTATGACAGCACAACAGAAAAATGAGATGAATGTACACAGGGAGCGTGATTCACTGAGTCGAGGCAACATCATATATCAAAGTGAATGTATAACAGAAAGTGAATGTAGCAGTCTTTAAAGCAATCTGCTGATGATTGTTTGCTAAATAATGAGATTTTTCCACATTATTTATTTAAAAAGACTCATGGGACACTTATGTACAGATGTACCTATGTAGGGCGGTTATGATGTTAAGATGAGTTGAGTATGAAAGTCAAATCCAGGAATTTTAAACTTGATCAAATACACCACTTACATTTGAGGTATTTAGCTGATATTCATACGCATGAGGTTAGCTGATCAAGTCCAGATGTGACCATACAGCTTTTAGTGTCAGAATATAGAACAAGGACAAAACAAAAATTGTCAAAAAAGAATTTTGAAGAAGTAATTTTTTTACCACTCTATCACTAGACAAGGTTGTCGATATTTAACGATTCTGCAAAACCACAGATTAAGCTATCTCTGACTGACAACTATGATGTTTAAGGTTCAGAAAAAGTCTTAGTTATGGCAAATTAACTATTGTTAAGCTATGGTTAATGTCAGGCAGGCATTAAGGTCAGGAATAGATAGTGGTTACAGTTAATTTAAAGTCTGGTAAAGTTCATTTATTTATACAGCCCAAAATCACAAAAAAGCCCCCACAAACCCTTTAACAGGAAAAATGAAGAAACCTCACAAGGAGCAACATAAAAAGACTCCCTGTTCCAGGATAGATAGACAATACATGTCGTGTGAGCAGACAGAAATAACAATAATACCATTACAATATGGAACAGAAACAGAATGACGATATCCGATAGATAGACAGCAAACATACATGAAGAATGTGGATCTGGAAAGACGTCAAGAAACTCTCGTGTGCCGCCAGACACTTAAACTGAGCCTCCTTTCTACCACAAAGACCTGGAAAGAAGACGGACTACACATACACGCAAGAGGCAAAACTCATACTCATACCGAGCTGACATGATAACATCTTGAGTATCATTAATCATGGTTCCAAAAAATGCTAAATTTTGCTATTTTTATTAGCTAGATTTCAAAAACAGATGGACTCTGGGAGAGAGTACCTGCTGTAACTAGTTTTCCTGAAAAAAAATATTTGTTGACTCTTGTTACTTCCCTACCAGGTTTACATCACAGTTAAACATAGCCTCATATCGTTTCCAAATGCTGAGATTTGTGCCGCTTCACTGAGAGCCGCTACTTACCTGTAATCTCTTTGATCAAGGCCTTTTCAATGACACTCCAGTTGGGCCTCCTCCTGCAGTACAACTGAAATAAGTATTAGGTCATTACTGGACTGCTGATGGTGGCACTGACAGCTTCCTATTGTGTTGTAAAAGCCCCACCAGTCCTCCTAGGTGCTGACATGTGTGTGCTGAATTTAACACTTTCCATAGAACTTAGTGACAAACCTTTGTTTTCATATGTTTACTCGTTGCTAATTGATGTCAACATCTGCTACTTTCCTTCCTCCACCGCAGGTTAAATATAACATAAGACTATAAGAACGTCAAAAGCCAGAATGAATCATTGAATAGACAGTGATGTAAGATACATGTACATTATTTTATTGCTACTAAACCATTGGGTGTGAGTGGAGATCACTTAAGTATGACGTGACTCTACCTTTATACAGCAATGTCATCACCATGGACAGTATGTTTTTACAGGCATTTAGGTGTATTAAAGAAATCTCTGTCCCACCCTGGGAAATAAAGCAATGCAAATCAACTGGAACCTTGTGTGAAAGAGCAAGAAGAAACCTCCTGGGTAATGGTGATAAAATAAAACACTATCTGTATCACGGTCTGGATAATCTCCCCCCCCCCCCCCCCCCCCCCCCCCCCCATGCAGCAGTTGACATATTTCCTAAAAAATGATTGTCTACCTGTGCAGTACGTGATATTGCCACATTCCTATTTTTAACACTGATGTATTCGCTAATAGCTGCCATTGTGTTTGCACAGTTGGCTCTGTTTTTGTTGCTTTGATGTTTGGTTGGAAAATAACCGCCAGGCCAGGTAATCAACAATGTGGTGCCATTTTGTCTGTCTCTTTTTATAAAACCATTTACAGCTTCCTGGATTTGGATTTAGGGGATGGAAAAAAAGCCCTTAACCTACTTTTCACATCATTTCCAATCCTGTTGAAGTCAAGTACAAATGTGTGTGTGTGCATCCGTGTCCATGGATGTGTCAACACTGTGGTGTTAGTGAAGGGCTATAATTGACCAGAAATAACATACATGTAAGAGACCATAGTCCTAATCTGAGGAATTTAAAGATAAGAGATATTAAATCTAATTGTTGGTGCTAGACTTGCTGCCCAGGTCATTTTGATCAAAACAAATAAAAAAAGATCATCTGTTGCCTGTTGTGGATAAGTTTTAACCTACAAATAAGGTACAAACAGGGTAGTATTAGTACCCGCAATCCCTTTGTTGGTCTTTTGAAACTTTTCATTCATAAAACTGCAGATGAAATATAAGAGAGCCCCAGTGATTCAACCCGCTACAACATATATATTTACTATGTTGAGCTGTAAACAGACGTGCAGCCTGATACATGTCATGAGAAAGATAATCCAGTGGCAGGATTAGGCAATAAGACCCAACAATTATCTGTGCTCCAAACATGCTGTTTCCCCCTGCAAGCCAGTTTGAGTCACTAACATCATTCCAGGAATGTAACCATAGTCTGGGTCATCGTTAGCTTACAGCACGCAGTAACAGCCTTTACAAACCCAAGTCCTGACACATCATCACCGGCATACTCTTTAGTCATGGAAAATGATCTAAGCTCTAAAATAATTTCAACACGTACGTTATGTACTCATAGGTTACAGCGTTCACATCAACAGAGGCAGAAATTCTCTTTTTTCATACCATTAACTCAGGCTGAATGTCAGTTTACTCCACAGTTTGATTCCTTCTTATAGTAAGCTTTAATCATAATAGGACAACACCATGTTAAATAATATCTTTATTGAATTTTCTAAATGGAAAATAAAGAACCAAGTTTCACTACAGTGCAATCTTTCATTGAGCATTTCTTTCTTTGGTCTTCTAAAAAATGAAATGATATGGGTTTACTATATAGAAGATAAATGAGAATCTATTTAGAAGTTGAAACTTCTATATCTAACAAAGTTATACGACTATTATTCTTAGCATAGAAAGAAAATTAATCCAATTTCTTAGCTCTGTGCTGCTGTTATCACAGACATGTCTAGATTAGCTGTGGCCACTCAGCAGAATCTGACATCTCACACACGATTGTCTATGGAAAAAAAAATAAATTATAAAAACAACTATATCTTCAAAAAATGTATTATCCTTTTCTGAACATAAGCAGTGAACCACACATCTACTACTATTATGTTCCAGGCCTGAAGTTTTAGTCATTCGTGTTATTACAAATGTTAAAGTGATTTTGAATCAGGTTTATACAGATGAAACAGACGTTTCTGTTTCAGGTTGGCTCCAAAGTTGTTGCAGCAAACATGAAATGACACGTCGAGCAAACACAACATTAGAATTTATTTGGTGTCATGTTTGTGTCCAATGTTCCTTGTAGCTCCTGCCTGTTGTGGCTGGAAACAGGCTCGATGAAAGCAATGAAACTCAACCAAACCGGTAATGTCTGCTTAAAACAAAAGTAGAGGTTCAGATAAGAAATTTCAAATTCGTCACTTCAAGTTTCACATTACACATTGTCATTCAATTCATTGTCAATATAAAATATTGATTAGAGCAGCTTTAATTACTATTTATTTATTTACTGTGAGATACACTTGAACTGCTTTCATTTAGGTGCTTTTTTATTTTGCCACCTTTAAAACTTTTTAATCTGTTTTTCATTTTATTTTTTTTACTGTGTTTCCTAATATATCTCCCCACTATGTTATTCCTCCTCATAACGCTTGTTGCACTCTGAGGTGAGACTGCGGCCGCTGACAGCGCCATGAATCTATCTGCTTCGTCTCAAGGTCCGATTCACAAAAGATATTGCGTTAATGATATTACAGCGCAAACATGCCCATAAAGTTTTGCGTCTGATTGCAATTATCCATGTGGAAAAGTATACATGTTGCCTTTACGCAAACAACACAGTTGGCAGGACAATGGCAGAGAGAGAAAAATTACATTTTCAGACGGTGAGTTACAACGAGGCATTCCTCAAAACTTAAGGCAAGGAATTTAAACGAGACAGAGAGATACCGTATTTGGCATTTAATAACCCAGTCTGTCAGTGATACAAAAGAAGATGGCATGATTTGAAGATGAGGACAAAAGTGACACCCTTTATATGCGCTTCAGTTCCCACCAACTCTATGAAGACACTAATTATTTCACTCTAAATGCGTTATTAGCGCTGCTCTTTGTGAACTGGACTGTTTTTGCAATGAAGCTCATTTGCATAGAAAGGAGCCAATTTTGCGCCAAATGTATGCATATTATCTCATTTAAATACCTGCAAATAGCAACGGAGCACCGAGACGCTGTTTGCTTGACAGCACAGTTAGAGGTGCATTTTAACCTTTGCTTCGCTTTGTGAATTACACGGTGTCTTTTTGTCTCATTTGTGCAGGTTTGGGGGCTGCAAAAGCAACACAATCCTTTTGTGAATTCGCCCCTCTGCTTTGAGGACTACAGTAGTTTATTATTCTTGCTATATTGCAATGTGCAAACCCAGTGGGCCGTAACAGGGCCGATCATTTGATCTCCCTCAGCCATATAACAGCAGCATAAACACTGCAGCTCTACCCACATCATAGACAGAGACATAGGTGTACCTGTCCTCACAGCAGAGCTTACTGATGAGAAAAGGAGGTCGCTTACCGACAGAAAAAGCCTCTTTGTTGTCCGTTGGTGCTGCCATGCCATGCTGGCAACAAAGGGTCCCTTGAGTGTCTGCGGGCCAGGTCAGAGGTCCCGTTCCTCTCAGCCAGGTGAGATAAAAGAAGGGTCCGGCTATCAGTCTCACTGGGGGCCGTCTGTCAGGAGCCCTTATCAGCATCTGGGATCCTGCTTCATAAGGGAGCAAAGAAAAAAGACCCCAGGATGTTCACTGTGGAATGTAATTCACCGGTACTCCTCAACCTCTTTGATTACTCCCACTGAGTAAAATTGCAATGAAATATTTATTCGTTTTCCCTAAATGTTCTGTAAAGTCATTTCTTGTTGTTTATATTATACAGTGTTTTCAGCGGTGTGTTGATGGGAACTGGTTAGTATTCCTTCATCCATCGCCTTGGAAACAAATTCTACTTGATCCAGTTATGTAATGACATAAGCCATATAGTCAGTGCTAAAAGAAGAAATCTTTGCAGACTTTTCCAACTCCCTGAGGTGAAGAATGCATGAAAACACAACACAACAAATACTCCAGATAACCACAACCTCTGTATTTTTTGCATCATACTGGTAATGTGTGCCATTATGTAGTTGATAAATAAATGTAAGAACCCAAAATATAAATGAAGAATGAATTGCAAACAAAGTAAAGGAAAATGCATAATTTAATAATGTGAGACTGGAATTTCTTGAGGCACCCTCACAGATTGCATCTGATATAAATGACTGTTAATATGACACTTTATTTCTACATTTCTGCTGGTAAGGAGGCCAGCTGCCAGGATCAGTTACTAAGTGGGTTTTTGCAGCTAAGAGGCATTCACAGTCTTCTTACAGATGTTTAGGAATTCCTGATAACCACAACTACAATTTATCCAACAAACTGAGCTTTAAATTAGCTCCAAAATTTAGAGAAATTTTTTTCAATTCCACAAATGGAAGATGGAAGATGATTCCTTACAGGTTTACATTTCCCTCCAATACAAGAGGCATTCGTCATTCATTTTTTAATTTCTCTGAATTTCATTTGCAAGAGAATATTGCTTTTTCCAGGGTTATATAGCAGAGAAATATCTAGCACTTTACACTGTGTGTGTTTGTGTGTGTATGTCTGTGTGCAAGCATGTTGTCAAATGATCGAATCAGCTTTGGCCGTCTCTCTGTATCAGTTGGATGAGTTACGTATGCTATAATGTGTATTTCACAAATATTTGGCATCATTAACAGAAACTGAGTTATTCTTTGCATGCGGGAAGTGTATCAGCATGAGAACTACAGTGTAACAAAATGTGAGTCATAACCGTAGGCGGGCAGAGTGTATTTTTACAGTTTGATACATTGATTAAAAGTCATGTGAATTTCTTTGAAAAGCAGTGTATATTCACATTAGTTTGTTAAATTTATACATAGAAAAGTTAAAATAGATATTAACAGGAAAATATCACAGATTATTCATTCAAATGTCTGTGATGAAGTAGTCTTTCCTACTATATGGAAAGAGAAATGTTTTCTTGACTCTTATGCCAAAGTCATATGTTGGAGATGACGGGTGGATGATCTCACAGTGACCTGAATACAAGGACAGACAGGAGTGACACACAGAATCCATACGGAGTCATGTCTCCTCCACGTCAACGCCAGACCCTCCATCTGGAAGCCTCTTTTCAAAGTTCTGCAATTGACACTGGACATGTCATGTCATCAACACTCCTCCCTGATGAAGGAAAAAAAACCTTCAAATGGAAAGTGTCAGCGACCGGTGCAGTCAGAGTCAAGCAGCTACACACCATCTGTTCTCTCCACTAACCGCATTTCTGCATCACACATCATGATCCAATCAGGGAGTAATATTTACTTGGATTTAAATGGAGCAGTTATTTCAAGAGACATTCTTTTTTTAAACTCATCACAACTAACTGAAGTAAGACAATAACAGTCCTGTAATTATTATTAATACCAAATGTAAGTTCTTTCCAGGAAACGCCAAATATATTATTACCACTGGTGGAAGAAGTATTCGGATCCTTTAGTTAAGTAAAAGTACCAATACAGCAATGTAAAAATATTCCATTACAAATAAAAGTCCTGCATGAAAAATCCTACTTAAGTAAAAGTATGCAAGTAAGATCAGCTTGATGTAGTTAAAGTATTGCAGTAAAAGTAGTGGTTTGGTCCTTCTGACTGATATATTATTAAATATGACATCATTAGATTATTAATACTGAAGCATCAGTGTTAGAGCAGCATGTTACTGTTGTAGCTGCTAGACGTGGAGCTAGTTTGAACTACTTTATATACAGTTAGCTAGTTTAGTCCAGTGGTTCCCAAGCTAGCGGTTGGGCCCCTCCAAAGGGTCACTATAGATAAATCTGATGGATCGTGAGATGATTAATGGGAGAGGAAAGAAGAAAAAACAAAGTTCTGATACACAAATCTGTTTTCAGTTTTTGGACTTTTTCTCTAATTATTGATTTTTGGTGAATTACTGGATCATCTGAACATTTATTGAAATGAAACCATGTGAGAAGTTTAGAGGGAAAAATCACTATTTGGTGGAGCTGTTAACAACTCATAGACATCTGAAATGTGACCCCGATTACACACTGCTTTTTGTAAGACATCAAAAGTCAAAAAGGTTGGAAAACACTGGTTTCATCTTTAACAATGTGTTGTATTTTAGTAGTATAAGTAATATAAGTTCTTATATTATCCAATGTGTCAAATCTTCATCTGAAAAGTAACTAAAGCTGTCAAATAAATGTAGTGGAATAGAAAGTACAATATTTCCCTCTGAAATGTAGTACAGTAGAAGTATATAGTAACATTACATGGAAATACTCAAGTAAAGTACCTCAAAATTGTGCTTAAACAAATTTTACACACTTGAGTAAATATACTTGGTTATTTTACATCACTGATTATTACAAATTACATCCTGTGACCCCACTGAGTTGTCTTTGTGACCCCTTTGAGGGTCCTGACCCCCAGGTTGGGAACCACAATGATTCTATAATCTGGGACATTTTGTAAGATTTTATGTTCAGACAACGCAACTTCAAAGGAGAGATATTCTCTGAGCTTGTACTGTATGAGTAATCATCTGACACTCAATGAGGCAAAGCTGTTGTCAGATGATTGAAGCATCTCAACTTTCCAAATGTCCCTTTAGGGTTTTACCAAGACAAATGTTGTGTACAAACCCATGATGATTACACAGGGAATTAGTATTACAAGAAATTTACAAAATTCAGTTAAAGGCTTGTTGGCTACAAAGTCAACTGTGTTTCTAGTATTGAGTTGAAGTTATCTTCTTTCATGATTTTCTATCTTTTCTTTCAGTCTCACTCCAACAAATGCCACAGTGACCCAGATCTTACTTTTGTAGTTTAAGCCATCATTTGTATTGGTCAAAACTATCAAAACAAGACCCAGGACCTTTCTTCTAAGTAAACTTTATGCTAATTCATATCACTGTAACCATGTTAGATCTAAAAAATCTGGCATAAAATACTTTGATAAGAGATTGCAATCTACAGTGTTACAGACTTGGTTAAAACAAGTTGTGTCAGTGTTGCGGTTCGCCTTGCGTGTGTCAGAGAAAAGCATAAAAGCCGCCGGATACACCTCGTCCAGTCCCCTGTCTCAGCCTGTCCCATCTCGTACTTGTCCAGTCAGCCTGAAAAATGCACCTTAGGGAAATGGTGACGTGATGTACATCTCCTCAGGGTCCTCCATCACACACCCAATCTCATATCGATTCACTCTGGGCTACTAAAACCTCATGATGAATCAGCTCATAAAGAAAGTCATCTTTAAACAATATACACACACGCTGATATATTAGGGTGTGTGTTGCTGATTCTTCTTGCTTCTTTATGAAATTTACAAAATTATTGACAAAAATGAATGAATCCTGCCAGTTTATCATTTCAAACTATTCCACAGTGTATCACCATGCAATGAAAACAAAAAAACATAATTTTTAAGCTGAAGAAGCAAAAGCATTGTCATTAATACAGTGCTGACATGGTAATTCATTATATCTTTAACAGACATTTCTGTCAAGTCATGCTTTACTTTGGTTGTTTATGTACCTCTCTTGTAAAAATGTGTCATTATAATTAGTGTCAGTGACTTGCCAACAGAGTAGTGCCAGATACCTGAGCTCAGGCTGTTGCAACTTGTTGGTCGCTGACAGAAATTAGAGTCATGGATTACTTAAAATCACAATTACACTGCATCTGCACATCCTGATTCCTTTGCGTGATTTATCTCCCACTCAAACAGAAACAGGAATTGGACACAACGAATGGCGTGTCAATCAACACTATCAGTTTTATTTCAAGTGAAGCAGGAGGAGCAAGATTGTTGAGAAATCTCTGATTGATTTATTGTTTGGGAGTTTTCTGTAAAC
This sequence comes from Thunnus albacares, assembly GCF_914725855.1. Classification (NCBI taxonomy): domain Eukaryota; kingdom Metazoa; phylum Chordata; class Actinopteri; order Scombriformes; family Scombridae; genus Thunnus; species Thunnus albacares. The sequence goes on from NC_058119.1 coordinate 7,219,705, forward strand.
AGCATTTGGTGGACGGTAAATGATACAAGAAAAAAGACCAGAAAGTTTGCATTACGAACTGACGGTTTGGAGATTGAAAGACGCTACTGAGTTGCATTACGGAAATTGTAGGATCCAGCTTCTTTAGCATTGAGTTTAGCCCATACAAGCGACTAAAAGACTAAATGACAGCCTTTCCTACTTCAATTTTGAATAAACATTTAGCCCTTTTTGATAGAGACATTAGAGCAAGACAGTAAACATGTGGTGAGAGAGTGAAGGGACATTGAAAGGAACTGGACAAGGGGCATGATATGTAGCCACTCACCCACCAGGACACCCTGACCATTCTTCTTTGAATCTGTCTCATGTGAGTCTCGAAACTTTATGGAAGTGCAATTCTAAATCACTGCAGTACCCCTTTAGATGCCCTTCTTCTGTCTGTTTGTACATATATACACTACATGCAATATGTGAGCAATACACAGAGTCAAACATAAATAAAACAATGTCTAATGCTGATTTTGACCCACACATAAACTTGTTTTTGCCACTTAGAGGATATTGTATTGACTTAACCCTGGAGACCTAACCCTAACCTTTACCAAAAATCAAGTCTTAACACAAAAATGTAATGGTTTACCTTGTGGGGCCTTGCCTTTTGTCCTCAAATATGAGTGTACTAACAGTGAGTAATAGAGTACACACACACACTTCCCTCTGGATACTAACTTCAGAGCTCCTCTGGTGTACCCACATTATGTTAAGATCGGATGATCTTCCATGGACAAGGCTCTCAGGACTATACTCCAGTGACCACACATAGTTTGTCTCCCTCCCTGCTGCTGCACTGGTTCAGTGGCCGGTCAGGAGAACTCAGGTGTATCAGCACAGAGATGGGGGCTACTGGAAGCCCTGGCAAACTGCCAGACAACTATGGGAGGTCCTGTGTTTTCATAAAGCAGGAACACTCAGCATACCCACACTTCAAATGATGCACAATATTCATCCACAAATCCCACTCAGAAAAAAATCATTTTATTTTGGTCTGTATTATTTTCAGACTCCATTGAGAGAATTGACAGAACCAGATGCAAAATACAAGTGATTTGACAATGATAGAGATGTTTATGGGGGATAGGCTGCCAGAGGCCCCTAACACACAATTTACATAAGCTTTGGGGAAAATCATATCACTCCTTCATCATGGACAGCATTGCATAACTGCCTGAAGAGGCACCATCCTGCCCCAGATCATGTTGTTTTTGTTTGTGTGTACGTGCAGGTTGCCAGACTCCCCCTGTTACCATGACAAGTGCCATTAAGCACACCAGTGTTTCTCTATTTAGACTGTAGTTCATACATTCCCCTGCCCTCGATAAAATCTCACATCTATGTGTGTGTGCGTGTGTGTGTATGAGTGTGCGTGAGTGTAGTCTCTATATCAGAGGCAAGGCTTGATGGGAGCACCTTGACAAAGAAAGGACAGCTGAGTTCCAGTTTCCTTTCTATCAACATATCGGCATATTTGATCCATATCTTTCAGAACTGAAGAATGATCAATATTTTAAAGCAGAATGGCAAAGATATCTGTGAGGTAATCCTCATATCTTGATTTGCAAGTGACGTGCACACTTTCTACTATACGTGTCTGGTGTCAGGTAGAGCTCAGACCATGCCAATAAAACGGAACGCTTCATTCTTCTCAGATTACCTGTCAATGATTAAGGCCCAGCAGCTGCCCAGTCCTCTGAATCCCAAGTAATACATTCCTTCATCTTGTAGCCTAAAGACTCACCTGTTTCTGTGGTTTACACTTGTCCCAACCAGGCCTTACTCAGTCATGAAAGAGGAGCAGACTTGCCCCCCTGAATGCTCACAAACACATACACACACCCATGGAGGCACCCAAAGATCAGAAACACCGCTGGCCCAGATGAACGCCCCAATTACAAAGAACCAAGGGAGGGACACAAGAAATATAATAGGTGATAGTAAAGTCTTTAAACTAATGTGAAAATAAGGCAGATCAAATATACTCAAGTGTAATCTTCCCGCTATGCAGAGACTGTAAGGTGTTTGGTGGAATGATACTATTAATAATTGGCCTTTGCGAGGGATTCGTGCCCAGCTGAGAGATAACGTGTGACTGTGCACACACAGCACGGCCACCCACACAGATAAAAGAGGAATGGTGTTGTACAGACAAAGACACCGGGACTCACGATTCCTTCAGATGCGTGCACTTTCATGAAAAAGTCACATACGCACACTGTTAGGGAAGTCATTTTACTTCTTTTTTTCCTCCTCACACATCAGAGGGGAAATTCCATCTTCACACTTATAAGTTCACTCTTCATGCATCCACTGTTTATGTTTCTCTTCCCTTTTTAACGTAAAGTGTAATTAAAAAAAAAAAAGGTGAAAATTTGAGTTCATTTCCTGCACGTAATGTCATTTAAACATGCATATTCTTCCTTCCCATGCCAACGGCGGGTGTTGTTTGTTCTGATAGATAATAGCAGGTTAAGACTCTTACACCATTTCTTGATTTTTAGTTTATCTTTGGAATTTTTTTGTCAGGGTAAGTGAAATAATTAGGTCAGGTTTCTGGTAAAGACACATGCATTCACAGGTAATGTGAGAAGGGCTTGTTGTGATTTCTGATTGGCTTTGGTAGAGCAACAGGCCTGCACACTGTTGCGTGTGAACCTCTGGCTCAGTGCCATATGAGAGAGTGAGTTAAAGGATGGGTTGCATAAGAATTGAGGTATGTTTTGATTTTGAAAGAGTATGAGTCACAGAATGTGTGTTTAAATTGGCAATATGCATGGTCAAGAGTCAAATAGCGCAAGACAAATGATGACACTGATGGTTTCTTCTTTATTTTGATGATCGTCATGCTATCTGAAAATAATTTCAGTCGGTAATATAAGCTGGTTCTTGTCACAGTTCATTCATCAACGCATGGAAAATGTGTCCATTACGGAAAATGGGGCATGGCGTCTGAAACATGGTGTAATAAAGGAGACAAATGTGTCAGACTGCTCTATTTTGGTCATTTCCACCAATACAAATGACCACTTTATCATCTCCTATGGTGAGTTATGTGTGTTGTGCACTTGTAGTTCTCATTATTTTATATTTCATTTTTGATTATTTTATTGCATTTATCATTTATAACAATAATAATAATAACATATACAACCACAGGAAATAAAATTTGCTCTAGTGACTGAACAGTAAGTAGGTTTTATAAATATTTAAAGTAGCTTATGATATTTTAAATCAATAACATTAGCACATCTGTAGTATTGTTAACAAATGTATTAATGTCTCTTTCTGTAAATGTCTTCATTGTGCCCATAGTTCTTTTAAATGACAGACATTTGAAAGGTTTAAATCTGATTCATTGATTTATTGCAGCAGATGAAACGGGCGTTGGGTCAGTGTGGAGGGCTGATTGGGAAGCTTTTCAACCTCTGGCGAATATTCAAATTTTATTTTGATTCACTGGCGCCCTCTCGAGGATGAAACTTACAAATACTGGACACTTATCAAAAATACAACTCCCATCATGCAATGTACGCATCCTGCAGTACTTCCGCAATTAAACGAGCTGTAGTTTTTGTGGAACAGTGTGCTCCAGTAACCTAATGGACGGTAACGCTGTAAAAGCGATATTGTTCGACTTGGACAACACGCTGATTGAAACAAGTCGTGCAGGCGGACAGGCGATACAGAAGGTGAAGTTGTCTAAAGACTGTACTGCTAATTTAGTGTTTGAAATGAACCTCCATAGCCATTTGTAACGTCAGCCTAACATAAGTGCTTAATGAACTTATGGTGTGTTGTCACTATCACTCTGACAGATAATATCATCGTGTGTATGTAATTCAGGATGATTTCATGTCAGTTTACCGACTAAATCATGGATTGTATGAACGGATATGCTGTTAGAGCCCGTGCTCAGTTCTGATTGGCTGAGGTTCGTTCAAAGACACTGGGAGGGAAATTATCCACCCTGCTGTTCAGCTAATTTAGAAATATTTAACATTTAACCTGAGGATGTCTTTTGACTTGGATATGTAAGATAATTAAAATTAATTTAACATTTAACCAGCTACAACAAAGCTTCTCACATGTTTATGCATCAGTTAAAATAATAATAAGAAAATGATATAATACCTAACTAAAGAGGGTGCATAATCATACTGTTACTTCTGATTTTAAGTACATGTTTTGCTGATATAACTTCTTTATTTGTGATGGAGCTTTTTTACATTGTTGTATTGCTACTTTTACTTAAGTAAGGGATTGAAATACCACTGCAGTGATCCACTAGGCACAGTAGCAGGACCCCGAAATTGAAGTTAAATGGACTTCAGCCATCATTTTATTATTTTCACCTTTGCTTTTTCCATTGTTACATGTATGTCTTGGCTTCTCTCTCTCACTTATTCTCTTGTGAGTTTTGTTTGCACCTGTCATGGCGCCGGGGCAGTTCACACCTTTCATATTAGTACAGTACTTAGTTATAAGGTATAGGTACACAAATTTAATGCAAGATTTTTACTTGTAATGGAGTTTTTACATTGTTGTATTGCTACTTTTACCTGAGTAAAGGGTCTAAATACTTCTTCCACTGACTGTTGTATTATACTTTACCCCCTAAATCTCTAAGTCCACTGAGTCTGCCCTCTTGTGGTTTATTGCTAAATTAGTTATACCTGTTTTAATTTTATGATCTTCTCTGTTTTGTGTTACAGACCAGTGATCTTTTGAAGACCACGTTGGCTCTTGATGACGACACTATCATCAGCATCTGTAACAAGTTCAAGCAGAAGCTTCTGCATGAAAGCTTTGACCCCGCTGCAGGAAGGTCCATTGATGAGGTCCGTGTGGTTCACTGGGAGGAGAGCATCAAGGAAACTGTGGGCAGCTGTTCCACACCTTCTCTGGCAGCTCAGTGCTACTATATGTGGAAAAACAGTCGCCTGGAGGTTCTCAGTCTGTCCCCTGAAATATGCGACCTCCTGAAACAACTCCGGGGGAGATACAAGCTGCTGCTGCTGACCAACGGGGAAACTCAGACCCAGAGGGAGAAGGTGGAGGCAGTCGGCTGTGAGGAGTTCTTCGATGCCATCGTGGTGGGGGGAGAGCATGCAGAGCAGAAACCATTCCCCTCCATCTTCAGACTGTGTTTCAACATGCTGGGGGTGGAGGCCCAGGACTGTGTTATGGTTGGAGACTCTCTGGACACAGATATTCAGGGAGGGTTCAATGCTGAAGTACGAGCTACAGTGTGGATCAACAGTGCAGAACGTGCTGTGCCAGATGGTTCAGTGAAACCAGACTACACTATCCCTACTGTACTGCAGCTGTCAGATGTTCTGGCAAAACTGAAATAAGGACAACTGGTGAATGAGGAGGATTGTCACTTCAAGTGGGGTCTTGTGGGAATATTTAATTATGGATATGTTTACAGATGAATGTCATGATCATTGTTCTTTCAACAAGGGTACTTTTTAATTGTTTTATGTCTTCTGCTGGGATTTATGTCTTCTTCTGGGGTTTCTCTGTCATTTTTGAACTACATTGGAACAAGTGGTAAAACTTGGTCAGCACAGGTTTTGCACCTGTTTTACTGTTTTTATTTTATTTTATAGGATGTTAAAGCAGGATGTCTTTTTGTACTGGTTTATTTTTAGATTGTTGTACTGGCAATCTCAAGAAGAGAACAGTGATTATTCAACACTCAGAATGACTGTACAAAAAGACCTTTGGGTTTTCTTTACACAACTTAACAGATGTCAACATTTATTCCATCATATGCTTGTATACTTGGCCATTTTCTCAAAGTCTTGGCTAATAAAAACACCTGCAACAAAGGAGATAAACTTTTCAGGCACTTGGCTATTTTGCAACACATCATTGCTTTACACTTTATTTGTCTTTCTGTAGCATGATTAATTCTATCAACTTTACTGGATGTGAAGACCCATTTTAACAAAACACATGTGAAAAGTCATAAAACGAAGACACTTTCTCCTGAGACCTCATTTGTCACTTTCAAGGCATGTTTCTTTTTCATTGTCCTGCAAAATTCACTTAACATCTAATTTGACTTTGATGTTCATGGCTGCGAGCTCAGCTACAAAGTAGCGGAAAACATAAGGAACAGACACAGAGTCAATAGAGTCACTTTTGCCACACAGGGTGCAGACAGTCTTGCGATGGCGCATGGCCGACCAGTATGGTGGTGGTTTCTCTAAAAGAGGAGAGAGCAGGCTGCCACAGTCAACACACACCTGAGCCACTGAGCGGTCCGAGCAGTTGAAGAGGCGATCGTGAAGCAGGAATGAAGAGCCGTGGGCCAGCAGGGCGTCTCGCTCCATCTCCCCGAAACGGATGCCTCCCTGGATGTTCCTCCCTCCCACTGGCTGGTTGGTCACCTTGTCTCGCGCTCCTGTGGTCCTCACCTGGAACTTGTCGGAGACCATGTGACGTAGCCGCTGGTAGTAGACGACGCCTATGAAGATATCCGCCTCAAGCTCCAGGCCACTCAGTCCACTGTAGAGCCGCTCCGTGCCGTAGTAGTTGTAGCCACCAGCCCGAAGCATTTTACCAAAGTACTCGAGCGCAGAGCTCTCCTCAGAGAAGGTGAAGGGTGTGGCGTCGTGGCTCAGGCCGTGCAGGGCACCGGACTTGCCCGCCATGCTCTCAATCAACATCCCAATGGTCATGCGGGAGGGGAAGCCGTGGGGGTTGAACAGGATGTCTGGAGTCATGCCGCTCTCTGTGAAGGGCATGTCCTCTGCTGGCCACAGGCGGCTCAGGATGCCCTTCTGGCCGTGGCGGCTGGCAAACTTGTCACCAATGGTGGGGTTACGTGGCACTCGCACAGTGATGCAGACACGTTTAAAACGGCCTGAGCCAGTGTCGTTGCTGCAGATCTTTATGTTGTCAACGACACAGGCCTCTTGGCTCCTAGGAGAAGATGGGGAAAAACAAATGTTAAGATAAGATAAGAAGTACCTTGATCCCCCGTAAGGCAAATTCAACTTGAAACAGCAGCACAAGAGAGTGTAGTTAACATCAAAGACAGAAATTTCTATGAATACCTAAACATCAAAAAAGTAGGTAAAAAATAAAATAAATAAGATAAAATAGGAATAATAGATACAATAAAATAGAGCTGTGTATATACAGTACATGTGCAATGGTCCTGTTTTTAAAACAGACATCCAGTACATACACAGTATCTGTTGTATATACATGTGTAATATATGAGTTTAAGTTCAGCTGCAAAATGAAATCATCTTAAGAATAACACCAGTATTACTACTGAGGAATTTGAATTTTTATATAATAGTGTAGATAATTCTACAAGTAAAATCTTCATTTCACTGAGCTGACAGAGAGGGAAAAAGTCCCACACAAAATAAAAAACATTGCTAAACAATGCCGACACTTACTTGTAGAAGGTGATGAAGGTCTGGCCAGTATTGAGGTTGATATAGCTGTAGAAGGGGTCTCCATACTTAAGTGTTGATCCAATGTGAGGCAGTCCGTCAGCATCCAGTTTTTCATTCACCTTAGGGTCGCCCGGCTTGGTCCCAAAGACCACGCTGTCATCTCCCCTCACCTTGTCAGCCAGGTCCACCAGCTCAGTCTTATAGATAGATCCATGAGCAAAGCCTCTCTCCCACGATGACTTGTTCACGATCTAAAGAGACCAAAGTGTGTCAGGATATCCATTTAAACAGCTGTTAGTTATTTTTCAGTATGCTGCTGGAAAGAAAAAAAAGACAATAACTATTGTGTTTTACTTACCATTGCATCTTCCATGTCGTAGCCCGTGTAGGATATGACCGCCACGATGGCGTTGGTGCCGCTGGGGTAGTTGTCCAGGTTGTAATGGTCGTACATGTAGGGTCTGACCAGTGGGCTCTGTGGCGTCTGGAGCCGGTACAGCTTGTTATCTGAGCGATCCGTGAATGAGTGCAGGGGGAAACCCATAGTCTGCTTACCTGCAAAGAGTTCAAGTTTAGAGACGATTTATGACTCTACAAGAATGTCTGAATACTTGTGTGAGTGTATGGAGCCTTTAATGATGTTTTCACACTTACCCATCTGACACTGGTACATATTCCTAGGACTCTGATTATGATCCGAGTAGGGAATGAAGTTGGCCACCACACTGAGCATACTGTGAGGGAAGAGCTCCTGGTGTGTCGTCACACCTTGCTCGATCTCATCCTCCAAGATGCCCACATTGATGTAAAGCTGCAGCGACACACAAAAAGATGATTAAATAAAAGTTTCAGTATCCGGTATGCAAAACAAATCTGTCTTTACAGTTAATGTTTTAAAATCATAGTTTACACATACCTGCTCAAAGGTGCCAATCAACTCCTGCTTTCCATGAGCTAAATTGCGTACAGGCCGCACCATGCGACAGGGTGTTGTGAAGAGGAACAGGCCTGGGTACAAGCTGGCTTTGCCCGTTTTGGGGACCAGAACAATCTCAGTCCATGGAGGGATCTTCTTCTCTCTCAGCACCTGAAGGTATATGATTTAAACATCAGTTCTCTGCACAAATAATGTGCCTGGTACAGCCAAGGTGACTTTTTACCATCATACCTTGAACCTGCGCAGAGAGTCAACCACAACGGGGGCTAATTCAGTCTCCACCCAGCCTACAACAGCCCCATCCAGGACCACAGGGTAGCAGTCTGAAAAGGCTTGGCCAGGAGATCCATCCACTGGAGTAACACCTTAACCACCAGAGACAAAAAACATTCACACAATGCTATTTAACCCACTCAGACTTACTTTAAACTGTGTGTTGGAGAAAATTTAAGGGCAGAATCCCATTTGATTGATTATATATTTGTACAACTGTTGACCGGATTGAGTGCTCACCAAGGGAACAGAGTAGAGCAGGCAGTGATGTGGTGGGCAAGGTCGGAGCCACAATCTCACAGCTGGCTGTCATGTGGTTCATGAGGCCGCAAGGCTCTCCGTCTGGAGTGTGGACAGGACACAGGAAGCCCCAGGACTCAGGTAGCAGCTTACGAACTGAAGTGGTCCTCATCTTGGCAAAAGCTGCTCCTCTGTGCACACAGCGGAAATGGGACAGGTAGCGGATGAAGTTGAGCTTGTCAGCTACCACACACAGGCCTGTGTTCTGCAGCATGCCGAGACCTGCGGACAACAGGGAGGGAGGACATTATTAGTAAATGAACCATAATATGCACTATAACATCTACTCATACTCAACTCTTCTGGCCATACCTGTCCTGGAGTTGAGGTTCCCAGTGGCCAGCAGATATTCAAAAGGCTTGGTCAGATCAGTGCCCATGTTAAAGATCTTCATCACGTTTTCAGCGCTCCACCCACTCAGTCTGCTGCCTCTCTTGTCAAAGGACAACTTCACAGACACCAGCCAGGCAGCCATTCTCTCCTGTGAACATGTTTTACAAGATACATTTAAAAAATTCAATTAACTTTTTCATTTGTGGTACTCACAGTGACTTGCATATGTTTAAACAGGAATGTGTTGTCAACAAAAATAAAGATAAAAGCACACTGCAAAAATATATTTCTGTAGGGATTTAAAGCATCACTGCCAATGATGTAATGTTTACATTGCTACATGCTAATATTTCTGGCTTTAAAATTTCACTGTCCACACTCAGTTTTGAACATGAAAGACACTGCAGTCACTGCTGTGCAGCGACAGAGGCCAATACACACATCACTCAGTGCTTGTTCAAATGACCGTTCAAATTTTAATAACCTCACCTTCAGAAACATGAGGTAGAGCTGACCAGGAGTGAGCACTTCCTGACACATAATGCTGTCGGGGTTTTCCTCCATGCACTCCTGCTTGGCATATGTGAAAAGCTTCCTGGTCATCAAACACAACAGGTAGAACTTCTCCACGCCTGACTTCAGGTGGATGCAGATACACTCACTGATCAAAACAGAACAAAACTCATTTTACTATATTGCATTTAATAATAATGTAGTAAATGTATGAGGTACTAAACTTAAAATTCTGTTTTCAGACTGTAAGTAAAAAATAACTGTCATGCATCTGTTTTAAAAACTTACTCTAGCAGGAAGTTGGCACACTGCTCGTTTGTATACCAGTCAGGAAGGCTCATCTTAACCCGGAAGCGCTCTCCAAGGTAATTGAGCACCTTGCTGCGGGTGGTGCAGTTCTCCTCCATGACAATGCGCAGCATCTCTGATACACAGCTCTTGTAGAAGGAATTGTCCTCACGGCCTTTAATGAGCTCCTGGTAGATCTGGAAGTCTGTGAAGTCCACCAGGGCCTGGAGGAAACCACAAAGAAAATGAGCCATGTTAAAATCTACAGCACCAAGGCTCTGTTTTAAAAAGAAAATCAATTACACTCAGTCAACTGTAGGACATAGTACATTCAGAACTACTAACTAATAATTGGTGCAGTCTTGGTCATTTCTTAAGTGCATTAAAAAAGTCTGATTGAGTGAAAAAACACCCTGATTACTACCTTAAGTGCAAAGCCTAGTGGGAGGAAGAAGAGCTCTTTCTGGTAGATGAAGTTGAGCATCACAGTCCCGTTTTCCAGATAATGCAGATTCATGTTGATGGCTGTGTGCTCATCCTTCACGCAGCGCATGGAAATACCTGTGAGGAGGAGAATGTGATGATGAACATTTTACAGGATAGGGAACTTTAATCTAAAAGCATAGGTTCATTATTGAACAGAAATGTTCCTGCATGTTTTCTAAAAGGTTGTGTTTACCATACTGTGTGTATCCCTGGCCCCTGCTCTTCCACTTTGGTCTTGACATGGCAATTGGATAGTTCCTCCTCGGCATAATCAGCATACGGATAACCTTCTCAATGCCATTCACAACAAAATAACCTCCCATTTCCTGTAAATGTTAAAGACGCAGTTTGTAATTTAATTATAAGGATGCGTGCTTTGAATATCTCGTCCATTTACTGGTAGAACTGTCATATCTTACCTCTGCTTCTTCATGGTGTTCCACAAGCTCTTTGGGGGACATGCCATGAAGGTTACACAGCTTGGATTTCACCATAATTGGCACCTGACCCAGCGACTGTTTAATGATGCCTTTGGGGACACCATTGATTGACCAGCTGACATCTGCCTGTCATAATACAAAGCCTTAACATGTTAAAGATTTGACGAAAGTGTTATTGTGTCTCTCATGTGTATTTTGGATCCTTTGTTGGCCAGTCTTTTAGTTCAGCACTCCCTTGTTTGCACACATGTCTTACCACAATCTTGCCTTTGTAAGAGCATCTTCTTCCTCGGCACTCTGCTGGAAACACCCTCATTTCCCTGCAGATGCTTCCTTTGGCAACCGCAGGTTTGTAGATTGTAGCCTCAACGAACGCGAGGCTAATCCTGTCATTTTTGAACGTGAACTCCAAAGGAGGGATTGCCTGAGAAAGACATGACACATCACATGAGTATCAGCCACCAATATTCACATAAAACTAAACATAAACAAATGTTAGCAAACATGGCTTCATATCATTTATTGTTTTGATATATTCCACTCTTAATAAAGCCTGAATAAGTAGCTAACTAAAACATTATTTTTCACCTAGCAGGCTATAACGCTATCACTTCAATTCACAGTAGCAGCTTAAGACAAAGTAAGGTACGGACACCCCTGAGAGTCCTTGAGGGGGTTCCAGGGGGTCCCCAGCAAAAAGGGGAATAATTTACTTTCACTATAATTCCATCCATAAGTAACACAATGACAGAATATATGACTATTTTGGTCATGGGTTTCATACACTTTCTGTAATAAAAGCAAACATCTTATCAGATGGTGTACCCTGACACAAAATGTTATCAAAGGGGGGCAGTGGTCTTATATGTGTCAATTTAGGAGACCTTGACGTGAAAAAGTTTGAAAACCACCGGCTTAAGAGACCAGCCTGTTTACTAGCGGTTTTATTCAGCTTTTTTAAGTGCGTATTTAACAACCTATTTAAGTATTTCTTCAGATAGTCATGTGTTACATGGTAAAATAAAGCTCAACTGACCTGCACGACGCGACTGAGTCCGTCAGTGACAGCCTGGTCAAACGACTCGATGTGAGCTTTTGTCAGATCCTGAATTGCAGCATGTTGATCCTCCTTCAGGACACCAAATCCTCCTTCTGTCAGATTCTTTAAACTCGGACCTTTCGGCAAATTACTCCACTTCGTTGAAAAGTCCATGCTTGCACTCCGGGGGACACATATGTATGTTTACCACATGTGCAGAGTGACACCGGACGTACATCCCTCTGGAGTAGGAAGTCTGCTTCTTCTTCACTGAGGCTATGTGGCAACTCACGTCTTGGTTGTTGGTTTACTGCCATCTTGTGGTGTTAGTTATTTCTTTCAATGTCCTGTTCTCGTGTCGCTTTTCATTTTATCATGTCTCGTCTTTGCCACATATATTCTGCATATTCTACTTCTGTTTTAATGAAAGAGCTGATACATACAGATGGTTGACAAATTAAAGGAAAGACCAGTACAGCCCTTAATGCTTCACCCCTACAGCGAGGGCTTTGTTATACTTTGTTCATCTCTCCAAAAGAGTTCCAGAGACTTGTAGAATCAGTGCCAAGGTTGAGGAACACCATTCTTCAAAACAATATTCCCTCATTTGTTGTTTTGATGGTGGTGGAGAGCGCTGTCTAACACGTCAGTCCAAAATCTCTCATAGGTGTTCAATTTGGGTTGAGATCTGATCACTGCGAGGGCCATAGTATAGACTATGACTCACATCATTTTCATACTCATCAAAAACATTCAAGAGACCACTCACATCAGGATAGAAATGTTTCATCATAGGATAACGGTGATGACTCAGAACAACTTTGTGTTGATTTGCAGTGACTCTTCCCTCTGAGTGGACAAGTGGACCCAAACCATGCCAGCAAAATGCCCCCCACAGCATAACAGAGCCACCAGATCCCCTCACTGTAGGGGTCAAGCATTCAGACCTGTACCAACCGTCTGTATGAATATAGGATGATATCAATAAATTCATGATGAGCATAGATTAAAACAGCAATTGGCCATATGTATCTTTATTCAAAACATGAGACATTATCAGTGAGTGATCTTTGGGAAACTGTTGACCTGTTTGATGAACCTTCAACACTGTAGTTGCCATTTTCGAAGCTAGATGGCGCTGGAGCGTGCTTCTTGGTGACATCACTTTTGTTAAATCCCAAAACTCCGATGAATCAGGTGTCTCTCGCCGGGTGCGGTGGCGCGCGCCTGTAATCCAAGTTACCGGGAGGCTGAGGCTGGAGGATCGCTTGAGCTCAGGAGCTCTGAACTGCAGCGGACTATGTCGATCAGGTGTCCGCACTAAGTTCGGTATCGATATGGTGCTCCTGGGGGAGCTCGGGACCACCAGGTCGTCTAAGGAGGGGTGCACCGGCCCAGGTCGGAAACGGAGCAGGTCAAAGTCCCCGTGCCGCTCAGTAGTGGGATCGCGCCTGTGAATAGACGCTGTAGTGCAGCCTGAGCGATACAGCGGGACCCAGTCTTTTTACACTCTGCACACTTTACAACAAACAGCTGTGACAGCTTCATGTTCCAGGAAGAAACCTCAGAAAGCAATGCTGCTTAGTCTAGCCCACACTGCCTCCACCTGGAGAAGAGGAGCACTTACTATCAATCGCACCAATCAATGCAACACCACAGAGACACATCACTATAAGACTAAAACTAGCCTATATTGTGTTATAACTATTTTGTTGTATATCATAACACAAGTTTTTACGGTGGTGGATACCATCACACATAGCACAGAGGGCTTTGGGGTGAGAAATGTCCATTACAATTGACATCAGAACACATAATTGCTCCTTTGCTGAGATATACATCACTCAGGAGGACATCAGTTTTCCCATAGTATGACAAGACATCCTCATGATCCAATATTAACTCTATGACAATTTTTTCCTAAGTTACACCGTTTACAGATCATACAGCCTAGTAACATTACTGACACAATTTGGGAATGATTTAAAGTTGATTACTTCTGTAAAACGAATATTTACAAGAACCTGCTGGTTTCATGTAATATTTTGTACATTATATGCTAATTGTCTGCTAACAATGTGCACACTGCACGTGGTGACAGGAATTTCAGTGTCTTCTGCAACAGAAATTCAAATCTTACCTCCAAAGCATATTTGGCATACTGTATAAATGTGGGTGCTGTCTGTTAATATTCGGTGTGCTTGGGCTGTATAGTCATATTTAGGGAAGTGTATATTTTTTTTTATCTTGAGAAGAAGAGTTTTCTCCAGAGCTCTTGGCTCATTAAACTGCCTGCTGCTTATGAGAGGAGCTGTTGTGATTGGCATCAATCAAGCTTCCCTTAAGTCCACCTGTTGTTGTGAGAAATATTCTATTTATCAATGAATTTGAGTTTCAGATGTTTATTTTACTCTTTCGTTTCATCTTATGTTCGTCGTCACGGCTATGTGACATCACAGAGGATGTCCATATTGATGTGTCATCAGTTGTCAGTTGACAGCAGTGCTTATTTGACGTCATGAATGACAGCGTCAAGGCTTGGAAGCGAGTTTATAAATAGGACCCCCTCCTGCCATCAATCTCCATTCCACACTCCCTCACAGGAGACGTGGAGGCTCTGATGCACCGCAGCAGCATGCGGCAGCCGTCGCCTCGGTCCGCAGCCGAGGGGAGTCCTCGATAGCCGCCAGGTGTCATGCATGGCTGAGCTCGAGCTCGCGGTCCACCGCTTAGCTCGAGCTCGCGGTGCACCGCTGAGCTCAAGCTCGCGATGCATGACACCTGGGGGCCCTGCCAGTGCATAGATCTGGCCTAGTCTGTCGTGCTGGTATGGGAGGCTCAGGCAGCCTGGTTGCTTCAGAGCCTGTATATATTGCTGCTTCTTTTTTTCTTTCTTTCCTTTTCTTTTCTTTTCTTTTCTTTTCTATCCTCTTGCTTTCTTTCTTCACTGCATGCATACATTTATCTACATTTATGTATATTTATGTACGTGAATGTACATTTATGTATATTTATGTACTTTTATGTATATTTATATACGTTTATGTATATTTATGTATGTTTGTGTACATTTGAGGCACTGCGCGGGGCGCACTTGACTGACATTTTCGCCACATCACTGGGTTCACATCACTGGGTTCACATCACTGGTCTGTAACGTGTCAACAACACACAGACTGGTATGAAGTACTTTTACATGTCCGCTGTTTGCCTCTTACAACGTGTTCTGGTTTTAGTCCTGTTCAGGATATGTCTGTATGAGTCTTACATTATCCAGGTTTCTGATGGTCTGTGTCGGAGTGACAACCTCTGTCATTTCTGCATTAAGGTGGCTTCTATTCTCATCTGCATATTAGTTATCGATGTACTGACCACGTTTATATTATGTTATGTCAACTTTCTTGTCAAACTCAGTCCATTCGAAAAAATATACAATACAAACAATGTACATCACATACATTCAAATGAAAAGAAAAAAATCGCAACTTTTTATTTATTTGTTTATTTTTTATAAAAGTCAGTTATACCATTCTTCAAAACGATATTCCCTCATTTGTTGTTTTAATAGTGGTGGAGAGCGCTGTCTAACACGTCAGTCCAAAATCCCTTTTATTTGTCACCCGTCTGTATATATCAATATAAAACATTTACTAATATTTTGAAGTTAGATCTTGCAGTTTGCAAGACCTGAATAATAATTGTAAAAACTTTTTTTCAATGACTTAACGTTCTCCCCCATTCAGAAATGTATTTTGCTTATTGTTGGTGTGCTCGGGCTGTATAGTCATATTTAGGGAAGTGTATGTATTTTTTTTATCTTGGGAAGAACAGTTTTCTCCTGAACTCTTGGCTCATTAAAGTGCCTGCTGCTTATGAGAGGAGCTGTTGTGATTGGCATTAATCAAGCTTCCCTTAACTCCACCTGTTGTTGTGAGAAATATTGTATTGATCAATGAATTTGAGTTTCAGATGTTTATTTCACTCGTTCATTTTATTTTATGTTGGTCTTGACATCAACTGTGATGTCACGCCTATGTTACATCACAGAGGATGTCCACACTCAGTTGACAGCACTGGTTGTTTGATGTCATCAATGATGCCATCAAGGTCTCCATCAGAGATTTGAAATAGGACCTCCTCCAGTCATTTTCTATTACACTCCCTCACAGGAGACGTGGCTCGACAAACCCCTGTGGCTGCCCACGCCTCGGCTACTGGAATGCTGCCGAGATGACTGCATGCCGAGGGGAGCCTCTAGTCGCCAGGTAGAGCCGCTCGCGGTGACACCTGGGGGCCCTGCCAGCGCACAGGCAGAACCTGGCCATGTCTTGTGCATGTTATCGGTTGGTATGGGAGGCCCTGGCACCATGGGAGCTTGTCGAGCCCGTTTCCTGTTTTTTTTTTTTTTTTTAGACAGAAACATCTACTAACATTTGTATCTTCATACAGATGAAGACAGAGCAGCTAGATGTCAAATGCCATGGATATCAGCTTTGTTCTCAAATCAACCGAAATGATTATATAGAATAATTTCATGATTCAGATAATTGTCCCCTTAATTTCATGCCATTTTTATTAACATCACATCTTATATTGATTCAGATCATTACTTTACCCTCAGTATGTTGTTAATCTGTTCTGTGCAGTGGTGGAAGAAGTATTCAGATTCAGATACAAGAGTATGAGTAAAATGAATTCAAAGGTAAACACATGCAGCAAACTGCTGTCTGTCAATGTAATGGTAATGTATTTAAGTACCATTACCAACTCATTAACATGTTTACATCATTACAATATTGCATCTGGTCAAGGCACAGCTTATTTAACCATTTTACTTACTGCTGGGTGGTTTTATATAAGACAATATGTTGTATTTTATAAGATGATGATTGTGTTTGCACATTAAATATACATTTTTAAAGTGGTAGTAATGTAGTGGAGTAAAAAGTACAACATTACCCACTAAAATGTAGTGAAGTATAAAAAAAACGGAAGTATCTCAAATTTAGTACAATACTTGAGTAAATGTCTTTAGTTACATGAATGTATAATTGATTTATTCTTTTTATTTATATTTATTATAATATATTTTATAGAAATTTTTCCACAAGTTTGAGAGAAAGTAAGAAAGTAACACCAAGTAATCTGCAGGATGGTCTGAAACTTGCTTTGATTCATTCAGTGTTGGTCAGCTAACAAACCTTGGTGGAAAATAAACATATTCATTTTGCAACATTTATTTTAATACTGTGTTGACTAAAAACTACATTGTCAAGTAAAATAATGTTTCTACTGGTTCGTGCAAATCTTATGACTTAATTATTATAAATGTAGATGGTTAGTATGAACTGCAATGCTGAGGAAAAAAGTTCTGTAAAGGAGGAAAAGTGATAAAAATCCTGATATAACTATATATCATATCAAAAGTATTTTGAGTTGGAGATTAATGTTGGACTCAAACACGCAGCCTGAAACGGTCTAATAATGAAAGAGGCAAATTCATTTCAATACAATACAAGAAATTATTGTAAGGTGCGTTTAAGTGCTGGAGGTCCATTTTTAACAATATGCAATTCCCTTAAGGTACCTTCCCTGAGATAGAATGAAAATTCTCTACACATTTAATTACAAAAAATACTGAAAGTTTGTTTTGATATTTCAAAAGAAATCAGTAAACATTCACAATGCATTTTCAAAACAATACATATGACATAAATACCCCTTTTGTTTTGTTTTTTGTTTTTCTTCCAAATGTTCAAACATTGTTTTAGTTACAACAGAGCTCAGACATGGATTAATCATATGTTTTTAGTCACTGTATTAATCAAACTATAGCCTGGTTCCTGATATTGGGGTTGCAGGTTACTGATAGAGACTGCAGGCAGTGGTTGGAGGAGCAGATGGTTACTGTGAGCTGGAGGAGGATGGTTCTGTGGATGACTGGAAGAAGCTGTTGGTGGTGTTTGGTAGTAGTTTCAGGTGGAGGGAGGCTCTTCAACTTTCTAGCAAAGGAAGTTGATGTAGTGATGTAGGTTCTGGCTGCAGCTGTCTCTCAGAATCTGCAGGAGGAGGCAGCAGTACAGGTAGCTTGCAGACGCTGGAGGCTGGAGGCTGGAGGTTTGGGCTGCAGCTGTCTGCTAGTATCTGCAAGTGGAGGATTAAGATTAAGATTAAGACCCAACAAACACAATAAAGAATGTTCAAACTAAGAAGGAAAGAGAAACAATCGGTAGTAATCCAAGAAACAGTCAACATATGGCATAAATCATTTTTAAAAATACACAAAAAACTACACAGCACCGTCTAACAGTGCTCATGATGTGCAAAGGGTCAATGTGAGAGGACACAATGCAGCCCAGAATTATATACAATACTTTCCACTGTGCATCACTAACTACAGTACTTTATGTGAAAGACATACACACCTGGTGTAGCTGTAGGTGGAGATTCAGACTGCAGCTCTCCGCCAGAACCTGCAGGTGGAGGTAGCGGCTACAGGTTCCTGGGAGATGTTTCAAAGAGGAGCTGGAAGCAGCTGGCTCAGCCAGAATCTGTAGTTGGTGGGGGTGGTGCAGGTTGCAGTCAGAGGCTGGTGGTGGAGGCTGGTGAGCTGGAGCTGTTTGTCATAATCTGCAGGTGGAGACAGATGTTTCAGAGATAAGCTGGAAGCATCTGTTGGTAGAGGTTCAGGTTGCAGCATTCTGCCACACCCTATAGGTGGAGGAGGTGGTGCAGTTTGCTGGAAGAGGCTCCTGCTGAAGGTTTGGGCAACAACCATCGCCTTCACCTGCAGATACTGGCAGATACTAAATCTCCACCTGTAATCTTTGCCAGCAACTTGCAGATGAAGGTGATGGCTGCAGGTTTCTGGCAGAGGCTGTAGGTGGAGGCCCAGGCTGCAGTTGTCTGCCACAATCTGCAGGTGGAGGAGGTGGTACAGACTGCAGCCATTGCCTCCGCTGGCAGATTCTGACAGACTGCTGCAGCTCAAATCTCCATCTGTAGCCTTTGCCAGCAACTTGCAGATGAAGGCAGCAGCTGCCTCCTGGCAGAGGCTGCAGGTGGAGGTTCGACTTGTTGCTGTTTGGAATTTGGCCGTAAGATGTTTTAGGTGGAGCACGTGTTTGCAGCTATTTGCTGTCTGCAGGTGGAGGCTAGGACAGCACATGGCTGGTGTCAGTTGGAGGCACAGTTAGATCTGATGGAGGCTGAAACAGGCTACTGGTTTAGGGCAGAACATGGCACTTCAGGTGGTTTGCAGAGGTTGTCAGTGGAGGTGTCTGTAATTTTCTTCCAGAATCTGCAGGTGGAGCTTCAGGCTGCAGGTGGATGGTAGAGCATGCAGGTGGAGGCTGCAACAGCAGAGGTTGGATGTGTAGTTGGCTGGAAAAGAGTTCAGACAGAAGCTGCATTTACTGATGAAATGAGACAATTCTACCTATTAAAAAGACTTAAAACTAAATATTATTTACAGATTTGATCTTATTGAACTATTCTAATGTCTTTAACTATTTACAAACTACTGATACTTTCAGTTCAGTTTCAGTTCTTAGCTCTTTTTCTTGGTGGCTGCTCAAGCTTTGGTTCTAATGAAATATCTACATCATGAAGGGGAGGATAGACTCCAACCCCATATGATACATCAACATTCACAAGCCCGTCCTCATTGGCTGAGGTCGTAAACGTGGGACGATTCAGTCTCTCCCACAGCTTTTGCTTGATACGACGGCCAAGCTCCAAACTGTACGGACGCGGCCGGCCATCCTTGTATCTGTGAGGAGTGAAAGAAGCAAACATTTAATAATCACAATATGTGGGATTAAAATGTTTTTATATATTGAAAAAAATGACCAATGGATTTTTAGGTGATACTAAAAATGTGACAATGATTTGTTTGAAAAAGATTTAGATTTTTCACAAACATACGTCAGCATGTCATCAACCACTTCATGGTAGATCTGCTGGTACTCTTCTACTGAGCGGTTGTGTATCTTCAGAGGGCCGTCATCTTGCAGGGGAGCAGTGGAGGGCCGGGGGCTGCCGGGGGCCATATTTGAGACCACTGGCAGGTTGGCAGGTGGGATGGCGGACCGAGGGACCAAATTCAGCAACCTTGGAATGTCGGCAGCCGAGCTGGAGGGCTCAGGAGTGGGAGCCAATACCTCTGGCGGTTCAGCAGAAGGTCTGGAATGACAGGCCATGGATGTCCGCTTCCTCTTCCTGGGAAGTTTGGCAGTAGTAGCAGATTGCTGGTGTTTCTGCTCCTGGGGAAGTTCAGCAGAGGATAATGTTTCAATCTCACAAGAGAAAAATCTGCGTTAGATGCACTGATCAAGACTTTGGAAAAGTAAAAAGAACCTTCACAATTTACAGGGCTTTAGAGGAATAACCCTTAGTTTATTCAAGTCTGGATGCAAGAAAAATTTCATTTCAAGGAAAATAATGTCACAGAGTAAAGCTGTGAATTGGCATAGTTTGATGGGAACTTAACAGGAAGGTCAAATGAAAAGTAAGTCCAGTATGCAGAGCATTAAAGCTATGCAGCAGCAGTTGTGTCCAAAATCATTTATTATTCACAATATAGTGAACATAGTGTGTTTAACATTTGTAGAATTGTCTGATTCAGTAGTTTGTGAGGATTCATATACCCTAAACAGTCCAGTGAATATTATCATGGCCTAATTAAACCCTAAATAGTGAACTCAAATTATCCCACAATGCAACTTAAAAAGTTAATGAGGCACTGACCACTAATAAAACACATGATGTTCAGTACTTCATGTGACATGAACAGTGTTTAATTTTGTTTTATTTGACAACAAGATAGTGTTCTGTAATTGGCTGCAGCTAGTTGACGACAGTCAGCAAGTTAAGCGTGTTGTTAGAGAGATACTTTTTGATTTTCTACACTTCCTATATAGTAAATTATGAAATGTTTTGTAAGGCTTTAAAAAAACAGAAAATTGAAAAGTCTAACCTGGTCATCCCTGCAGCATGGACACTTGTTCCAGGTTGCAGGCTTCCTCACAGCGTCTGCCCAGCGTGCAGAGATTCTGCGTCTTGAGTAGTTGTGGTCTTGCAGGGTGATGGGAACATCACACTGCAACAATACATACATGTTAGAACGAGGCTCCACAAGTGCAGTAAATGCAACAAATGGCACTAAATAATGTAAATTTCATTTCACCATTTCTGCAAAAAAGTGAACTTCCCCCTTCAAAATGGCGGAAACTTCTGTTCCCTAATATTTGCCCATAAACAGACCAGGAGACCCCAGAGAAAACATTATCTGCTCTCTCTGTGCAGTGTGTACCCTTTTTCTGTGCTGGAATAGGTCTTACAAGCACATTTTGACACGGGGGTCTTCTTCAGGGCAGAGACTTAAATCAATATGTTGCCTACTGTCTGAAAATATAATATCACATATCTGCTGGGTATTATATACTAACTTCAAATACTCCAGTGTTGCATTTGAATTCACAACATCGACATGTATCCCATCAGCTGGGAGCTGGGTGATATAAATAATCTAATTACATATATGAAATAATGACATTACTGTCAGTAAGGCAGTGATTTAGTTTTTTTTTATGCACATATTTGGTCATTTTTTATGAATATACAGTATAAATGGAGCTGGTACAGTCCAGTACTGACAATGTACATCACTGCAGTAAAATAACAGGCACATGTGCAGGTTCTTCATTTCCCTGTAATTCATTAGTTCATCCGAACTTCTCCTTCAACATATTGTTTTTACCATGTGACCCCGACTTGGGGGAGTGTTCATGTCAGAGCCTTTAGAGAAAACATTAGTGACCTTTAAGGGTTAAATACATTGAAAACAACACAGACTTTCAAAGTGTTCAAATCTCACATTTTCCATGATGGAAGTTTGTTTTTTCTCTCTCATCAGTTTCAGTGAGTCTTTAGTCCTTAACAGGATGTAAGAAGTACTCAACAGAAGCGTTTATTTGCAAGAAATCGTCGAATGACAGTTCTGAAAACTTTTCTTTACAGTTAGGTTTTGTTGAGGTTTAAATGATGATCATATAGAATTGATGCGCCTGGAGACAAACATAGCAACCATGGAATCTTCAGCGTCCATCTTGTGCACATCTGTTTTTACAGTCACATCTCACCTCTGTGATCCAAAGTTTCATCCAATCAACCTGCAAAAGACCTGAAATCAAATCCACATCTAACTATGAAGAATTTTTTTTAGCTCTGACTGCGTCCTCAGTCATTTTGCTAGTTTGTTTCAGTCTTTATATAAACAGCCTCTTATAGAAGAGACTATACTGCAGGCTTTTTCAAGATTTTGACTAGGCTAATAAACTACAAGCTCATTTATAAATAACTTTTCAGATGGTATTTTTTATTTTCACTATATATATATATATCTATATCTTCACTATATCTCAGATTTGCCATTCAGCAGCGAGATCGATATGTGCGTCTCCAAGTGCGCATTTTACGCACGTGGCACAGCAGCGGTAATTTAATTAATTATTGAAATCTTTCTACATGGTGACAGGTTCAGTCAGGGTCTAACTGTCATTCAGGGCTTTCAGGGCTAATTTCAGGGCTTTAGCTGTTAAACACAGATCACAGGTTTGTCCAGTAAAAACATTTGGAACATAGAAGACGTCCTCAGGATGAGTCCAGCCAAACCAGAGCTGCCGGGACGATTAAGTCTAAATTTAAATTATATACAGTATATGTATACGTTCATATTTAATATTCTCTCTCCTTTCAAGTTTGTTATTACAGTGAGATTTCGCTGCTTGAATGCAGTCTTACAATATTTTCCAATTTAGTGGTAGGCTATTATTGTGCGCATAGAAGCACACCATCCACAGCCATTCCATATCGAGCAAATCCATATACTGAACGCACCCTGTCTTATCCTTAGAGTAGATAAAAACAAAATGTGTCAACAGGTAATAATGAAAACATTTTACTGTACCATCAGTGAAGCTATACAATAACTGCATCATTTGTCTAAGTGAACAGATAAACCAAACATCACGCATGCGCAGGAATTTCAGTGTTTCCTGAAACGTACATTTAGCGAGTGTTGTATTATTGTGGTTTAAGACGTCACGATGCTTTACAGAGGTGAACTGTTTTGCTCAAATATACCTAACATTATTACCTCCCCGTCCATTTAATGGGAAGTTCACCCAAATTAGTAAAAAAGAACTCACTTCTCCCTTGAGGTGTCATGCAGATAGGTTTGGTTTTACCTTTTTACTTTGAGATTACTTCCTTTACCACAATACAACAAAGTAGAATGGATATTTGTTTGGGGTGCCCACATTGAAAAATTACATCTGAAAAATTCAACAGCATCATATTTTTCCAAAACCAGTGTCCAATACAACAGGGGTTGAGCAGATAACCCACAGAATACTGTCTACAGTTTTATAGGGACTACTTTTTACTGAAGAAACAGACCTTATGAAAACTGTCCACAGGTCGGTGCTAATTCCAGTCACCTCTTGTACTGGGGTTTAGGCAGACATCTCAGAGACCGATATCTCAAAACAAATAAAACCGAAACCTGCAGCATATCCACGAGCTGCGACTGCCTCACCTTAGACCTTCCTCCTCCTCATGTAAATCAAAATCTCACTCCAAAAAATCCAAAAATCAAAGTTAGAAATCTTAGAGATCTCAGCATTTATACCGTCCATCTCTCTTTCTCTGAATTAACTAATATATCTCCAGTTGGTTTATCTCCAGCTGCAATATGAACAAAAATAAATTATATGTATTTAGACATTTATTGTATAAATAGATTCTTGCCATTAGAACAATATTATATCGTCAACCTTTAATTTTAAAAAGTAGCTCACAAACATTATTTCAGTGAAATACATTAAATCTTATCTTTTCAAACATTCAAGTCAAAACCTCAGTCTATTTTCCACTGTGCTACCTGGCAGAAATGTTTTTTGTTGTTGTTTTTTTAGAATTGTATTGATCAGTAACCTTTTTATTCACAGTGAGGAAATATACTTGCATTTGTAACGTGTAATCCATTTTAATTCTATTTTTCTTTTGTCACCCGTCAGTACAGTATATACTTTCAATATTTCAGAGTTGTACTAATGGCTACACTTAAATTCACAGTTTCACTATCAGCCGGCTGGGAAATATATTATTTATTATTTTAAAATATGATATTACTGATTTTGATTATTTTATGCTCATTAATGGTGGGGTCAACCACCACTAATTAATTCTCCACTTGTTGGAAACACTGTAACCTGGATAACATGATGTTTTGTATAAAAATGCTTTTATGTACTGTTCAATATATCATGAGCATTGTTGATGGGTGACATGATGTGGGCACTCACCACTAAAATAATCAAGAGTACTCTTTTTTTACCTGTTTCAATTAATGACCATATTCACTAACCAAGACCACACCCTTTGAACGGTATAAAAAGTAGTTTTATTTGGATCGTCGAGAGGGTTCTAGATTGGATGAGGATAGTGTATGGTGGGCTGGATGGGGGCCAGGAGAGGGATGAAGGGGGTCGATGGCATGGGGATGACCGGGGACCAAATGGAATCACAAAGAGGCTGGAGCGTCTAGGAACCCGGGGGTGGAGACTCAGGGTGGGGGACATGTCTTGATGAGCTTTCTGCTTCGTCATCCCCCTGTGGTTCCTAGAATATGACAAGCAGAATTACTTATGCGGAAGTATTAACCCTAACAAGCATGTCTTTGATGGTGGGAGGAAACCGGAATACCTGGCGGAAACCCATGCGAACACGGGGAGAACATGCAAACTCCACACAGAGAGGACCTGGGACTGCCAGTGTTCGAACCCAGGACCTTCTTGCTGTGAGGTATAAGTGCTAACCACTGTGATGCCCACTGAGAGGGGACAGAGGAGAAAAATGGCGTTGGGGGGGAGGGCCGTGAGAACTGAGACGAACGGGAGAGAAAGGGGTCAGACATGCTTATATAGGTATGCAAGAATGATTGAATCAGTGAGGCGCAGGTGATTGAATTTAGTGAGAGAGAGGGGCACGGTCTTGTTCCTGAACCTTTGTTATAATAACCCGGGGGTCGAGACTCAGGGTGGGGGACCATTCAGGTGGCTGATCGGAGGCGAACCACCTACTGCTGCGTCTGAGCACGGCAGGATGTCGTGGTATTGGGTAGTGCGCTTGTCTCAGAAAGCATTTGGGGGCGTCGGAGGACGAGGGGGTAGGGTGAGAGCTGCGAGGTTCATAGAGGGCTGGATGAAGGGCAGATACATGAGTCCAGTAGAGGGAGCACCGTGGCTCAGTGCAACTGTGGCTGAGGTAACAGCAGGACCAGTAGTGGCTATGGGAAGAAAGAGAAGAAAAGAGCTGCGGGGGCGGGTGGAGCCGAAAGCGCTGAGGTAGCCGCAGCTGAAGGAAGGGAAGAGGAAAGGATGCCAAGTGGACACAGGGATGAGACAAAAACGAAAACAAATACAAAACAGAGGGGGTTAGAAAGGAGGGAGCTCTGTGGCTTCCTTACGTATCAACTACTGAGGAAAACCAGGCTCCCTGAAGCAATGAATCAATTGCAATGAAAATTGTTCACTGTGGCAGAGCTGTCAATGTCAATGAAAATGAGGGCATGCCCTCAATGATACCTGAAGATGTAAACAAACGTTGAAGGAATGAAAAGAAGCAGGCGAGTCAAGGGAGCTATAGTAGCTGTGGCAGGAGGAAGTGAAAAGGGGCGCTGTAAACAAATAATATCGATGGAGGAGAGCTAGGATGATTCATAAAAGACGGATCGAGGGAGGGATGAAGGGATGAGGGTTGAGGGTTGAGGGTCGAAGAGATGAGGGTCAAAGGGTGAGGGATGAAGGTCGAGGGGTGAGGGGATAAGGGGTCGAGGGATGAAGGGATGGAGGGGTGAGGGATGAGGGGATGAAGGTCGAAGGGTGAGGGATGAAGGGATGTGTCTGAAGTGGTAAGATGTGGGTCTCAGACACAGGGATGAAACAAAAACACGAGGCAATTAAGACATTGGGAGCAGGCAGGTTGGGGAAATACAACCTGGCTCTAGCTAGGACTGAAACAGTCTGTTGCTGCACCATAGTGGCGGCAGGATGGAATCATCGGTGTGCCAGTATGGGGGGCACTGGGTAGGGAACCTGCAAGTGGTCGGCTGGAGCGGTGGTGGAACTGGAGGCTGTGCAGAACTGGAACGCCTGGCTTTTTTTGTAGGCCGTGGAGGGGCGAAGTGGCGGAGGCCAGAGGAAAGTGCTCGCGGGCACAGTGTTAACGACGGCTGGAGTGAGGGGATCGGCGACGGGGGGTGCTGAAGACACAGAAAAAACATTTGGGTGTTGGGGAAGGGAGGGGAACACTGATAGAACAGTAGGAAATTGAGTGGGTCCATCAGAGGGAGTAGGCAGCAACTGTTGCTGTGGTAATGGCAGGACCGGAGGTGGCTGAGGGAAGAAACAAAAGGAGCTGCTGGAGCAGGTGGAGCCGAAAGCGTAGAGGTAGCTGCAGCGGAAGGAAGGGAAGAGGAAAGGATGAGGGGATGTATGTGCGGGGGTCGATTGTGCAGCCTGCGGACACGGGGATGAGAGAAAAGACGAAAAACACGAGACAGATCAGACAGGGAGGGAGCAGGCACAGGCGAAGATACGACCTGGCCCTGCGAGAGGGCTGAAGCAGTTGGCTGCGTCGTGACGTCATCGACGTGCGGCGTAGAGGTGGCGCTGGGCGGGAAACCCGGAAGTGAGCAGCCGTCCGGAGCGGTGGTGGAGCATGGATGTATAAAGAGAACTGGATACAGGCTTTGAAGCAAATTTGACATAGTGGCCAAACCGTGTAATTACAACGTCACGTGATGCACATTGGCCCAAAAAGACTTTTTCCCCATAGACTTACATTGTGAAAGAGACGTCTGTAAATCAGCGGATACATTTTTCTGAGAGTCACAACCCCCGCGAAATGACTCATCTCACTATAAGAATTAAATCCATTTGGTCCGATCACATTTCAAAAGCCCAGAAGAGCCGCATAATTGAATTGTTTTATCACCATTCAAGTTAGCTGGAGGTCTGAACCGGAAGTAGTCAACTCGGCCAGCGAAAGTCACAAGTGCGCAGGCTCTTTGGGCCGCACAATGCAGAAGATCCGGGTACTTTCATACCGGGAAGTCGATTTTTTTTGGCTTCATGTGCCACTGAGCAACTTTCATAGGAATGAACGGGGCCCCGCCTCCGACGCTGTATCCAGTTCTCTTTATACATCTATGTGGTGGAGGTGGAGGCAGAGAGGAGCAGGAAGAACCTGGCTTTGTAGTCGCTTCTGCGAAACGGGATTTGTATCTGGAGTTCAGCCTGGCCTTCAGCCGGGACTGAAGAAGTCTGGGCTCTGTTGTAGTAGGTGGCGTTGTGACGACATCTGTGTGCGTCGTGCGTCGGCCCGGCGACGGACAATGGACCCGGAAGAGCGGGAGGATTTGAGCTGCCGGCGAGAGGGTTGATGGAAGTAGAGTCTGCATAGAGTTGGAAAGCTTGTCTATATCATTGTTAAGCAGGAGTGGGACGACCGTCTCCTTGAGAGCTCTCCGGAGGTGAGCAAACTCCCGGTTGAAGATGTTAATCGCTTGGAAAAGAGCCGCGTCCGAGTGGGCCATTGCGTGGATGCGTGTGGAGCGTCTGGATCCCAGCTGATCAGAAGCGCGGCGTCTGGAGGAGAAGGGTTCCATGTGGATGTGGTGGTGATGGAGATATCTCGTTGGTACTGCTGGATCTAGTCGAGGGCGGTATGTTGTCGAGGAACGTGGATCACGGAGCACGAGCGGGAGCGGGAGGTAAGCGTGTGCGATGCAAGCGTGTCGTAGGTCGCGTGAGAACTGAGACAAACGGGAGAGAAAGAGGTTAGACACGCTTATATAGTTATGCACGGATGATTGAATTACTGAGGCGCAGGTGATTGAATTTAGTGAGAGAGAGGGGCGTGGTCTTGTTCCTATAATTATA